>NC_136484.1:16452213-16509713 GCF_053919585.1 Euprymna scolopes | reverse complement strand
CTTTTTTCTTTCTCCCCTCTTCTTTCTTTGCCATCGTAAATTCTATTTGTTTTCGCTATTTCTGTATACACGTTTTATGCAATCGTTTTCTATTCGCTTTCTTTCATCTTCCCACGAATGAAATGTTGTTTCTTTCTTTAGTTGAATGCCACGTGGCGTGCCCTCCTAATAACTTTTGCGTTTGTAACTTACTGTAAAAACTCCATTACGGATGAACATTTTGTAAAAGCAATATCGCCTTAAGTGTTCTGTAAGTACTTGTAACTGACTGACAGAAACGTGTTCATAAACGTGTAGCGACGTATAAATGCTCATGTAAAACAAATTAAAATACAGACACACACACATATATATATGTTATATATATATATATATATATATATATATATATATATGTATATGTGTGTGTGTGTGTGTGTGTGATGGACTTTTCCGTCGACTTCGACGGATCAGTTTCCGTTACAACAACTAAGTTGCTTGGAAATTAACACAGATTATTTGTTTATAGTGGTGAATGCTTGGCGTACAACCATACATACACTATATATATATATATATATATATATATATATAATTTAAAGGAGATTAGAACAATAGTCTAAAGAGCTAAGTGTATTTTAATGTAACAGTGAAATTACTAGTTTAATTAAAATACAGGAAATAGAAAGTGCTCGTTGTAATTAAGATATATAATAAGCTCGATAGTTAAATGTCCTAGAGCTAATTCAATATTAAGTATTGTGATTTATAATTTAAAAATTAAAAAAAAAATTTTAAATTTAAAAATCAAATTTTAATTAAATTAAAAATCAGTTTCATAAGAAGGAACAACAACAAAATCAATTATCTGTACGATCGTTTCGGAAATCCGTGCTTTTTATTGTGGTATACATGAAGTTATGTAGAACAATTATATGAACGACACTATCTAGTAAAATGGCAACAATGATCAAATGTTAAATGCACTTTATTCTTGAACATTTTCTGCTTGATTTCCTTATCGTTTTCATATTGTTATGCTAATAGGAATCCATTGTTTACTACACCGCATTAAGGTTTACCGATATTATGATTTCATCTATTGTCGCATATATGCTTTTATATGCATTCTAATAGTGAACGCATACGATAGGCTCATAATATCATATAGGATTAAGTTCCGACGAAGCTAAATATTTTTCTTTTTGTGTTTTTACTAGTTTTCATTTTCACCATATGCAATGAAAATCGGTTTTACTTATGTGTTTTTCACGTGGACATCAATCATTTTAAAACAACTTTTATTGCAGTATATT
Organism: Euprymna scolopes; assembly: GCF_053919585.1. Lineage (NCBI taxonomy): Eukaryota > Metazoa > Mollusca > Cephalopoda > Sepiida > Sepiolidae > Euprymna > Euprymna scolopes. The sequence continues at coordinate 16,508,418 of NC_136484.1, read as the reverse complement.
ATATGGAGTTATGATATATTGATGTATGGTTTAATAGATACGCAGAGAGAAAATACGAACACATTTATCGTGTAAAAATGTTGCTTTATTTGGCCGCGTCCTAGCATGATTAAAAGACGTGCTTTTCATCCAGTATTCTATCTCTCTCTTTCTCTCTCTCTCTCGTTAATCCCATAATATATTTCGCTGTTTACAATTGTCTATTCTTCCCAAATCCCCGGATTAGAAGACTTGGCTTATTATGTGTACATCCATTGCTCGAAAAATATATATGTATCTATACTGCTGTAAATATGGGATTTTTATGTCTTGATATTCATATTAAAAACACTTATTCTATTTATTCAAAAAGAAATAAAACTTTTATATATATATATATATATATATATATATATATATATATATATATATATACATATACACACACACACATATATATATATATATATATATATATATATATATATATAGAGAGAGAGAGAGAGAGAGAGAGAGAGAGAGAGAGAGGGGGGCTCGTTGAATTGCATTAACTAGCAAAGATCTAGCTAATTTGCATATTTTTAAACACTCATTTTAATTAATTCCCAATTATCTTTTTCGGTTTTTTGATGGAATGATCCTTTTTAGTATACTAGTACGTGTAATTATATTAATGTTTGTGTGTTTGGATTCTTAATCCGACGAGGGGATGCCATGCGTCTAGTGTGTTAAGTACAAGTTAGAGTTAAATTCACGCTTGCATGCCTTCTCGCTTCCAGATGACAGCGCTGGCTTAGCTCGTGGTGAAAAGCGAACAGCTATGCATAAGTTTTCCCTGACAGTACATATCCTTTCCATCATCTAGTCCTACAGTGCCTCCACGTTGGTCACACACGGTAACTAGGTGCCTTGCGGCGCCAGGCTAAACTTGTAGGAGATCTTGTAGTAATAGGGGACCCCAGACGTAGTGCGTTATTGCCCACCGATGTGTGGACAGGCCTGTTGGTGCCCTTTGTTGGGCGAAGACAACGGAAACCAACCCCAAAATCAAACACCACTGCATTATGAGCCTTATCCCAGCAAAAGGTTAAGAGATGAGAACTCTGACTTCAAATTCTACTGCTCCCTTGCATTTTTCCTCAAAAGTCTATGGGACCTCATCCAGAAAGGAATGGCGTAGTAGCGGACACGATAGGGCGACTGTTTACCTCGCTGAGATTAGTTTCGGCCAGAAGTCGCGGCCTCCTCTGCTGGCAGTCGTCATTCTAATTAATAGTAAACGAAAGACATAAAGTATCACATTTTATTAATTATTAAAGATTATGCATGAAATATAGTCATACATGTATTTTTAATAACGCGCTAAAATAATACTTTTGTTATTTTGACAGCCATTCTGAACATGGGGAGGGAGATCGTTTTATTTCTAGTCTGTGCTTCCACCTAATAATTTGATTAAAAAAGGTATCGTGAAACTTAGATTTAACCAGATAAAAAAAAACTATTTCAAAATAGCGCGGTACCAAAAATCCATAAGCACCAATATAATTTATATGAACGCAAATTCAGTGGACGTACCTTGATACGATCCGATATGCTTTTGTTTGAATGATATTAGTTCGTATATTATGCAACCCATTCTATAGAAACCACGTCGCACTCTTTATGATTTGATTTTATCCGATAAAACAAAGGAATAACACAAAATTCGATGTGACAACCCACGTGAACAAGAACAACATATCAAAGGTTACACAAAAGGAACAATTATACAACGCACTTTTTTTTTTAATTCTAGGTATTTTTGTAGCAGAGATTTTTCAAAAGTATGACAGCATGTGTTCGTATAGAAATAAAATTTCCACACACACGCACGAGTATGCATATATATATATGCATACTCGTGCGTATATATATATATGTGTGTGTGTGTGTGTGTGTGTGTGGCTTCCTTCAGTATTGACAGAATATGGATACCCACTCTAAGGGTACCTGCGTGTGAAATTTTGGTGACAAGATTTGCGCAATTCGCACCACGACTCTCCTGTGTCACCATTGGTAAGTTGCGTTACAGGACGACTGGAAACAATGACGAGCGGAGAGCACATAGAGCGCCTAGAATTCCCAAATGGTCACCCATCTTGTACTAGCCAGGCTAAATGTTGATTAACTTCGGTGATCTGGCGAGAACCGGTGAGTCAACGTGATTATGCCGTATATATATATATATATATATATATATATGTGTGTGTGTGTGTGTGTGTGTGTGTGTGTGTGTGTGTCCGTGTGTGTGTGTGCGCGCGTGTTTGTGAGTGCGTGTATTATAACAGAATCTCTTATACGCGAACAAGAAAATAGATATCATATTTAGTCTTATTAAATTCTAGATTAATACGACTTCTCGGATTCCCTATACATCGTAGCCCCTTGAGAAACGGACTATGGGTACCCACTGTAAGGGTGCCTGTGTGCGAAAATTTTGTGGTGAGAGATGCGTAATCCACAGCCACACCTCTTCTGAGCTAGCCTTGTTAAATACTACTGGTAAGTGGAGTTTCTAGACCACTTGAAACAATGCTGATATAAGCGGAGTGCACATACAGAACTAAGAATTCCTTAATAGTCACCAATATGCTATCAGTCAGGCTAAACATTGCTCACTTACAATGTTCTGATGAGAAACAGTGTGTCAACGTGATTATAACGTAGAAATACAGAAATGCATATTTTTATGAACGTTTACCCATAACACAGCAGGTTTGTCAAGTTTATGTACATCGCGTGTTTACAACTGCAACGAATTTATTAGAGCACATTCCGCTAGAATATTTGTAAATCAGTCACAGAGATGCAATATTGCGGCGATGAAACTGCGGTTGGAGCTTAGTTGACAAAGCAGGAGATATTAGATTGAAAACTTATTTTTTAACCTCATCTAAGAAATAGAGGCTAGTGGTCAGTATACCAGCTGATATGTGACACCATATATAAATATATGTGTTTATACTTATACCTATATATATATATATACACGCATATATACACATATATATATATATATTATAAACTTGACTATATTATAGATATATATATATTATTATAAACTTGACTATCCTACATATAAAAAACTGTTGTATTAAGAACGTAATAAATCTTATAAAATAGTCCCTCCTTAACTTTAGATTCCATTAATTCTGAAGCTAAACTTTTACTGACTTCTATGAACATTCATAACTTCACTGAAATAATTTCTCCAGGTACTCCTAGATTAACCCTCAAAGATCATACACCTGATTTCTATGACAACCCCTCCATCAGATTGATCTGCCCATCTAACTCTGACTTAGGAATTGTAAGCAAAAATATCTTGGATAGAAATCATCCCTTCTATTAAAGAAAAAGTAGGTTTCCCTCTTTGGCTGAATTCAGATTCCGTAATCATTTGGTTTGTTTCCCTTGAAAATAAACACCTCCTTAGCTTCATAACATTTGACACCCAAAATTATTATCAATTAATTTCTCCAATCCTTAAAAATAAGTCTCTTATCTTTGCTAAAATAAATTCTGACTTAACTAATTTAGAAATAAAATTGATTCTCCTAGCGAGAAAGTCCCTTATACAATTTAACAATAAGCTTTGGACTAGAAAGGATACCCCTGATAATTTTGACATCTTGATGGGTGCTTCTGAGACTGCAGAAGTTACAGATTTAGTGGGACTCTTCTTACTGAAAGAACTTAGATACCACTTTAAACATATCCAAGGGGGCCTTTATAGAGACGATGCCCTTTTTACTACAACAGCCAGGCCAAGAGAGTACAACAAAACTATTAAAAACTTACATAACTTCTTCAATAACTTTGACCTCTCTATAATTATCGAACCAAACAAAAAACTTCCAATTTTATAGATGTTACACTTAATCTTAACACCGAAACTCATAGCCCCTATCATAAACCTAATCTTACGCTTTTATACGTCCATAAATCTTCTAACCACCGCAACTCAATTATAAAGTCTATAGTACCATCTGTCTGTAGAAGAATTTCTGCTCTTTCTGCTGATAAAAAACTTTTAATCAAAATGCTACTTTCTTCAATAATGCTTTATGGAACTCAGGATACAAGGACAAGATTAAATACAACAATTATGCTCCTCCTTTAGGCCGCCTGAAATCTGTAATCACACACAATATGACTCGTAAGAAACCAGTTCAAATAACAAGAGCTGCCGCTATCAATAACAATGAACCAGTCTACATTTATAATCCAAACCAAAATACTAATCGCAATGCCTCTAACCCACCTAGTCGCATCAGGAGAAAGAAAAATATTTGGTTTAATCCTCCATTTAGCCTAAATGTCAAAAATTAATATACCTAAGGAATTCTTCAACATTGTACAAAACTATTTCCAATACCCACACAGATATAGTTCTATTTTCAATAAAAATTCAATCCCGATTTCTTATTCAACAATGCCTAATTTCGCACACAGAATCTTAACATCTAATAACAAAAAAAAATTAAATCAGCCCAAAAAATCCCTTTCCCAATTAAACCTAAAACTTACTGTAATTGTAATAACAAACATCTTTGCCATCTCAATAATGATTGTATCCATAAAGATGTTATATATTCTTGCACTATTACTGAGCTCCCACGCAATCCTCCCATAACAGAAATAAATATTCCGTCTTCAAGTTATTCTTCTTCCCATCCTCCATCTGATATAGTTACTAATCCAATACACCATTCGAGCAGTACTTCCATTTACAATCATACAACTAGTAATAATAATAATAATAATAATAATACTATTAATGAGAATAATAATATTTCTCCTAACAGCCATCCTAGCACTAACAACACTAATTATCCCCTCCAAAATAGTCCTCATACAGACACTGTCCCATCATTTATTGAACACTATGAACAAAATTCAAACTATGTAACTAATACAAATCAGCAAATTAATATTAATACAAGACCTCGAGCTTTTAATAAAGCACATACATATATCGGCGCTACTTCAACATTAATTAAGAAAAGAATATCAAACCACATTTCTTCTTTTAGCAACCATAATTCTAATAATAACCAAGGAACTTCTCTAACCACTTAAATTAAAAAAAACTTAACTCTAACAATACTCCCTTCTCAATCAAATGGACTATTATAAAAAAAGTTAAGTCTTATACTCCAGGCTCTAAGTCATGTCGCCTCTGTACAACCGAAGCTATAACTATAATTACTTCCCCTCAAAGTAACAATATAATAAATTCTAAGAAATGAACTGATCTCTTACTGTAAACATAAGTCCAAATTTAATTATGGCAATTATGGAATTACATAGTTATTACTTTTACCTTTTATATAGATATAAATATTTTTTATTTAACTTTTTCGTTTTTCGACATACTTCCTAATACTTTATAATTTAATACTCCTTTATTCTAATTCTTTATCTCTTCTTTGCCGGTTTATTATCTGCATTTTCTGTTTCATTCTTTAAACTTTCCTATCTATCTAATATATCAATCTATCCACACTTTCATATATCGTATGTATATTTACTCAAATTTTACTACATGAATTTACTTACATTTTTCCTGAAATTGCAGATACCGGCCACATTCTTCTCCCCTTAAATAATTTTTATTTTTTATCTTTATTCTTTTCTTATTCTTATTTTATTTTATTTTATTTTATATTACATATTATATTTTATATTTTCTGTTTTATTATATTTTATTTTTTTATTTTTTATTTATTTATTTATTCTTTATTTTCTATTTATTTATTATATATTTATTTATTTATTTTATTTTCCTTTTTCATTTTTTTATTTTTTATTGTTTATTTTCCTTTTAGTGTCGTTTAATAACTCTTGCTGACATTTTTTTAAGTGATAACCTGTACATTGCAGTTGACCTATATTATTTTGCCCTATATATATTTTCGCGCCTTTAACATTCCCTGTCTGGGTCGTTTTGACTTTTGTTTCCCTTTATTTTATATTTAACTCTATCATTTTTTTCTCTCTCCTTTTTTTCTAGATCTTTTTTATTTATAGTTATGTCTCGGAAGTAGAGTGAAAAGCACATCTTATTTTTCTTTTATTAATATTATTTTTTCCTTGTACACATCTGTGTGACTTATTCCATGGATTTCTGCCTTTGGATTATTATGGACCATCTTCTTCCAATTACGGGATTTCCTAGGATTTTACTTGTACAAATTCTTTTAACTTTCTTGAAGTTTTACATTTGGATTTTACCGTCACTGGATTTTTTATCTTCCACCAGACTATCCATTCATGTGTAATCACCTTTTTCTTTTTACCATATTCCCTCTGCTTAACTTATTTTGTTTTCAAGTAAGATCTTTGACTTATTTGTTGTTTCATTAAATACTTCTGCATGCAAAATCCGATCCCGCATTTTGCTAATTCCTACCCTCTGATGAGAAGGAAAGTATTTCTTCAAAACTCCGCGGATTAAGGACTATACATTTATTTAGTGTTTCCTTTTCAGATTAAATATGTTATTAACTCATTTCAAAGTGTTTTTAACATATTTTATTAACTGTTTGCACACACACACACACACACACACACACACATATATATATATATATATATATATATATATATATATATATATGGGGTGTAGAATATAAGTATACTATAGTAAAATTTAGTTAATGTAAGAATAATTATTATAAGTAGCTGCAATTATGAATTTATGCGCTAAATAAAACATCAGATACACTCATAATTTTCCCCTCAGTTTAAATGTATCTGCCCCTCATAATATCGTATGAAGTATTATATTATCTAGTAAGACGTCTTTCTAGAAATATAGCGAGGATTACGGGAAAGACCACGTGATCGTTGGCAACAGTTAAGCGAAAGTCATATTTGTATAAGGAATTGGATTCGAACTTGTGACAGTCAGGTTGTTACCCATAAGACATCCGTCTCCTCAAAATATTTCCGATAAGTTCTTATTGTATAATATCCTTTAATCGCCAATTATTGGTTATTAACTGTCAAACTTTATAACTAAAGAAAAAATTAAAAAGTGGTTATGAAATGTATTTTTATATAAAAAAAAGCAGGGAGAAATTACACACAACAAAAAAACTTAAATACTATAAGGAAGAAAACGATCTAACTTGATAAAGGAATCAATCTCAAATGTGATTAAGGGTTATCTTTTAACTTTTAAAATGTACTTGTATTTTGATAATTTATGTTTACTTCTTGGATGAATCGAACCGGCGGGGAATATATAATCCAATTGGTAACATGAACGGAAAATTGTAAAATTCAGATCAGGGGCATTTGCAAAGTGAGAATTCATTCTCTCACAGTGCGACCAGACTCCTTACAATGTCTTAACATCAAAGAAAACTTAGAGTATTAGAAGTTTATGGTTGGTGTATAAATTGTAAAACTTTTTGTTAAGCCAGCGATGCCTATTAGAAGCGTTGATATATTTTCATAACTAAGGAATGCAATGGAAGTGATTTAATCAAAACAAGGATTTATAAAGGGTTCACATAAGCTCGCACATTCTTTGCCTCCTCGACCATCGGATGTAAGGCGATCAAAATTATCAGCTCACGTTATAATTAGTGGAAATGAGAAGAAATCGTCATTTTCCTATTTTCCTTGAAAGAAATTACGAGGATGATAAAACTGTGTATTTATAAAGAGAGAATTTATATATATATATATATATATATATATATATATATATATATATATATATATATATATATGTATATATATATATAAACATGTTTTCAAAAAGTAAAATAGAAGTTTCTTGTGCGACATTGTTTAAACTGTTAAATCAACTTGGGGAAAAACTATTATCAATGTGGAACTCTTGGCTATAATTTCTATTATAAATTTGTGTTTATATTATATACATATGCTAGCGGATAGACACGGCATAGTCTGGAATTTAATAATAATTAAGGAATGTTTCACACACCTATATTTTCCTGTCATCGAAATCCGGAAAATCTCTCTCGATTGCTGTATTTGGGGGCCGCGAGGAAACTTTACCTCCCTACCCGCACGATTTAGTCCACAATGCATTGTTGTATACACTACTGATAATTCTATAAAATTACTTTATATATATATATATATATATATATATATATATTCTCCATATAATTATCCACAACTACTCAAAAACTATTTTCAATAATTTTGCTGAAAAGCAAAATAGCGTCCACTCGCAGCTGAACATTTTGCTAACTGCATTTCATTTCTTCTGATGATATGAGCATTTGTTGAAAATCCATGGATTAAGGAAATTAATAAAATCACTTCTATATATTCCTTTCTCAAGCAGTGAATTCTTAAATCGAATATATGCCTCTATATTTTTTTTTTCAGAATTTAAAATTAAACCACTAAATGTGTGTATATATATATATATATATATATATATATATATATATATATATATATATATATAATTATTTTTTACTATAATAACTGAATACCTACAGACACTAGTGTTTCATCCTTTCGGGAATCTTCAGTGCAGGGTGTCACGATTAATACCAGTCGAACGATTTGAACCCCGCAACACGAGACATCTCTGGCTCGATTAGCGGATACCTAATCCATTCGGCTACCATTAACCGCGTGAAATAACGTTGAATTTCAACATCTTAATTATAAATGTCCATTTACGCCAGTCAGACAGTGATCTCAGAGATACTACTGTTGATTTTATATTGTAGACCTTTCATAACTTCTAAAACGTCTAAAATGCACATGAGATGTTAGACTGTGTAAGGTATAAACTTTGGTCAAAATCGCATGTTCCTAATTTCATCGGATTATTTCAATTATCGTTTATCGATACATATCGAATACATCCTGATAAAAAACTTATCTGTGATTACTACCAGGCACACAAAGTACCTTCGCGTGAAATTTAATTAAAGTCGCCCAAGCCATTTTTGAATGAACTCACACAGACAAACACAAACTATAAAAGTTTGTTTTCTATAATAGTAGAGATTATGGAAACTTTCTGTTCATATACGCATTTCATATAGAGAAACTATCGACAGAGTTACAGCTAACTTAAAGTGAGATAATTTTATGAAAAAGCAAGTATTCCCATGGAAGCAATAATATAATTTGAAATAAAAGTTGGTTTAATTTTATAAATATTTACGTACATAAAATTATAGATAATGATGTTAATCATTGTGTTAGGATTACGAATTACATTTAATAAAACTTTATTGTATCATGTTATCTACGAAAACTTACCAGCTCGTAAGAATAAATTGAAACTCAATAAACCCTGCTTAATTATTACGAATAACAACGAGTCGTATTCGGTACAAATGTGAATTTTTTAAGCTGAGTGTCCCATATATAATTGTCTCACAAACAATACAATTCATCAGCAAAGTTGAAATTCTGGCAATGTTTATTTATTTGTATGTATTACAGATTGTTTAAATTTTGAATTTATCGATATTTTCATGGAGTTTTGCTAATTTATATGAAACAATGTAAAACATAATGATCGTTATGTTTCGATACATCAGATTGTGTCTGTTGTCTCGTATAAAATAATTGTGTATTTAGTTTTGCAGTAAGCTGTATGCATAAAACTAACAGAAATATATAAGTAACGGTCTCTACTGATAGTGAAGGCACTCTGTACGTCTGAGTTCTAACGACTCGAAATGGGCCGCATGAATTATTGTGAGATTTCACACCTAAATGAGTATTCTTAGATATATTTTGTGTCAGAACCAATTTGATTGGTATGGAAACACTCATAAAAGAATGAATATTACTATCTTGACTGAAGTGAATATATTTCTACATCCTAAGCGTGCATTTAAAATGTTTTATCACCGCTACAAACAAAATAGGCCAACTGATCAATTCAACAGTATGTTCATTGATGAGACAGAAACAAACCTTTCTGTTTGGAGTCAAACTCCAATATTGTACAGGAATTTACATTTTAAACTTGATTTGAAACGATTTTTTAAGAAATATGTTATAAGACAAACACTAGATTCTCGAAATGAAAATAGATACTGCAATCTACATGGACTAAATCATTGCGAAAGGTCATGTTAGGTCCACGAATATAGAAAGCAATAAACTGAAAAGTGTATAATTTCACCGACTTCGATGAGAATAAAAGTATTGGAAGTATAGGAACTTCGTTGATCACAATTAAATTCCAGACAGTCTGGTTTCACTACTAGTATATAAAAATACATTGCCTACATATAAAACACGGAGTCGTCTGGCATATAAAATAACAGTTTTCATCTGGTATTTAATGCTATATGTATAAATAGTTTCATATACGTTTCTCTAAAGGTCATGAAAAAATATGTAAAAATCTATGAACATATATCTAGTGATATACTTTTTTTGCTGTCGCTTTTTAAAATAAACATACGAGAATCTTAATTGCGGGTCGCAGTTTGATGTTACAAGAAATTCGAGTATGAAATGCTGACGTTGAGACGCTTGCGACGCACAACCGCACTAATAATTCATAGACGAATAAAACGCTATCCTTATATATATGTGTATATATATATACATATATACATACATATATATACATATATATACATACATATATATATATAGACATACATATATACACATACATATATGAAAATATACATATATATACATATATATATACATATGCATACATATACATATATATACATATATATATATATATACATATATACACACATACACACATGCACACATACACACGCACATATATATATATATATATATATATATATATATATATAATAGAGATTTAGAAGGCTATCATCATGTGAGGAATGAAATATAGTCGTTGTTTGTGAAAGGAGACGAAAACAAGTGGTAATTTACAAATCAATAAGTACACACATATATGTCCATATATACATGTATTAATTCAGTGATATTAGGTACACATGTCTTACTTATTATGTCTGCGACTATATCCATTATTAATTTTGGAAAAAAAATCCGTTTTTAAATGGTACACGTGACAGGCCGATTCAAAGTATGCTAGATGCGTTGAGTGATTTTTATTATATGCAATATTATTTATTTAAAGTGTATATATGTAGAATCTTTAGAAAATAATTGAGATATCTCTCAATGTGATTGTGTCTATATTTTTATTTAAATTGATGCATATGTTAGCTTGATTAACCACTAAAGATGTTAGGTATTTATATAGTGATTGGCATTCAGTCGCACTTTAGGTATCACATTTGATCTTGCTACTGCTATTATTTGTATCGCTAGTTGGATTATTTCTTAGCAGTAGTTTAATATTATATTCTACTGATTCTCCCTTTGTTAACTGCATAATTGTTACTTAATTCCAATTTATTTCTGCTAAAAATCTTTTGTGATATGCTATAAGTATGGTGGGGAGTTTATTTATATACGAGTTGTAGACGTTCCAATTAAATATCGACATTTTTAGATACCCTATTTTTAAGTGAACCATATGTTTCTTCATATCGGAGTTTTACTAATGCTGCTTCCAATTTATTTTGTTATAGTGGAATTGTATAGGGTGAATGAATTGTAGAAGATAAATGATTGCGTATGACCATATGTGGTGCTTTAGTTACTTTATGTAAACCTTGTCAACCACCCTTTTTGTCTCTCTTTCTTCTCTATTATCTAGATCTTTTAATACTTTATATTTTCTTTCTTTTTTTGTTTATTTTTACTACTTTTTTTATTATTTCTACGCCTACCTATATAACGTAGGTATTCCTCCGTTCCATATTAACTCCTTTGTTTAGTTCATATGATAAAAAGTGTATATATATATATATACATAAATATGTAAATATATATATATATATATATGTATATATATATATATGTATATATATATATATATATATATATATATATATATTAGCGCGGGTGCCCGGGTGTTTGGACGTGGGTGTTGAGCAAAAAAAAAGTGATAGTAGGAAGGCAGGCCGAATCCGTACCGTGAAGGAGGAAAAGAACGAAAAAATGTGACGTCTTTTCTGTTACGACCACCTCCAAACCGGAAGTGACGTAGGTGTAAATTAAGGCTAGACAATCGAAAAGAGGGGATGGCTTTCGAAAATACCGGTGAAGGAAAGCGATACCTCCCTGTAGAAAAGTGAAGAAATTAATGTTTTAGTCAATTTTTCAGTAGTTGTCGTCTGAATGGTCGGGCTTCAAACCGATACTGATCTTTTGAAAATCTTTCGCCCTTGTCGAAAGTTTAAGGCAGATATATACACATGCATACATACATTTATATATTTGTAGCTCAAATTTTCGAACACGACTATAAAGCTTGCCCTATCTGTGAATACCCTTTATGTAATATTTGAAATGGTTACACCAGAAACTGTCTTTAGTAATTTAGCAGAAACCACATTTTTTTGTAAAGTTGATCCCTATTATGACCCCTTTACATTTATTGTTTCGGGCTCCAATCAAGTTATTAAATTAGATCTATGTTCAAGAAAACTATATCTAAAATTTCAAGTGTTTAGACTCAAAATAAGTGGAGGAGTTAGGTAGAGTTTTCTAAGGCCAAATCATTGAACTTGGTCCCTTTAACAGCCACATTTCTGGCCGAAAACCAATTATAAAGCTTTTCCCAAATCTTATTGTCTTGTATATCAAATTTCGAGTCTGTAGACTGAAGGTTGACAGTTATTGTGTAGGGAAATGTACACAGATAAACAGACAGACACCTTCACACACACATACGTACACACACACACACACACACATATATATATATATATAGATATAGATATATAATATTTTGTGTTTTATATATGTGTATGCGTGCGTGTTTAATGCCGATATTCTTTTATACAACACGAAGTCTAGGGGATTTAGTTAAATCTTAAGTTCTTATGTTTTCTTTGTTTGTGTTTCATTTTCAAAGAATTACATAGTCGGCGCCGACATTACTATCTTTATCGAACATCCCCTGCATTTACATAATCGCTCAAAACATATCCAACAGGCAGTGCATCTATTTTAGAGCATTTATACAATGTAATTGACTAAAAAGAAAGAAATAACTTCGCTTAAATTGTAATTGAATAGAGCAATGTGTGGTCCGACCGCAGGCTTTTACATTACACATTCAGACAGGTTGATTCTCGGAAGTAGACTGTTATTTTCCCATTTGGCTCAGAAGGAACTAAAAAGTACTGGTATATTTTAAATTCTAGAGCAACGTACTAGCAAGCGACATGTTCTGATTTAAATGTCATATACATATTATATCTGCAAATTAAGTTCCACGTGTGCGATTGTTCAAGCTATTGACATGTTCGAGCGGAGAATGTTCAGAGATGTTTAAGGTTTATACAATATGAATGTAACATAATATAAATAAAGTAAATCTGAAATATGTAAGGACATGTCAGAATACCGACTGCATTATCATATTTTTGCTTATATTTCATAATTTCCAAAACAACGTTTTATTGCAATTACCCTTTTCTCTCTCTCTCTCGCTTTCCCACTCTCTCTCTCTCTCTCTCTCTCTCTCTATATATATATATATATATATATATATATATATATATATATACGATGGACTCTTCCGTCGATTTCGACGTATGATCATTCGCTACAGCAACTAAGTTGCTCGGAACTCCACACAGATGATTTGTTTGTAGCGGTAATCGCTTAGTCTAGAACCAACCACACTTTTTGGTATTCCTGCTAACAGTTGTCGGTGCAAATGACTGCCACAGGACAGAATATACAGAAGACATTCTGTTTTTTACATCAGAGTTTCTTCCTCTAGACACGGATCTTAACGCGAACTGGGGGGGGTGACTCCCTCTCAGTGAATTAATGCAGCGGCAGATACCAACCATATATACATATATATAGTGTTTTTAATCCACATTTTCTGTGAAAAAATCGAATTCACAAGCTTGTAGACTATCGCTAGATTTAGTTACAACTTTAGAGAATTTCGCACTCGGCTTGATGAAACAAAATAGACCGTCATTTTCTTCAGTAGTGTTCTTAAACTGATGACAGTTCAAGAATTCTGCAGTAGTCCGGGGTCAATATTGATTACGACGTTGTGTAGACTTTGAAAAGCATTTCTACATAAATACAGCAATGATAAGGTCAGACCCAGATGGTACTGAGTTATCCACTTTACTTTTACGATATTTTTATCAATTCTAAATCACACTTTCTGATCCATATAACATTATGGCTGTTCATCTGTTAGTTAATCTGTAAGTAATACTTTGAAAAATGTCAAATGCAATTTTTGTAAGGCAAAATTAAGGACATTAGTATAATAATATATATTATATGTTTTAATCTTGTGATAACAGAACTCGTATTAATGTCATCGTATATAAATGTTTTACAAATAAAAGTAGTCCACGAAACGTTACAAAAAATACAAGCTTATAAGGAAACGGGGTCAAATGAAAGAACATTCTATGCCGAGAAGTGTTGAACTAAAAAAAAACTGACTAAAAGACTTTTACAATGTGATGGTATTATTTAAATTGAATTAGTAATACCAATATTATTTATAAGTAACTGGTTCTATTCTATATTCATAATACAATGCACACTGTTTTCAGAGAAGTGTGACTAAACTCGTATTTGCTTCATGTTATTTGTATCATGTTCGAAAACTAATTTATCTGCGTTATCTATATAAATATTTGTTCTATAATAACCTGGGTAGTGTATCCATTAGAAGCGTTGAGTGACATTTTAAAATTAAATAAGATATGTGTTGAATTTAACACTTTGGGGCCAAATAGCTGCAACGCGATTTTTTTTTAATAAAATAAACGAGTGTTTATTTTTTAAAGAGAGAGATATATATTTCGGAAATATACTCCTTTGTCAATCTCTCTCTCTCTCTCTCTCTCTCTATATATATATATATATTATCTTTCTTCTCTTATTCTTCGCCATGGTGTCGAGTGGAAGAATGTGAATTAAATCCACGTTATGTTAGCTGCTGGTCTATAATAACATATTTCATGAATAATATTTAATGAATAAATATATTTTCAAGTACACGATTTTCTCACGGATCATGCCAGTGTATAATAATATATACCCCTTAAATTTCGAAGGTTAAGAATAAATTAAAAAAATATTTATTCTTTAAAATTCAAACGTATACACTGTTATTTTTCAATCAAGAGAAATAATTGCATATCGACATGTACAAGTACAATGTTTTATTTGTCTATTTTTATTTTGTTTCTTCTTGTGGTGTGTTCTTAATCGGGACTAAAGTTTACTGAATATTTTATCTTATATATAAACAGTAATCTCCGCTGATAATATTTGTTAAGCTATATATATATATATATATATATATATATATATATATATATATATATATATATATATATATATATATACACTTGTGCCCGATATTATTCATACCCCTCGGATCTTTGAGATTTCTATAAGAATATTGCTCAAACCAGAAGGTAGACAATATTAAAGGGATTTCAAACAATAAATCAAGCATAAGCATTTAATTTAAACTCAACAAATAAATAAATTATGCAAGTTTGAAACATTATACAAAGAAAAACAATAATGGCACTAGTTCAAAATTATTCATACCTCTCTTACTAATAGTCAATAGCATGCCCTTTATTCTTAATAACTGCCTGTAACCGTTTGGGATATTTATCAACAAGGTTTTTACAAGCATCAACACTGATTTTTGACCATTCTTCAATGCAGTAGTTCTCCAAATCCCTCAAATTTCTAGGTTTCCGCTTTTTAACCTCAGTTTTCAATATGTGCCAGAGGTTTTCGATAGGGTTCAGGTCTGGACTCTGGCTAGGCCATTTCAAAACATTAATTTGATTATCCTCAAACCATTTCTTGACTATTTTGGCAGTATGTTTTGGATCATTATCCTGTTGAAGGACCCAGTTTGGTCCTAAATGGAGCTTCTCCGCATCCTGTCTAATGTTTTTCTTGAGTATCTCCAAATATTGCTCCTTCTTCATGGTTCCATCTATCTTGACCAAACTACCTGGACCACTAGCCGAAAAGGAGCCCCAAAACATTAAGCTACCACCACCATGTTTCACCGTGGGTATGGTGTTCTTTGGGTTGTAAGCTTCTCCTTTCTTCCTTCAAACGTAAGAAGCATCCATATGGCCAAACAATTCAATTTTTGTTTCGTCAGTCCACAAAATACTTGAGAAAACGGACTCTGGAGAATTCACATGGGTCCTAGCAAACTTTAGACGTGCTGCAAGGTGTTTTCCGGTGTGCAATGGAGTCCTTCTTGGTCTTCTTCCTTTCAGACCATTTTCATGCAGAGTCCTTTGCAATGTTTGCCTTGATATTTTTATGCCAGAAGACTCCAGATTTTCTAAAATGTCCTTATTAGTGGTGGTTGGATTTGCATTAACACTTCTTACAATATTCCTGGTGGCTCTAGCAGACAGTTTCCTTTTTCTTCCTCTACCAATCAAGTTGTTTGTTGTGTGGTGGCTCTGGAATTTTTTGATGATGCTCTGTACTGTTGCTGTAGGGACCTCAAATTTCTTGAAAATTGACTTGTAACCTAAACCATCCTTATGTGAATTCACAATTTTAGTCCTAAGATCATTACTAAGCTCTTTTTTCTTCCCCATTCTAATAATTTTTATTCTTTTATTGGTTTTCAGTTGATATCATTTTAATTTCTGAAAAATGCAAAAAACGAAATGAAATTAATCAAAGGTTGTATAAAAGCATTCAAAATAAGAATCAAACAGAAAACAAACAGTCAGAAACTCGATTAATACTGAAAAAAATAAGGGGGTATGATTATTTTTGAACATTGCAGATTTTATAAATAGCTGTATATTTCTTTTATTACAAGTATCCCGAGATTTTAAAATGACGAAAATGATCAGAAGAGGTTTATTAAGAATATGTATCAATATGGACGTAAACAATAAATTCTTACAAAAGTTACACCTAATAAACTCAATTTTCAAGGGGGGTATGAATAATATCGGGCACAACTGTATATATATATATCTTGGGGGTGTATCAGTATTTATTGCCAATGTTGGTTCATTATTGTAATACTGAGATATTATTGTAGTGAGTTTCCAAATAAAAATATCTATTGTGGTGTTCTTGCTATTTATTTCATTAATTTTGCGATATTCTGCTTTCCCCAAATTTTAAAACCGGTCAATCCTAAAAATAGGTTTGTTATGCTACTTGAAGGAAATCTTAATGATAACAACAAATAATAACAATAAATAAGTGGTTTATAACAGAACAAACACATTTTGTCTACAGAAAAAGAAACATTTTCACACACGAAATATATAAACATTTAAAGAAAGTTTGAATTGTATTAATAACTTCCAAAAAATCAATTATTTGATTTTTGCAAATCTATTATATTTTAGATTGGTTTTCTTTTATATTTTAGACACAAGTCATGAGTAGAATTCAAATATTGGATTCTGTAGTTATTAAGTTCTTCAACTCTTGTATCCCTTCCGCAAAACTATTTTCTATTTTAATAACTGCTTTCTATTCAATATCTGAATTATTAAGAAATTGAATTGCTCAATAAACAAAACTATCGAGAAGAATGCAGGCAATATTTTAGAATGTAATTACTTTTCTCTCTTAAAACTTTAAGTATATTTTATCTGTTCTACGATTAAATATGAAAATGACCATGGATTGGTGATCTAAGATGACGCGTTCAAATGCCGTTTAATCGAAAGACACTTATAGGGAGTATTTACTTGTAAACGTACCAGTGTTGAGTAACATATTCTTAATCAATCTAAGGTGCCGCGTTTAAATGGCTTTCGTCCATAAAGACGTAGATTAGAAATAATCTACTATCAAATCGTATCATTGTTAAGTAACATATTATAGATCGATGGGGGAAACCAATACATACAAATGATAAGTAAGCATTTTAAAGAAAAAACGCATTATAACAACTATATGTACTCCTATCGTAAAATAAACGTATATTCCGTGAACAAAGCATATTTCTTTAACTGTTAAATTTCCATGAATGTATACACATACACACATATATATGCGCGCGCATGTAGTGTGTGTGTGTGGGTGTGCGCGCGTGTGTGTACGTGTGTGTGTGTGTGTGTGTGTGTAATATCTGAAAATATCTTCTCACCTAATGAATCTTTTAGAAAGGTTTTTCCATGTAGTGTTTGATGGGCAGAATCTGAAACTAAATGGTGATTCTCTCCTATTTGTCTTCAATCAAGTACTTTCCATGTCGTATTCTTCGCTAACTCGTCGAGAAATACACATATGTCTTTTCACATCACACCTGAACTTCTGTATATCTGTACGGTCAGTGAAAGCATGCGGATGGAGGAAACTCCAAAGTTTAACAATTCGATGGAGGAAACTTATAGAGTAGAATGCATGCGGCATCTAGGGAGTTCTACAGGGTAAGGGTGGGATTTTGCTGCTTCTCTGGTTTGTCGCGGAGTAACAATATCTTGATATTGTCGGAACACTTGCCATTAAAGGACTTGTAAAATAGGCGCAGAGCTGCTACATTCTGGCGATGTGACAGAGGTTGTAATTGGGCCGAGCGTACGGGACCTACAAGGTTGACGATTCTTTTTTATCTCTATACAGGAAAGCGAGATTAGCGGTCGATGCACCAGTCCAGATGTCACAACGATATTTCATGCATTGGCGAATAGTGGCTTTATAGAAATACAGGATACTCTCACGACTGAGATCCATAGACCGAAAGTCCTACTCAAATACATTCTTTCTTTCAAAATGCTAGAATTTAAAATTCCCTCCAGAGCTCCTGTTTCCCAGATTGTACTGACTTGCAAAACGTAAACTGTAATGTTAATAGAAATTGTGCTGCTCAGCTGCCTTCATAATATTAATGCAAATTATGTCTCAGATAATAGCTCCTTATATCCAAGCGGTTCCATTCGTTGTGTGGGGTGAGAAAGCAATGGAAAGGCAATACCTATATCTAATCTATACATCTTAAAAGGACTAAAACGTATGTATATATATATATATATATATATATATATATATATATATATATATATATATATGCATATATATGGGGGTGAGGGGTGTACGCGCGCGCGTGCACATGCATAGAGGGTACACGAGTAATTCTACTTTCGCCTTCCAAGTTAGAATTCATACATTTTTACTACTTAAGCAGAAATTCTTACGGTCTAAATACAGATGAAATTCATTCTACAATTACGAAGTGTTACTGAGTGCAGAGCTAAAACTTACAAAATGTTTGGCAGTAAACCGTTTAATATACACATTTGTAGATAAGCATATTACTATATTTATATAAGACATTCCAAAAGTAATAGATCCTATATTTTCAATCAACTTAAAGGGATCAGAGTAGATGTCAAATATCCTCGTTCTGATAACTAAGCTCAAGATTTTTTACCGGAAATTCTATATATCTGTTGCAGATGTTGTCCTTGTGAGACTCTAAGAAAGCAAGCCTTATCATAGATGTACATCAGCACAGATGACTGATAAAATGCCTGAGAGATGTGCACTATAAATGGTGAGGATTATGTAAAAAAAATCTCATAGACCACAGAAAATTCTGGATGCTTTTTAAGACAATTAACCAATACGAAGCCTCCGAAATCATTATAAACATATCGAATTTTTGAGTCAAGTCATTTCGCTGTCAAACTCCATCTTGAACGACTATTAGTCGTGACAGTATTGATTCTTCGTCGATCTAATGCAGCCATCTTTATTCTAAATATTTACCCAACCCTCGATATTGTGACTGCATTGAGTCTTCGCCGATTTGATTTACTACTGTCATCTTCGAGCAAAATAATGTCTCAACATTTAACAGGTTATAGACCCAGCCATCGACTTTGCTTTGCCTAATCAGAATCTAAATTCGACTCATGGCAGATAAAATTTCTGGGTTATTAAAGGATAGGGAAACTACACAAAGTTATTCAATCTATACCAAACAATCCCAACGATCCCGAATTTTTCTAAAAGAACGCAACTGTTTTTTTAGACCTCAGTCAATGCTTAGACCATAGAAGTCTGTCTCTGATTATAAGAGATGACTTGTATGATGGACATAAAACAGTGTACATATTACGAGAATCATATTTATCAAAACGAGACGGAAAATTAGATATATCTATACAGAACAAAAGTCTCTAAAACGTAACGAAGAAAATACTACAACTGGCTATGTTATAAACGCAGAATCAATAGAAAAATGCATTTAAACTCAGTTGAAATAATAAGCGATAGCCGATAAATCACAATGATGCTTAAGGGACTTACAACCGATTTTAAACCATTTACACCGGTTATAACGCAAAAAGACAAACCCATGACTTTCAGTGAATGTAAGGTGGTTTTGATTAGTTACAAAGAGACGAATGGAATGCTTGTAGACGATAATAACTCTGACAATAACATTCAAAAGTGTTTCTCGTCGGTTGAATATCCTAACAGTAGTTATAAATGTATTATATTTAGGTAATAGATTATATTCATTTTTATCGCAAAACATAAAAAAGACGAATTGTAAAGTGGCGATATTTTGTGTGCCTTTCATCTTTCAGCCTAATCGTTTTATTCCACGCACCTGATAAAAAGCTTATTGATTGTGTTCACTACCAGTCAGTCACTCTGCTGATAACAGCTATTTACCTTTGTGTGCGTGTCTCTCTCTTTCTGTCTGTCTGTCTGTCTGTGTGTCTGTCTGTCTCTCTCTCTCTCTCTCTCTCTCTCTCTCTCTCTATATATATATATATATATATATATATATATATATATGTTTACTGTTTTTTTGGGAAAGAACTCCAACAAAGTACTCGATTACAAAGAAAAAGCTTTTCGATATAAGAGCTTAATATTTATTTATTTAATAGTACAGAAGTTCAGAAAAACATTGGTACCATCGGTTTCAAGTCGAACATAAAGGAGACCAGTTAATGGTAAAACATAAATGATGTTAGGCTGTCGTCAGTGAGATACAACATGGCTGACGAGAGCCTAACATCATTTACGTTTTACCATTAACTGGTCCCCTTTATGTTGGGCTTTAAAACAACGGTACCAATGTTTTTCTGAACTTCTGTACTATTATATATATATATATATATATACATATATATATATGCATTAAATAGGACATCTGAACCCAAATTTGTAGACAAATATTTCCAATAATGCTTGAAATAAACCAATATCTTCTAAATCTCTTATTTCGTAGTGCGCAAAGGATAACCATTATAAATATAACAATAACGATTGAATAATAAAGGTGGCTGCAAATGTCTTATCTAAATACCATAGACCCAGTTCCTACTACAATAGAGATTATACACCCTGCGATTGGGCAGGTATCGTCTTTCGAACTGTCTATTACGTTAAAAAAATATTGTTTTCGTACATTTAACCCTGACACCAATAGGGCTGTGTCAGCTCTCACACTAAACATGTAAAAAGTATCACTAATCTCTGTCTCCTGTACGAGGAAAATATTATTGATCTTTACTTAGAACGTGTTGTTCTATGCACGTTGTTTTATCACACAACGTGAAATTTGTCCAGATTAGTAAACAAAAATGCGTGTCCTGCAAGTTCACAGCATGATGTCGAATTTCACGTTGTTTTATCTTTTGATTATACAAGCCATTGCAATATTTCATAGTCTTCCAATGAGCAATAAATGCTTAATTAGATGTTTTTTTGTCGCGCTTGTTACACCCACGCTAACGCTTTTTATACGCTACACAAACGTACGATTTCCTGTCTTATGATCTATAAAAAGGACAATGCAGTATAACTAAAACATGTTTAGATCATATCATGCGACTTACATGATAAAACGTTTTAGAATAACTAAACAACCTCTTCAACGCATACGAACATCCAAACCCACTTAAATATGCTTTTGCAATAACAATAAGTAAAGCAATTGAGGGGCACTGATTATTTTTATTATAATTTGTTAGAATCGTTAGTAATGCTAGAGAGAACTAAGCGCATATTATAGTACCTTTAGTTTTAAGCAATGGCTTTTCAACGAGTGTGGAGAGTTTACAGGTATGGCTCTCATTATCAGACACACAATCTTCAGAAACTGTTGTCAGAAATAAATTAAGAAGTGAGGTTTGTAGGTCCTGACGATCTGGTAGACGAGTCGGTTACTGTCTTCGTCAAGAAATGGGATATAGAACAGTTATGGATAATGCTAACAGCTATGTGTGTGTGCAGTTAGATGAACCAAGCCGATTATTATCGTATTTGGTTGTTCGTGCCAGCTATGCTGTTTGAGATATGATTGATAAGACAACAGTCCTGGATCGAGGGAGAGCGATGAAGAATATAGGTAGCTAGCGCTATACTGTAATACTAGTTTACATAACAGACATGTTAAATGTTAGTAGGGGATAGAGGAGTGCGACTTAGTTTCACCTATAGCTTAGATATGAAGGAAGTCTGCTAGGAGAAAGTAATCTACCTCATCTAAATTAATTATAAGTTCGCGATTATTTGTAAATGCAAGTCTATGCAGATGAGGAGGCGAATCGTTGTGTTTGGTTTGAACGTTATTTATGGATTGAGCTGTAATTGTTAACAGTGCCTTCAAATGGGCAAGTGTATTTTTGGGAAGCGTTTGTGTTAAACAACGGCAACAAAACACTCGAAAAGGTGTTTTTTTTTGTTTTAAAAGTCAACTGTCACGCTTTCGGATTGAGGCTTGTTATGGATTACTTCAAATAGGCAACTGTATTCTTTCTGGAAAGCATTTGTGTGTAACAATAAAAAACAAACATCTACATTTTCAACTAACATACTATAAACGTAAGAAATGTAAACTTATTTACTTAACAACAATTTGGGGATCGATTTTCTTTTAAAAAACATATATATATATATATATGTGTGTGTGTGTGTGTGTGTGTGCATGTGTGTGTATGAGTGGGTGTATTCTTGTGTGAGTGTGTGTATATTATTGAACAACATTAACATTGATTGGATTTGTTTTTTTTACCATCCATCATTTTATGTTTTTTTATACAATTTATTTATTACCGCATTTTATTGCTACGCTTATATACTTGTATTGGTATTTTAAAAGAATGAAAACAAGAACATTTGCACAAGGAGAACTTTTACTGGTGGTGTGATAAAAGGCAAGAAACAAATGTTCTCGTCATACCCATGACGTGCTCTTTTGTATGGAATAAAATTCCTGCCTTTCAAATATAAATACATAATCATATCCTGATTTTTTCAGAGTACTTGATGTATTGGGTGTATACAGGAAACATTAATATAAATTTCCACAATAGTATCATTCTTAACATTTAGCATCAACGTTCCTAATCTAAACAGAAACTACGAGGGAGTATTTGACAATTTCAGGACCGCCTGAACTCATAGCATATGCTAATCCCCATTGCTATACTTGTGTTCGAGCGCGCACGCACAGACACACACACACACACACATATATATATATATATACATACATATATATATTTATATATATATATATATATATATATATATATATATATATATATAGAGAGAGAGAGAGAGACACACCACACATAATTGTATATAATGTTTGAAGCGCATGTAGATCAAGAATTATCTCTGAAAACTATGATAAACTTTCTAAAAAAATATTAAATAAATTCCTTTAGATTTGTACTACTGTAGCAGAGTGTAAAATAAATGTATTGCTTCGTGCAAAGATGTAATAAAACAACATATATTAATTACTCTTATTATAGTGTATTTAATGCGGTTTCCTTTACAAAGACAATATTAACCAGCGCAGTTTTCAGTAAACGGATTTTCTAAGATATGCTATAATAGATTTATTATGCCGAATTATTTTACTGAAATAAAACATAAACATTTCGTATATTTTTAATTTTCTATCTAAATATTGAACGAGTACTTTTACATGTGTATGTCATTTTGTTGAAATTAATAGTGACTAACAAGTGAACCCCTTTAAAATGTAGAGGAAGTTTACCATGACAGTAACTACCTGGGCGAAATTACATGCATGTTTCCTCAAAAAATGACACCATAAAAAACTACACTTCATATAACATTCATTCACACACCGGAAGCATCCCGAGTGACTTCTGGGCCTTGATAAGTGTTGACCTCCATGTAAAAAAAGTTTACAACGTTATGACTTCATATTTGAGATCCTGACATCACCGGCTTTTATTGCGCCTTCTCCCAAACTTCTACTTACTGCTCTTACTGGCCACCTTGACTTATTTCCAACTCTTTTAAGTAAGGTTGGTGCACATCTTAAAACTTATTTCTAGTAATTACCACATTTCAACAGTCACAAAGAACTCTGTAAGATGACATTTCTATCAGGTATCAAGGTATAATTATCGTTCATGCACATTCCTTTTTCTGAGAACATACTTGTTTCTATTTTTTTAAAAATTACTACTCCATATTACTTACAGAATCTAATTGAAATACTGAAAACATTGTTTAACCACAAGCATTGTGATGGTTTAAAATTATCAGTGTTCCGCACTAACAATTTAAACTATATAATCTTCGCGCAGGGTTTAGGATCATGTACGGATGCTGAAATCGACTGAACATGGTTTAACGTTTCGACAAATTACAAAACGTATAATTAATGTTAAAAAAAAAAACTCAAAAGACATTGAGTGAAAGGGAATGTTATGTATTAAAAAATTTCGTAAACAAAAAAATTTCACTAAATCTAATCAACCAAAAACTGATAATTGTTTTTCTTTTTTTGCAACCAATTGAATTGATACAAAAATTGTCAATGGAAAATGAAAAAGTGTTTAAATTTCGGTCGCATGAGATATAAACGTACAGATCACAGAGTTTAAATAATTTTTTAAAGCCTTATTAAAAATTGCTAATAGTGGAATTGCTGAAAATATAAGGAAATTTGTGCAGGTAAAAATATTAAATATTAAACTAAAACTTAATTCCAGTTCAAACGTAAAAAAAAACTAGAAAAGCAATGATAGTAATGTTCAAAATAGCTAAAAGCTTCAGCAGTGAACAAATTACATTTTGAAGCCGAGCTAATCTTTTACGCTACATTCAAAGGAAGGACTTTAAAATTTATTTCTTACTAGCGAGGGTACCCGGCGTTGCCCGGGTGTTTTGAGGTGGGTGTGTAAGGGGAGTAAATTTTAAAAGAACGATGTTAAAATATGTTCGGAAAAACATAAACAAAAGAACACAGCAAAAAGCGAAAATAGTAGCATAAATAACCTTTCGATTTGGTTAAGTCAATAGTGCGTTTCAGCTAGTAGAAAGCATAGAACGAAAAGGAACATTAAATTTCGATTCCAGTTTTTCTTAAGCAACTACGAAGTAACGAAAACTCAATCCGGTGTTCCTTAGTAACTGCCCCTTGTAAACGATCCCGGAAACGGTGTAAATAGTGGCAGGAGAAGGAAGAA
This sequence comes from Euprymna scolopes, assembly GCF_053919585.1. Classification (NCBI taxonomy): domain Eukaryota; kingdom Metazoa; phylum Mollusca; class Cephalopoda; order Sepiida; family Sepiolidae; genus Euprymna; species Euprymna scolopes. The sequence goes on along the minus strand of NC_136484.1, from coordinate 16,482,862 downwards.
TTAATTAGAGAGAAAAGCTTTTACTATTTCCATTAACCGATTGTGGCAGTTAACTCTCAGCAGAAAAATATAGGAATGCACGATTATCGAGGACGTGGAGAGGTAATATGCCTATATAACACCTCAAATATTGTGCTGCAGTACGTTCATATTACATTCGCATGAAACGTCTTGATTTTTAATCCTATTAAGGTCAAAATCATAGGGGAAAAATAAGTTCAGTTTATATATATATAGAGATGTGTGCCTTTGAATTGCATTTTTCTCATTAAAACAAATCTGTTCTAATCTATACGACGATAATAATAATAATAATAATAATAATAATAATAATAATAAATACAATAATAAATGACCGCTGATGAACAGCACATAACAGAAATGAACATACAAATGCGTATCTTCCAAGGAAATCCACTATCACCATTACTATTCATCATAGACATGATGCTTCTGAACAATATACTGTGAAAGTGCCAATCCGGATACAGAATCTCTAATACAGAGGAAAAATAAACCACCTGATGTACATAGAAATCTGAAACTGTTAGCAAGGATCGAAAAAAAAACTAGAAACACTATCAAGAACTTCAGCCAGGATATTCAAATGTTTTTTTGTATAGAAAAGTGTGCACTATAAGTTATAAGAGAAGGAAAACTGGAGACGAAAGAAGGTATGCGACTTCTAAATCAAACGGAGATAGAAGCACTAGAGAAACAAGACGCCTATAAATACTTGAGAATTCTGGGGGCAAACACCATCAAAGCAACGGAAATGAAAGAGATATGGTGGGGAGAGAACTATATTGCATAGAAGACTGTGTGAATGACAGAAAAAAATTGAAAAATATAATTTAGAGCACTGAAAGTATATATTTGTCAGTGAGAAACACTGAAAAATTCAACAAAGAAGAAAAAAGAGAGAGAGGGAGAATAAAACGAGAAAAGAAAATGGGAAGAGAAACAACTACATGGAAGATTCATAAGAATGACAAAAGATGGGATTTACAAAAACACTTGAACATGGATGAGAAAAGGACATATAAACCGTGAAACTGAATCCCTTAAAACTGCAGCACATGATAACTCAATAAGACGCAATCATATTAAAGTTAAGATCGATAAAACACAAGAAAACAGCAAACGTAGAGTGAGTGGACAAAAATACGAAAGAATAAACCGTATATTATGCGAATGCAGCAAACTGGCACAAAAAGAAATACAAGAACAGACGACCAAGTTAAGAGGGCGGTACACTGTGATTTATGCAAACAACTGCATCTCGAACATACTGAAAAAATAGTACACCCATATGTCAGCAATGTTACTTGAAAACGAGAATCACAAAATCCTATGGGATATAGATATGAAAACAAATAACTTTATTCAAGCGAGAAGCCCATATGTTATAATAATTAACTAGAAAAACAGATCCTGTTAAATCGTAGATTTTGCTGTTCCAGCTGACCACAGAATGAATACCAAAGAAAATGCGAAACGGTGCAAATACACAGAGCTAAGAAGACAGCTTAACTGCATATAGATAATATAGACAATCAAGATAATACCCATAATAATAGAAGCACTAAGAACAATTGATAAAATTTTGAAAAACAAACGGGAGAAATTGAAATCAGAAGAATGGCTAGAGAGATACAACCAATAGCAATAATGAAAACAGCTGAAGTATTAAGGAAATGTTACGGAAAAACCTTTTAATGTGGAGGCTAATACACATGAACCACATCCGCAGAGAGAAAACATGAAGAAGCGTTACATGGAACCAAGAACATTGAAGCTGTATTTCTATAAGTTTTCTAGCCACTCCGCATCTCTTCCCATTTCCCATCCTCTCAAAAAGGAGTGGTGCCAAATAGTCGGGAAGGGTCAGAGAGGACGAAAAGACCGAGGAGAGAGTATTGGTCAAACTTTGATGGAGAAGCGCGAGGAGGACTGAGACCTGGGGAAGTCTTATTGACATTGAAATTTCAGTGAAGACCAATGATCGCTACCAGCGAGAAATCAATGGCAAGCGGTTGTTGCGATAACTCCAATTTATTTGCAAATTTTATCGAAAGAGGTGGAGAGTACTGGAATTATGGGGGAACATTGTCGATCAATATCCAGGGAACGCCATAGGTTGTTTTCGAGGAGAAATCTTTGATGATCTGTGTAAAAATTCTTTGAAAGCCGATAATAATAAGAATGACAAAAAACAAACGCAATGCAATAAAATAATTTTATACATGGTAAAAACAAGAAAACCTTAAATACGATCAATTACAGAAGATGAAGTGTAAATATTATCCGTTCAATATTCCGACCATTGATTTTTTCTCCGAAAGTCATAAAGTTCATGTGACAGATATAAAATTCAACTGAGTAATGTATTTCCTTTTTGATGTTAGATACAGATTCCACGAATAGATCTCCTTTACTAATTTTTTTTTAAAGATCGAGGATAACATTAATAGACAAGACATGTTAATAGTTTATTAGATAATTCCTATATATACATAAAACAGACACACACTGGAGAGGGATTTGTTTTTCATTTTAGTTGTTATTTTCTTACCCCGATATGACTGAAAGAATTAGTAGACGTTTAAGATGTATTCTTTTGTGTATGTATATATATATATATATATATATATATATATATATATATATATATATATATATATATACTAGCATTTCAGCCCGGCGTTTCCCGCGTGTTTGGATGTATATGTTGAGCAAAAAAAGGGGTAGTAGGAAGGCAGGCACGAACCCGTACCCCGAAGGAGAAAAAAAAACGGGAAAACAAACCTAATGTCGTTGTGGTTACGACCACCGCCACACCTGAAGTTACTCGTGTTTAACTTAAGGCTAGACAACCGAAAGGAGAGGATAACTTTTAAAAATCTCGGCGAAAAAAGCGATCCCCCTGTAGAAAAGTGCCTAGTTGAAGGTGAAGATATTAATGTTTTTAGCCAATTCTTCGATAATTGTCGTATGAAGGGTCGAACTTTAAACTGATACTGATCTTTGCAAAATCAGTCGCCGCTGTCGAAAGTTTTAGGCACACATGCAAATATACATACATACATATATACATTTATATATTGGTAACTGAAAATTTTCGTCCCAAACCGATGAAAAAGCTTGTAATATCTCTGAATAACCTTTATGTCAATTTTCAAATGTTTAGACCAGAAATTGTCTGCGTAAGTTAGTAGAGACCGAAGAGATCAATTTTTAAACTTTGACCCCTATTATGACACCTTAAAATGTATTGTTCTGGGCTCAAATCCAGTTATTAAGTTAGATTCATATCCAAGGAAACTACATCTTGAATTTAAATTGTTTAGACCCAAAATGTTTGGAGGAGTTTGGTTGAGTTCTCAAAGGTCAAATAGTTGAACTTTGACCCCTTAACAGCCAACTTTCTGTAAAAAATAGAATAAAATTAAAAATCTCATTTTTCTCTCAACCCATATTACTTTGCTTATCAAGTAAATATTTTCCTTTATTTTAATTTTTTTTCCAGCCTTACTTAAAAAAAAAATGGTAGGTTTATTTATGGCGTCTTTTAAATATAAAAAAACACCCAATACTTTTGCTGATGAGGAGACTTTGTTAAAAAAACTATATGTCAAAATTATTGTCCGTAGCTTAATGTCTATCACAATAAAAAACATCGTTTCCGAAACGATCGTACAAATTATTGACTTTGTTGTTCCTTCTTATGAAACAAATCTTTAATTTTTAATTCTAATTTGAATTTTAAATTATCAATCACATTACTACACATATATATATATATATATATATATATATATTGTGCATTAAACGGCTTAATATGTGCCATTTTTTAAACACGTTTGCACTTTGAGTAGGTTGAAGTGTTTAATTAGTTAAGTTTTATTAATTTTATCTACTATTTGTTATAATAATAATATTTATTATTATTAACTCTTAATTGATTATTATTATTATTATTATTATTATTATTGTGATTATTATTATTATTATTATTATTATCATTATTATTATTATTATCTCGGTATTATTATCTCGTTATTATTTCCTAAATTTCTATGAATATAGTATTTGCTATTCACCTTTTTTATTGCAATAGATTAAGGGATATTTAATCTTATAATTTCCTATCTTTCATATATATATGGTATATAAATTCCACTGAATTTCTGCATGCACTGGCCTGTAGTACGACTTTCCATTCGACTGTCGCCAAACTCCACTGTCTTTGAACTACAAGAAATAAGTCGATGGGAGTATTGTTATACGGCGTATTTGTGTCATTGAATGATTTTAATTGTCATATTATTTGGTTTTAAAATATAGGGCAGACATGTCAGCGTAGACATATTTAATCGGAATTTCGTTGACAAATGTTGCTGCGTACTATAAAGTAATACTTACATAGACATGTATGGTAATGGCAAAATATACGAGTATGAAGTTTGAAGCTTTTATCATAATATTAATACAATATACATTCAGTTGTAGGTGTATCATCCAAGGTTAACATAAAATAATTTATTATTTCTATCGAACGTAAGCTTAGCAATAACAATTGTGTAGAAATGTATACAATAACTCAGCGACATTTAGAACATAATTTCGAAATGTAATGTACGCGAAATGACATCAATTGTTTTAAGAAGATTGAAAATATAAGTGGAAAATATAATTTTGTATAAACCGTTCTATAATTGATATGAGTACATCTGGGGGTGTTCTCCTTGCAATATTTTGATTGGCTGGTTAATCTATAAATGGCGACTCGTAAAGAAACTTTACGAGTCGAGCTGTAGTAAAGCAACTTTACGAGAGAACTGTCAACATGTACGCAAACCCAGCGCTTGAAACATCAGCTTCGACTATGACACTCGTTCATCAACAGAAATAGATCAGTTTCGCAGAATCCTATCAGTAACCATTAAAAATTCAGATTCACAAGTTTAGAAAACACGTGATTTAAAGACGAACCAATAGAAAGGACCTTGCAACTTGAATAAATATACAACAATGATCTTTAAATAGACTTATCGTTCCTTACTGAAAATATATATTTTGTATAGTTATATAAACATCCAAAATCGTATAAAAAATATATGTATTTAATTTGAAGCGAAATAGTTATATGTTTTTTGTCGGTGACACGTAAAAGTGAGACACACATCGGAATGGTCTTAATTGTTCTAACAGCAATGTCAACAATTTATACAGGAATTGGAACAACAGAAACAATTACAACAGCAATTTGAACAACAGAAACGATTCCAACACAATTGGAACAAAACAATCGATTGCAAGAATTATATCAACAATTGGACAAATAGAAACAATTTCAACAACACTAAATGAAACTACAAAGACAATTAAACATAAACAACACTATAAAAAAAAGGTTAAAGGAAATAAATTACTTTTAGTTTACATATTGTTTAGTACCATAAAATTACTAGGTTAGAAGACTTTTTTTGGCTTAAAACAGGGTTTTAATATTACTTACGGTTTTCATCTAATATTCATCAGTTTGAACCCAATTTACGAAAAGATACGATTAATGGGCGGACGAACCAATCCTCATATTGTTACAATAGTTGCAGACACGGGAACATCCTAAATACGCGAACTTAATCTTTCTAAAATTCAGAAGAATCACATTTGAGAAACGAAAGTAATTTTATCGAATATTGAAATAATTTCTCTGTTTTATAACCTTTGAGTGTGTTTTAATTTTGTTGCTAGAAACACAGGACGATTTAGTACCATGTATCGATGTAGTTAACTCTGGTGTAAGGCATTCAATTTAACTGATTTACCGCGGGACATGTATAATACCTAATTTTTCTCTACGGTGTGATGACACAGGAAGATAGAAAAATCAGATCAATAATTCTGTATTATAAAACAAAACCACAAACGCTTCATTTCAAATGATAACGGAAAATATCTGCGTCTTATAAATGTTAAAATAGATAATAACCGCGTTAAAGAATAAAGGAAATAATATATACAAACTGTGAGACAAAATCGAATCTAAGTAACATAACTATGTGTTGTGGAATGCACATAAACAGGACTGTTTCTTTAAAGAGCAAATAATATTTAGTTTCTATTGTCTCAGAAAACAGAAACTCATAAATACAAGGTCGCAATAAAAAAGGAACGTAAGTTTCCTTAAAAAAACATGAGGGTCATCGAACACATAATAAATTGTCAGCATGCAAATTTGTTACTCAATTCAGGAAGTGATACAAGGTAATAGACGGACAAGTTTGAAAAAAAAACCCAATGTGTTCCCGGTTAGCTATTACAAAATACATCACAGCTTATTTACAGATATGAAAAGCGATTTCCCTCGCGTTCTCTCAGAAAATCTCTGCCTGCGCTAAAACAGAATTTAGTTCTGAATTAAAAAATAAGTATCACTCCATTATTAAGCACACAACAAACGTATTATTTTCAGACCCTACAGACAGTATATAAGGAGTAACAATTAAGGAAAAGAATTGCGTAATTTAAAAAGTCTATTACTCGGAGTGGGCTTCGTCAAATCTGTGTATATATATATATATATATATATATATATATATATATATATATATATATATATAAGCGCTGATGCTTTGACTAAGTTGAATGACAGTTTGAAAGACCAAGCATATTATTACTTACTTCAGAATATATATTTAATGGATTTAACGGTTGTAGAGTGTTTTCAAACGTAGCTTCAGGTAATAGTCAGTACATAATGTTCGAAGTACCTGATTTGGAGTTTAAGCTAGCTCTAAGCATATTCCTGTAAATAAAGAAAGTAATTTTAGCTAGTATTGAATATACAATCGAATATTTAAATGATGTTTTGATTTAAAGCGGGAATAAGACGCAAAACAAAGTACATCAGAATATTGAAGCATATAAGCGTAGTTTTTTTTTAAAGTTAAATCACCTGAAAAAATATAATACTTAGGGTAAATCATCGAAATTATAAAACAATTGACAGAATCTATATAGAAAACTGATAAAGTTGCTAACCTTAGGCATTTTGTGGAGTTTGTAACTGACTATATAATATATATCGTATAATTTTTATACTCTAGTTAAAAGGTTCAAATGTATATGGGCAGAAATATGCTAATAGGCTTAAAAATAACCAGAAACGATTTATTAGTAGATCTATCGTTAACGTATTTCGAACAGAAGAGGAACACCATTTTAGCAGTAGATCATAGGAATAAGGAACTGGGCGCTGTTCTGTGTCAATTGATTTGTGAATTGATTTAAAGGCCAATGGAATGATATTACAGTTTAATTGAATTATGTAACAGAATTTTATAGGATAGAATTTACATTGCAACAAGCCATAGGTTGTTGATAACCATATTTAGTTCAAAAATATATACGAACAAACACGAGGAATCAGGATGATGAATGTAATTTAATTGAATAAGAATTTTAAAATAGAATATATACCTTCCTAGTACATAAGTCACTGTATATAAAACCAATTGTGGTAGGAGTAATGTAGATACTAAAATTAATTTCCGGCATAACTATGAAATGCTATTGATAAACTTTTGTTTGAAAATGTGAAATAAGCATGGTGAATTGTGATTTCATTATAGATAAATGAAAAATATAGTGTTTCATCTTTTTTAATATACAACCAGGTATTACTATACGCAGAAAGAGTCGGAATTCCAATTACTTTGCAGATGAGGACGCTCCATGTGTTTTACACAATCTATATAGGTATTTCACGAATTAAATCGTTAATGAGAAGTTACCCGTTTTTTTAATAGGATGAAAAAATTCCATGAAACAATGCAGAAGGTGTTAACTGGTGGCAAAGGACCAACTGGTAAAAATTAAATCATGGCTAAAAGCGGATTTAAAAAATTGGCATTTAGAGTTCATGAATGGATCATATTACTTGGCCATATTACGAGAAGTTTCTAATCACCTTAAGTCAAAAGAAATACTCAAAGGACACGGATGTCTAATGGAATACTATATTTGTGGTAAAACGAAGTTCATAAATAACACTGGGGAACACTATTTTTTTAAACTTTCTGTTGCATTTGATTTTTTAACTGATTCTGCAGGATTTTAGGCCCTGATTTCAAATCTGAAATTAGTTTTTCTCCATAAGCTCTAGTTTTCATGCGATTTGAGATAGATGAAATAGTCTAAATATGAACTTACGTAACCCAAATCTAAGCATTTTGAGATTATATACATAGATAGATTCTAATATTTTTATCTGCCTTCTTTTTTCCAGATCAAACATGGCTTCCTCATCGAGACATCACTGTAGAAACAAGCCTGATACCTTCTGCTACATCTGTGGTTGCTACACACTCCATCATCAGAGACGTAACATATCCTTGTTTGTGAAGCGAGCCTACAAGGCTTATTTTGAAGTTCATCTTGGAGACCAAGGCAAGCAATGGGCTCCTCATGTTGTGTGCCACAATTGTGAGGAAATGCTCCGAAGCTGGACTAAAGGAAAACGCAATGGTCTGCCTTTTGGAGTTCCAATGATTTGGCGAGAACCCACCAACCATGTAACTGATTGCTACTTCTGCATGGTAAACACAGCGGGTGTGGGCAAGAAAAACAGATATAAGATCGTATATCCGAACATTTCCTCAGCTATTCGGCCTGCTCCGCACTCTGAAGAAGTTCCTGTTCCAGTTTACAAAGGTTAGCCTTCATTAAACGATAAAGACATTGGACATGACACGGACGAGGAAGACAGTTGTGACAATGAATTACCAGAAACTGAGTGGGAACAACCCGAGGAATGTTCGTCAGAGACTGAATCTCCCCCAGTCCCCAAGCCTCTTCACCATACTGAACTGAATGACTTAGTTCGGGATTTAGGTCTTTCAAAAAAAGCAGCTGAGCTTTTGGCATCAAGATTACAAGGCAAAAATCTTGTTGATCACACTGTTAAAGTATCATATTACAGAAAGCGTGACCAGCTTTTTGTGACCTTCTTTTCAGAAGACAGACAGTTTGTTTACTGCCATGATATCCCAGGTCTTCTCAAAGAACTGGGTGTTCCTCACTATTATCCAACTGAATGGCGGCCCTTTTTAGACAGTTCTAAGCGCAGTCTCAAGTGTGTTCTTTTGCATAATGGCAATGTTTACGGGGCAGTGCCTGTCGGTCATTCAGTTCATCTGCGGGAAGACTATGATGACATCAGAATGGTCATGAACTTCGTAAAATATCGTGAGCACAACTGGATCGTTTGAATAGACTTGAAAATGGTAAACTCCTTCTTGGTCAACAGAAAGGTTTCACCAAGTTTCCATGTTACCTCTACATGTGGGACAGTCGAGCACGAGACAAAAACTGGGTCCAGAAGGACTGGCCTGTTCGTGAAACTCTTGAAGCAGGCATGCCAAATATCACACATGACACAATTGTTAACAGAGATAGGATCATCTTTCCTCCTCTGCACATCAAATAAGGTTTGATGAAACAATTTGTCAAGGCACTGGATACAAAAGGTGAATGTTTCAAACACATCATCACAGCTATACCAGGGTTGTCGTTCGACAAGATCAAAGCAGATGTGTTTGATGCCCCACAGATTCGAACCCTCATTCGTGATGATACGTTTGTTGCCAAGATGGCCGCCTTGGAGAAGGCAGCATGGTTATCCTTTGTGGCAGTCGTTCAGAACTTCCTTGGAAACAACAAGGCAGAGAGCTATAATGAACTTGTGAACAGAATGCTCCTCGCTTTTCGTGCTCTCAGGTGAAACATGAGCATCAGGCTTATATTTTTTGAACAGCCATCTTGACCAGTTCCCTGAAAACCTGGGGGCTGTGAGTGACGAACAAGGAGAGCGTTTCCACCAAGAGCTAAAGATCATGGAAGAACGCTACCAAGGTTGCTGGGACAAAAGTATGATGGCCGACTACTGCTGGAGTATTAAACGAGATTGCCCAGATGAAGCGTACAAACGCAAAAGTTACAAAAACAAATTCCTGCCTGACTAAAATACTGTTCAGACAGAAAGTGATAAGAGTTATTAGATGTGATTGACTCTTATCTGAAGAACGTTGTGAATGGCGCTTATCTCACGTTGCGATAAAGACTGTTTTCTGATAAACTTTTCCAGAAAAAACATATGCCACTTCTAACAATGGTATACTTTAATCTAAAATCACATTTTATTGTTCTGTTTCTTTTGCCTTGTTAAATATACTGTTTTGTGGCTGACATTGCACTATCCTATAATAATGCTCGTTTTTTTTCTTTTTTAATAAAAATCAAAAATTGCATGAAATCTGTAGCTTGCAGAATAAAACTAACTTCAGATTTAAACTCAGCACACTTAAATTGACTAAAAACAAGTCTTTCTTTAAATGCAACATATTGAGTGTTCCCTTGTGTAATCGGTAAGCTATGGATTATTTTCACTCGCAATCATTATGGTTCACTCATTTTCCACTGTATCTCATTTTGTTGTCATTCTCCCTGTCTGCTCTTTTTCTGCAGCCGTGTTTATAAGGTGTGGAAATGTCCACCAGAAGGTAGATTTCTCCAACAATACACACAGACACACAAACACAGACACAGACACACACACATACACACACACACATACACACACACACACACACACACACACATATATATATATATATATATATATATATATATATATATATATATATATATATATATATATATATATGCGTGTGTGGGTTTTATTACTTCAACCTCGGGTGAATTAACTTAATTCATTACAGGTTGTTTTAATAGACATGGGGCGTCTTAAGGAAATGTAGGCTTAGAAAAACACATTCTAATAGGGTTCTCCTTTTGTAGGTGTGCACTGAATATAATGATGCAGTACGTAACACCTTCTACCTACAACATCCAATTTATAAGGTAACTTGGGTACACCTTACATAAAAACATGGTCATATTCTTGATTATGTCATCATGCCCACACCTGATTTTCAGGATATGTACACTATAAGATTTATGCAAACTGTGACATTGATCAAACTTTGTTCGTGCCAAACTTAAGTTGTGTATAAGGAAAACTGTCAGAGCCAATAGGGTAAAAGTGCCTAAACTCATACATGTCTCAAAGTTACAAAATAAGGAAACGTTTGAAACACTAAGGACCTTATTTTTTAATGCCTTATTTGAAGAAAATTTGGAACGATTCAAGTCACAAGTATATCACAAATAAGCTAAAAATCTTAATCCATAAAGGAAATGGGGTCAAAATGTGAGTGCTGTTGTTTTAGAGGCATTAACTAACGTGAATCAGTGGAAAAGGTTTTAGCAAAGATGTTAAAGTGTATGCTGAATTGGATTTTTCAGATCATATCAGAGAATCAATGTGCTTTTAGATCTGGCCGCAGGGCAATCAAATTTTGATCCTCTGCGCGAATGAAAAAATGTATGGAGAAGCAACTCTCCCTTTATATCAAGATTTTGTCGCAATGCATTCTGGAAGATTCCTACAAAAGTATGATGTCCTACCAGTTTTGTGGACTTGCTTCTGCAGTTACACCATAATATGAAAGCTTGAGTGAACTTTACTGGACCTTTCTGATCCAATTTCCGTTGAAAACGATGTTTAACAAGGTTATATACTTACAATGTTTGCTATATATTTCGCTATGATTTTGGGTAATGCGTTGTTTTGTTTTACGGCATATCAACTTTTTTCAGGTTATTTAATGTCGAATTCAGTGATGTTGAATACCAATTCTTTAATAGGGTATATTTATTTTTTTTCAAGTCAGTTTCTATTTGACCCATAGTTGGGACCCTAACAGGTACTATCAGTTCGGGTCAGAGTGGACCTGGGAGCGATGGCAATTAAACAGTAGCTCAACACTCCCCAAAGCCCGCAAGCTGGGGCCTCACCATCGGGTATAGTTTAAGGTCATATCCAGGACCGCTGTGATTTTGGTGCATGCTTTTAACAATTGCGATATTGGGGTGAAGTATCGGTTTCGCACATTAGGTAAACAATTTAACTGTTGACGTCTCCACGCAAGGTCGAAATTTTTTCAGAATCTTGTTCTTGAATTTTATATGCAGACGATGAAGACCTTATTTCACATTCAAAAACACACATATATATATATATATGCATATATATGTGTGTGTGTATGTGTGAGAGTGTGTATGTATATATGTATATAATTATGGACAAGTTATCAGAAGCTTCTAAAGATTTTGTAACTTTCAGACTCCAAAAAAGAACTGTTATATGTTCCCTTCTATAGGAATTCAATATACTGAACTAAACATCTTGGGTCATAATAAGAAGACAATTGCGTATATTTGCGTAGTAGGCTGCGTAAAGATTGTATGCTTAATGCTGAGATAAAACACAGAATAGCTAAATCGCGTTCTGCTTTTGACAAACTGAAGAAACGTATGTGGTCAGATCGGGGTATCACATGAAAAATCTAAGTGCTTACGAAGCATGCAATATCACTACACTGCGATATGGGCACATACTTAGACAACATATTAAAGGCATTTGAAGTCATTTGAACGGTTTCACTAGCGTTCTATTCGGATAATACGTAATATTAACTAGAGGTGTCTAACGTCTGACACCGTAGTTCTTGAACGATTAACTACTACTAGTATTGAAAAGAGAATCATAAAAAAACGCCCAACTTGAAACTTGGTTAGGATGGAGGACAAAACACTTCCTAAACAACAGTTTTCTGGCGAGAGAGATCAGTGTCAAAAACCACAATATTAATCAAGAAAAAGGTTTAAGCATTCTCTGATAACCAACTTGAAAATACTTGAGATGGATATAAATAAGTACGAAGTCTAAACGAAAGATCTACAACTGTGGAAAACACTATTAGAGAGTTTTCTTACATTTTTTAAGAGCAGAGTGTTGCTCTTGCTGTCTTAAAACGTGTTTTAAGAAAGCAGGAAGGAAATACAATGTCAGAGAAATTACAACAGAAACTAACGTGCAGTGTACGTGGCAGAAACTTTCTTGCCTTAATCAATAATCTCTCAAATACAATCTCGGCTTATCTGGAGACCTCTATGCAGACGATACTCCTATCTATCGAAACAGTCTAAAGACAGCAAATTGGCATGCATTTTCTTACTATCTATTTTCTTACATTTAAAATATGCCACAATCTGTTACATATAACTTGTTAACTTTAATTCCTTTAAAACACAACTTCTTTCTATTACTAACGCTATTATACTCAATTAGCCCAAATACAAAAGAATCGCTCGCGTCTTTGCGTGGCACCATGTTTTTCGTAGCTTCTAGCACTTACCTTCACTCAATGTCTGAAAAAGTACATACATATCCAATCCGTTAGTAAGTTCTCTCTCTTTTACTAATATATATATATATATATATATATATATATATATATATATGTTTATACTAACAAAGCCCGATCTTAATATTTGACCTTGACAAATATTGCGAACTATCCTTTCGTTGGAGATCATTATGAGGTGAAGTTTGGTCATAATAGGTCCAGTTGTGTTGGCTTTATTGGGAATATATATATATATATATATATATATATATATATATATTGACCTTTAACTTTACTTTCGAAAATTGTGTGCACCATTCTTAGTTGGGGGACAATCATCATCCTAGTATTTGTCATGATCGACCAACAGGTGTGGGTTGTATATATACGAATAATATGACCTTGACCGACCTTAAACTTGCAAAGTGGTGTGCACCACCAAAGGGGTGGGAGAAAATCATAATGGCAGGTTTGGCCATGGTCGCTTCACTGGTTTGGGCTGTAGGAGAGTTGTACACATGCACACACAGAAACATGCCCTACTATCTGTTGAGCTTGATCGCCATCTTTAATGTAATATTTTACTATAGATATATATATTGTGGAATCATTCTACCGCTCAAGTTGATATCTGACTACTAATAAATTCTTAATCTGTAAAAGCGCAAAGTACGTCTAAGGATGTAGTATCGTTGACACATCTGCGTAAGAGCTGCTAGAAAAAAACTTAACCTGTTTTGACAGAATTCAAAATAGACTTCGTAACCTAGTCAGGATGCCTTTTTCTCTTCCCTGCGGCCTCTTTCCCACAATACAGACATTGCGAGCCGGTATCTGCTTTATCGTTATTTTCATGGGACTTGCTCGTCTGAGCGTCAATCTATGGTTTCCCTATCGCCAAACTATTACAAAAAACACATGTCTAGCTAAAACCACTATCAATACTTCCCCCTTCTTTATCTGTGTAAAACTAAACGTAGATTCCATGAACAAAGCTTATGTCTTAGAATCGCTCGCCTGTGGAACCCTGTTCAGATTGCCTGCTTTCAAGCTAACTGCAATATGGTGGTCCTTCAGTCAAAATTACACAAGTTCCTGATGAGTCCTCCGCTTAAGTAATCCAATTTATCAAATTTCCGCTATTAACAATTACTACGTTATTGTCACATCGACTAATGTACACTCATTTAACCTTATCCTCGAGTGCATGACAATTGGTGACTCCTTTGTAAAAGAACAAAAAATATATCCACACACACACACGCGCACACACGCATATATATATATATATATATATATATATATATATATATATATATATATATATGTGTATATATTGGCTCTCAAAAAGTTGTCTCCTGAAAAAGATTTTGAAATTGTGTTTACATCAGTTGTATGGTAGATCAAGGGTTATCATTAGGCTCTTTATGGGTAAAAATGTTATGAAAGAATAAGTTATTCAATCTGTATTCATATAATATCTTTTTAAGAAACGTCCGATTATTAGATTCCTGGTTATTCTCTCTCATTTTGAATGCTCTTGTTATAGATATGCTCTTTTGTAAGTTGTGGATAACCTGCGTCACAGAAATGTGTACATTCAGAACTTGTCGTAATTTGAGGAAATTCATTACGAAACCAACTTATATTACAAACAAAGATTTCTTATCACGGAAACTATGCTAATTATTATTCTTGTATGCTGGTGTTTTCCATGCCGGCTCGGATAGATTATCATTGTTTTTCATTGTTCCACATATTACTCAAGATACTAAAGGTTATTGTACAATATCTAATATTATAATTCTACGATGAATGAAGTCCTAATTACAGTCTTTTTTTGGGGGTGGGGGTGAGATATATACGGAATTTAGGATACCGTATGCTAAGTTACTCCATCCAAATTTTTTAGTATGATAGGGTATTATCTGTTTGGTTGCTTTTTAACTTATTGCCTCTCTTTTAACTGGGCATGACGTAAATTAATATGTATGAATTAGAATCAGCTTTTTATTAGCAAATTCAAGACTTACATTATATATACTAGCGAAATGCATCTGAGCGATTCGAAAATTTAAGTAAGTAATTAATAAAACGTGCACTTTTGTCTATAGAAATGATATAATTGATGTTTGTGGCAAAATGGAAACATTTTTCATGTCAGTACTCAATGTGAATCTATTATCTATTTTGGTTCTGACTATATAAAAATAGGAATGAAGCTCCACAGCGACGTAGACATTCCCCTTATATATAATTTAACTCATTTAATAACTCTAATAGAGGGAGGGGCTGTACTGTATGTAGTTTATATTTGTAGGGCGCGGTGTTTGTTGGGTATGTCTATTCATTGCAAGCGAAAATACTACATCATAGATTAAAAGAAATTAATGAAAAAAATGATTGAATGACTGCCTAAGTTCGAAAAATATGAGGTATTTACATAGAAAATATTTTATACCGTATTGTTACACACACACATACACACATACATACATTATATATATGTATGCATATATATATATATATAAATATTCAGATATATTTTGCGAAAAGACACACACACGAATAGTACGTTTTGTTTATTAGAAGAATAATTGGAGAACATAGATAATATTTAATTTATTAAATCATGTAAGAATACACTTGTACTCATACTTTATATTTATTAATTCTAATATTATGCAGTTTTTAAATGTGATTTTGATCTAAAGATAAATAGCTTAATCGGTGTAACAAGATGTACTGGAGAGATGTCATTTAAAAGAGTACGGTTTGACTTGTGTATGATAATTAGATTAGAGAAGTATTTGATAATGTTGGAGTACAAGACGCTTATATTCCAGATTGCATGGAGTCAACCATATCATAATATTGGTTCAATTTTTTTTGTTTTCTAGTAATAAGAATTTAAGATCCAACTACCGAAGACTGTCTGTTAGTAACTCTGTGTATGGAACTTTAGTTCGAAGTAATGTCAGAAAGGGGAGTTTCATATTTGAAAGTTTTACATGAGAATTCCGTCAAATACGTACCATAGAATTGAGTATGAACAACAGTGTGTATAAAAGATATAAATAAATTTTCAGCACTGTTCAAAATAAATGTATACTTTTGCAATAGAAAATGATGATAAATAACAAGATTAGATCCAAATATCAAGAATTCATGAAAGTATGTGTTAGTTATTTCTCTGACTGTGGATCTATCTATATATTCATGTGTATTTGCGCTGTATCTCTATCAATCTCAGCCTCTCTATCTACCTAACTGGCAAGCTAAACAAGGGATGAGATATTAAGATGTTTGAGAAAGGTAGTCAAATCATTATTGAGCTGTAAAATAGACAATGTCACCGAAAGCATCTGATCAGACTAACCTAATGTTTATTTTATTTCATTCAGCTAAAATTGACAAATATACAAATAGTTCTATTTTTAATAGTTTCTGAAGGAAGATACTTGTTAAAACACCTATCTATATTAATTATCAAAACATAATTCTTATCATAATAAATTATGTTTTTGATGAAATACATACAATCGTTGTATAATGCTAAGAGGTTAGTATACTATTACACAATGGGCGAAGGATGATTATGCCGATAGTATCGTCTTACATTTTCTAATGCAATAACAAATGCATTTGATATAAAATTTTTATGTCATGCATGGAGTTACATTTATTTCTATGGGCTAATCAAAGTACATACATTCTTTAAGAAACAAGTTGTACATCTCAGAAAGTATATACCTAAGTTCGAAATAGTTTTATAATAAAAATAAATCCATAACTATAAAACATTGAACTAAGACTAAAACAAAACAATGAATAATGTACAATGTTTTCTATGAGGCAATTAGATTCATGTAGAGTTTGATGCAAAATGCGGAAAGGTTGAAGAATTTTTTTATTTAATACAAAAATATCTTACTCATCTTTTATTTACTTCTTTATTCAGCTATATCAAATGAATACACACACAATAAATGTGTGTACAAATTTAAATCGAGGCACAGGAAATAAAACATATTACTCGGAAATATCAACTCACAGTTGGCAATATTTCAAGTGAAATACGAAATACACAAAGTAGCTCATCTCTCTTCATTATATATATATATATATATATATATATATATATATATGACTCAACCTATTTAAGAGACTCGTTTCTTATTGCTGAGCAGAGTGTCACGATGAACACCGTTGTGCACATTCAGTTGAAATAATGTCGGTCAATTTACCTCTCATGTGCAGATCATCATATAATAATTAAAGCATTCAGACAGTCGTAAAAACCATTAAACAAAAATGTTTTAATTTCAAGAGTATTTCTCGCGGTTAACGGTGGATTAGATCCTTTCTAATAAACTCAGACATATATTTTTTGCCGGCTTCTACTCTATCGGCCGGTGTTCTATCGTGAACCTCTGCACAAATTATTCCTGAAAGGATGAAACACTTTTGTCTATAGGTATTTACTAATTATTATAGTAAATACTTATATGTATACATGTATATTTACACACCCACACATATATAAGCGCGTATATATATATATATATATATATATATATATATATATATATATATATGTATATAAAAACATGTATATCTATACATATGTGCATCTGTGAGTACCTTTTATGTACAATCAAGAGAAGTGGAAAAATAGTTATGATATAACTTTTCGATGTTATTGTTCTCTTTAGTTTTGTGTATGATAAAGTTAGATGTTACCTTATATATATATATATATATATGTGTGTGTGTGTGCGTGTTTATAGGCATATATATATGTGTATATATGTATATATGTATATATATATCTCTCTCTCTATATATATGTATATATATATATATATATATACAATATATACAACATTTTGTCTGTTAATTTTTAATCGCCCTTTGTACTCTTGTATATTTCTCTAACCTGGTGTTAGTCCTGGCTTACTTTGTCTTGATATTCCTGAAATATTTATAATGATGGTACAAGTTTATTATTCATCTTATTTCATATTTCCATATAACACTTTTTAAATTTATCAGAAATAATACCGCTACTCAAAATTATAATATCAAAAGAACAATAAAACGTGAAAATTCTGCCGCGTTCTAAAACACGACTTCATCGGTAAAATTAACCCGAAAATGGAACTGTTAACTTCGCAGCATAAAATCTAGAGTGGAACAATAAACGGTTCAAACAGCACTTTCTTAGTAAATATTTTTTATTCATATTGTTTTCTATTACGGTGTTATTTATTCATGTGTGAAGTACTGAAGATTGAAACAATGCCCAGACTGTATAGTGAACTATTGTTTAAATAAACTCTAAAGTTCTTAAATTAACAAGTAACTATTTCTGTATATTAAAATTTGTTATGCTTAATCATATGTAATGGTTATTTGTTAAACCTTTTAGATACACTTACTGCCTTATATAATGTGATAGTAATTTAAAGCTAAGTTTATTACTCTCCTGGTCGAATATAAGGTTGCATGTGTTGATTTATGTTGGAATATTAATCTAAAAAAAAAACCGGGTTTTCGAGTTTAAAGCAAAACCAGTTTGCTGTTATATCTATCCACTTCCGCGCCCTTATTGTTTATGAATTATTCTTATTATCAATTTTATTCATAAAATCATACACGTTTTCCAGAATGAATGAAAGAAAATAACTAATGTAAACAGCTAAGACAAATAGAAGGCTCAGATTTAAGCATTTATAAGAAAATACATGGAATATTAATTCTGTAGTTAAAATAAGAAATGAATTTGAAACTTATTATTTGATTTTTTTACATGGAGTTCACCACTTATAAAGGCCCAATAGCCACTCGGGGATAAGGGTTATTGTGTGTACAACACTCAACGGGATAGTGTAGCAATAGTATTGGAGAATTGATAAGGTGTCATTACTTAGTGGGGGTGGTTCATCAGGAATTATTTTGTATTGGATTTGAAGACATCCAAGTCATAGGGAGGGAAACAGGCAAGCGGAACAGAGTTCCACAGGCGTGCAGTTCAAAGAAAGATGCTTTGTTCGTGGAATCTACGTTTTGATTTAGGCACAGATAAGGAGTGGGGAAAATTATTGACGATTGTTTCAGCTAGTCGGGTGTTTTTTGAAAAATATTGGCGAGGGGGGCCAGAGAATGGAGCTCAGACGAGCACTTTCCATGGAAATAACGATAAAACAAAGACAGGCTCGCTACGTCTCCTCTGTGGGAAAGATGTTGCAGGGAAAAGAAAAGGGCACCCCCCACCAAGCCATGAAGTCTATTTTGTACTCTGCCAAGGCAGGACAGGCTGTTTTAGCAGCTCCTGCCCAGATGTGGCAGCAGTACTCCATCTTTGGACGAACTTGCCTCTTATATAGATAGTGAATTGCATCATTGGTGAGATATCTTCTAGAGCAGTAGAAGTATCCCACCATTTTCTCAGCGATCTAGGCAACAGATTTGATGTATGTATTTCATTTAAGATCAGGAGTAAAGGCCAAACCCAGAAGCTTATCAAAACATGGGGCCTCCCCTAGACGAGAGCCATCCATTTCAATTGATGCCAGATGAGAATCAGAGCGTTTATGATGTAGAGATAGGAGCTTGGTCTTAGATGCATTAAAAGTAACCAGCCAACGCTTTCCTCACTGTACCACACGCTCAAGATCAGAGGACAGAGAATCAGAGAGAACATCATCATTTACGGCCTTTGATGTGTTGGCATAGATGGTCGTGTCATCAGTATATATGTCAATGAAGGATTTTAGTATGTGTTTGGGAGATAATTGATGTAGATCAGGAAGAGAGCTGGGCCCAGTATGGACCCCTGAGGGACACCATCATTAATACTCTGGGCGTCTGATTTCTGCCCCTCAACCACTACTCTTATGAGGCTATCAGAGAGAAATCATTTAATGATCGAGAAAACATTTCCAGTTATACCCTAGCTTGAAATCTTGTGTAGTAGGCCTTTATGCCATACCTTGTCGAAGGCCTTTGATATGTCGAGAGCAATTACCCTGGAAATGAAGACTTTGTCAAGAGATTCGCTAATCTCATGAGATATAACCGTTAGCACATCTGCTGTAGATCTAGCAGAACGGAAACCATATTGGGTGTCGCTAAGAAGGGTATTTCTGCTGAGGTGCTTGATTACTTCTCTATTTATTGTGGATTCTAGCAACTTACTCATGACACACAGGAAACTTATTGGCCTGCACTGAAAGGGGGATGACTTATCACCTGAATTCTTAAATACATGGAATACTGATGAGGTTTCCCAGGGTGTTGGGAAGCACTTCTTATTAAGGCAACGCTTAAACAGTTTGGTAAGTATGGGGGTAAGTTCTGGTTGTAAAATTTTAACACTATAATTGGAATAACGTCAGGACCAGTTGCTTTACTGGAGTCAAGGTTCTTGATTAGCTTGGAGACCTCACGCAGAGATATTTGTATGTTCCATAGCGTGTTGTATGTTATAGGAGGGTATACGGGGAGTTGATGGTCTTCGTCACACAGGGTAGAATTTGCCACAAAGTTTTTGCAAATAGTCGGATGCTGTCGAGATGACCTCTCGTCTATTGATAATGGTTTGGATAGAACGCACGTTTCTGTTCGGGATCCTATATGCTATTTGCCAAAACTGGTGGGAACCAAGCCGCTGATCAGGTACTTTGGATTTAACGGATTGAGCATATAGTTCTCTTACATTTTTTATTACTCTTTTACAGTGGTTGCTGGCGGTCCTGAAAGCAGCTTTAATTTCAGTGCATCTATTACGTAGGTAGCTACGGAAAAAGTGATTTCTGTGTGCGATGGCAGCAGCACGTTCAGGGGAGAACCATGGCTGGCTGTTAGGTTTTGTTGGAATCTTTTGCATGGTATGAATTGGTCTATGCCAGCAATTAACCATTCGGTCAGGTCTGAAACTATAGAGGACACATCATTTTTAAACATGGAATGCAGAGGTAGATCAGATATGAACGTACGGAAGCTATCCCAGTCCGCCATAGAGTATCGGTATTCAGTACGGTGGAGAGGTACGTCTGTAGATTTATTATATTTGATTTTTATCTTAACTAATACGACGCATTGGTCGGAGGATCCCAGAGGAGATAGAACGGAACATGAGCATAGCTCAGGGTAGTGGATAGAAAAAGGTCTAGAAGGCTTGCGTACTGACCGGTCGTATCGGTCACACGGGTGGGATCGCGAACAATCTTAGTGAGGTCATAGGCAATGGCAAAATCATGCCAGAACCTCCCCTCATCATCAGCCTTATTTGAGTGGGTAAGCCATTCCACATTATGGACATTGAAGTCAACGCAAATTTGAATGTTTGCCGAGGAATGAGTAGACAGGATGTGGTCAATTTTCTCTCATATACTCTTAAAGACAGTAACTCCGCTGTTGTGGGGGCGATAGAGGACAAATATAAATGCGGTGGTGTAAGCAAGTGCAACCCGGAAGCACATATAAGGTAGATTAGGGTCATTATCCCTGCCACATCGGAAGCTGTATTTAATGTAGGCACATATTCCATGCCCATGGCGATCTTGGGGGTAAGATTTAGATGTTAAGTTAGAGTATCCTTTAATTATGAACTCATCTAGGAGGTGGTCGGCCCTATTCCAGTTTCGCTTAGAAAGAATATGTCAGGTTTCGTCTCCTGTAATTGGGTTTCAACCTCTGGAAGGTTAGAACGTAGACCCCTGATGTTGAAGAAGGAGATATGGTAGTAGGGGTCTACGTCGGAGGATGGGGTTCTAGATGTTTTCCTGTTTTCTTTTTTGAGATATTTCATGTTGAGGTTTTGGGATTTGTGGAACAGGTCAGCATACTTGGTTAGAGCAGAACAGAGAGGGAAAGTAAGAGAGTAAAGACGAGTTTTTGTAGCACATGATAAGATAAAGCGGTAACGATTACCCACTAGTATAGCATTGAGAGGCCCCACCAGAGACTACTGCATGGTCCAGAATCCATTCAACAAATGGCAATATTGCAGCCGCAGTCCTTTGCACCTGCTGATAGGACAGCCTCCTTAGTGATTAATCCAAGGTTCGGGTCCCTAACTATCAGGTAGATAACGTCAGCCCAGATGAAAACGTTTACCTCCAGCATCCTTACTAGGTACATGGCCGCAAGCATAGACATAGAGACAGAACATTTCCGACATCTCAGTCTACTGTTCACGAAGTACTACCGACCTTTGTCAGAAACATCACCCATTAGAAATGAGGACTGAGGTACAAAAAAGGAGAAGCGAGAGGTACTGGAGCTGCCGATAACACATCCACTGCATTGTCTACTCTCCAATGAAAAAATGGTAAGAGGGACTTATTTACATCTACTTAGTATAAGTCCTTTGACCATTCTCAGTTTAGAATAGAAACAGGCAAACGGAACATAGTTCCACTGGCGTACACTTCTAAGAAAGAAGCTTTGTCATGGAATCTACATTTTGATTTTAGCACAGATAAAGAGTGGGGGAAATTTTTGACAGTCGTTTCAGCTAGCCGGGTGTTTTTCGTTAAATATTGGCGAGGGAGGACCAGAGATTGGAGCTCAGACGGGCACTTCCCATGGAAATAAAACAAAGACGGGCTCGCAACGTCTCTTCTGTGGGAGAGATATTGCAGGCATTGCCCACTAAGATACGAATTCTAATTGTACTCTGTCAATGCAGGATACGCTATTTTAGCAGCTCCTGCCCAGATATTGCAGCAGTACTCCATTCTTGGACGTACTTGGATTTTATATTAATAGAGAATTGTATCAACAGTGATATATTTTCTGGAGCAGTAGAAGAGTCCCACTATTTTCCCAGCGACCTTGGCAACAGACTTGATGTACGTGTTCGATTTCAGATCAGAAGTAAAGGTAAATCCCAGAAGCTTGTAAAGTCATGGATTCTCCCCAAGATGAGAACCATCCATTTCAATTGATGCCAGATGGGAATCAGAGTGTTGATGGTGTTAAGATTGGTTTTAGATGCATTAAAGTAACCAGCAACCTCTTCCCCTATTGTACCAAGCGGAAAATCAGAAGAGAGATAATCAGAGAGAACTTTGTCGTTTACGGCCTTTGATGTGTTCCCATAGATGGTCGTGTCATCAGTATAGATGTGACCGAATGATTTAAGTATGTTTTGGGAGATCATTGATGTAGATCTGGAAGACAGTTGAGCTTATGATGGACCTCTGAGGGCACTAGTATTTATACTGTGGGCCTCTGATCTCTGCCCATCAACTACCACTCTTATGAGTTTATAAGTGAGGAATGATTTAATATTTAAGAAAACATTTCAAGTTATGCCGTAACTGGAAATCTTGTGAAGTAGGCCTTTGTGCCATGCCTCATTAAAGGCCTTTAATATGTAGAGCAATTGCCCTAGAAAGGAAGCCTTTGTCGAGAGATTCACTAATCCTATGAGATATAACCGTTAGCACGTCTGCTGTAGATCTCGCAGAAAGGAAATTATATGCCATATCACTAAGGAGGTTATTTCAGATGAGGTGCTTGTCTATTTCTCTATTTAATATGGATTCCAGCAAATTACTCATGACACACAGGAAACTTATTGGTCTGTAGTGGGAGATAGATTACCTATCATCTGAATTCTTAAATGCAGGGCATACTGATGAGGTTTTCCAGGGTGTTGGGAAGCACTTCTCCTTAAGGCAACGCTTAAACAGTTTTGTAAGTATAGGGGAAGTTCTTGTTGCAGCTGTTTCAACACTATAATTTTAATGGCGCCAGGGTAAGTTGCTTTACTGGAATCAAGTATCTTGATTAGCTTGGCGATATCACGCACAGATATTTGTATGTTGCATAGTGTGCTGTCTGTTATAAGAGGAAATATGGGGAGGTGATTGCCTTCGTCGACTAGGGTAGAATTAGCTGCAGATTTCTTGGCAAATAGTTTTTTGCCTTGTCTGATGCTGACGAGATGGCCTCAGGTCCATTGATGATGGTTTGAATGGAACGCACGCCTCTGTTCAGGATCCTGTTTGCGATTTGCCAAAACTGGTGGGAACCAAGCCGCTGCTCAGGTACTTTTGATTTAACGGACTGAGCATATAGATCTCTTGCATTTTTATTACTCTTTTACAGTGGCTGTTGGCAGTCCTGAAAGCAGCTTTAGTCTCAGTACATCTATTACGTTGGTAACCATGTAAAAAGTGATTTCTGTTCGCAATGGCAGCAGCACATTCTGGGGAGGACCATGGCTGTCTGCTTTATTTTTGTTGGAATTTTTTGGGTGGTATGAATCAGTCTATACCTACAATTAACTATTCGGTCAAGTCTGATACTATAGAGGACACATCCTTTTTAAACATGGAATGCAGAGGTAGATGAGATATAAATGTACGCATCCCTCTCAGTCAGCTATAAAATATCGATATAGAGTACGGTGGAGAGGTATGTCTGAAGACTTATTACATTTTATTTTAATCTTAACTGATACAATCAAGTGGTCAGAAAATCTAAGAGGAGATAGAACGGAACACGAACATAGTTCAAGGGAAGTGTCCTCATCATTTATTTAACAGTGCAATAGAATGCACAAAATCAAAGTGTGCATAATAGCTCATTTTAATTTTAATTTTATATCAAATATATTTTGTGTATTGAAGTGTCCAGTATTTTATTGGCATGCCTTACAATGTTTGACTACTGAGGAGTCACTTTCAGCAAACTTTGGAATAACAACCTGCAAAGTTTGAAATGAACAGCATCTTTGAATGTCCTATTGCATTTACTATCTTGCAGTATTTAACAGTGCATTTTATTTTCTTCCAAATTTATGTTGCTGTGAACTGCTAGGGCAACTGCTTTTTAAAATATGCCCAATAAGCAATGGCATCCTATTAAAAACACCTCCAATCAAATCACTATAGTAAGCACCACTGTCAGTGCCACGGAAAAGTGATTTATTTAATTGTTGCAATGGCAAACAAATGTTTAGAGTGCTTTTAATTGTGTCAGAAAACAACGGAAGGTAATAAATTGTCTAAACAATGTTGTTAGCACCTCTTCCATTAATCAATTTTAGGTCCTAATTATTTGAGGTATTTAAATTGTCATACTTGGCAGGTTTATTTGAATCATTATATTCTCCCTCAAGTAATGGTCATTAATTATTTTGTTCGTTTAAAAATCAGTTTGTACAATGAAAACCTGGAGTCCTGGGAGAGCAAATAAAAGGTGATGGCAGATAAACTCCTATTTTTTGTTTGGTCCTGAATCTATTATATTAAATCCATGCAATTTTATTACACAGTTTATGAGCATCAAAGTCAGTCAAATAAACATTACACAGCTTTCTAGGACGTGGCAAACCTCCATAGGTTATTCCGTCTTAGGAAGTCACAGATTATAAAATCAACAATGATTCACTCGACAAAAATACTTTGAGGTTTTTGGACAGTCAAGGCATAGCAGAGTGACAAAGGTAACTGAGATCTAGTCACAAAAATTATTGACCAATTCCATAGTCAGCTTGCACAAATGTAACATTGAGTGTATGATATATATATATATATATATATATATATATATATATATATTGTATATTATATTATTGTTAGTATTGTTTAAACAAAACCAAAGCGTGTCAACTAAACAGTGCTTAATATTTATACAGAGCAATATAATATGTTGGGTGTGATAACTAATGGCTACACATATGCAAATATGTTTAAGAGACCACCCTGCCAGGGAAAATCACCTCATCAGGGTGGTCACTGAAACATGTTTGCATATGTGTAGTCATTAGTTATCACATCCAACATATATACACACACACACACACATATATATATGTATGTATATATATATATATATATATATATATATATATATATATATATATATATATATAATCGAATCCTATAGTATAGGGACAAATCCTGTAATTTTTCATTTGTATTTCAGTGACTTTATTGCGAAATAATAGTCATCGCTAGTGAACTTATTCTCGATACACCATTTTACTAAATAAGCAGTGCCTTGCTCGACTAAATTGCAAGTGAACTTAGCTATGACACACTTATTCAGTCTCACAGTTTCATTTCTCGACTAATATTCCGGAGTGATGAAAATGATTTTTATTTAATTACAATTGCAGTGGTATCGTTTGTTAAGATAATTTCTAATAACGTTCCAAATGTATAGATTATTCTAACTGGTATTATCATTGTGATTATTGTACTCTTACGTTTGTAGTGATGTACGAGCCGACGTTGGCAGATTGTCATTTTGAACATGAGAACCAATAGTAAATTGAATCCGAATAATCAAATTGATTCAAATGATTGATGCTTATTTCAAATACTCTGAAGCTTAATAAATATATTTTTGCGTTTTGCGAATAATTCATGTATGTATATATACATAAAAGCGGTTTTCGAAACTGAATATAAAAAAACACATTTGTTCTCGTTTCTGGCAAGGTCCGAACTCGCAACGTCCTTCAAGTTTAGCGGCCCCACGGGATCTTACCGACCAGCATATGAATAATCGAATTGATTCAAATGATTAATACGCATATAAATATTCTAGAATTGTATTAAAACATTTCTATTGCATATATATGCGAATGATTTATATATATATATATATATATATATATATATATATATATAAAGAAGAGCGTTGTGAGACTAAATATAAAAACAAAATACACTTTTTCGATGTTCCAGCTAGTTTCGAGCGCTCGACCTTCTGCCTATTAAGCAGACGTGATACCACGTAATTCACGGCATCACATTGTTATTTATATTTTAATCCCCATACGCAGGTAACATCGCGATTGGGCAGTAAAATAACTATTGTTAATTAATTACAGATAAACAAAGGTATTTCATGCTGAAGTGTTATGTAGAGAGATTTTAATACGCATTGAATTTATTATATCCACATTAGTACAGTAAACGAAAATATTCGGCAGGGAAAGTTTCCAAACGAAGCACTTCAGCGAGAGAAATTATTTGTTGGTCGAGTCGGAGCATATTCCATTAATGTATAGATGAAAAAGCATAGGAACAGAGCATTGCGGCAATGAGGGGATGAATGAAATAGAAAGTGACTCATTAGTATAGAGCCTGTCTAAATTTCTTGGCGCACTAGCCAGACTATATGTGAATGAGCCGATTGTGACTTTGTACATATATAAAATACTGAAAAGTAAGTGAATGTTCTAACCCAATGGAGATGACCACATTATTAGCGATATCTATGCCTTTGCTATTACCTCTGTTATAGATTCATATTAGGCAAGATGTTTTTTAATGCGGGGTACTATCGTGTAATATATAGCCATAAAGTCAGTAGCTAAAACAGTTTCTTATATATGTTAAAGGAAATGCGCTTTGATTTAATAGTATAACATGTAACTCCCAAGTGTTGAACCGCACTTCACTACATATGATTGGACATTACCTAAGGATGTATTAATTGTTTTACAAATATCTGTATTAATACTGGCATACTGTAAACGTATACCTACCAAAAATTAATATAAGCATAGATAGATATAGAGCAAGTATGGTGGCAGGGGTATTTTGCTGAGCCAATCATTACTAACAACTCGGTGAGTATGTCTAGCCAGTATGCTTACATTCATATTGCTGTTTTTCGGCAAAGTAAAGTTTATCTAGGTTTTTGTGAAACTAAAATATTGAAAACATTGCCTCCGGAGACATTATAAATAACATTTCTGTCTGTGAATTTGAATTGTTACTTTTATGAATTATGTTCTATTTTATTTCCCGTTATCTACAACTATGCGTGTCTGAAAGCGACAAAATATTGTGTCATTTACTTTATTCGTTTATGATCAAACACTGTGAAATTGATACCATCAATTGTTAAAGTCTTACCAAATATTTGGAAGATGTCCAGGCGTTTTTATTTCATTATATGGTGAGATAACTGTACAACATAGATTAAAACTCGCAGACTGTGAACTGGTATTTTAAAAACACTCCGCAGCAATGTACAGAAAATATAACCAGGCACATGTATAAAAGCACACATAGACATAGGTCATGTCTCTCTCTCTCTCTCTCTCTCTCTCTCTCTATATATATATATATATATATATATATATATATATATATATATATATATATATATATATATATATATTGGGGAGTGACAATACTGAGTGCACCCCTAACATTTCTTCAAATATTTAAGTACACTCGTGAGTAAAAGAAATGGGACAAACAAATTTTACACATTTTATTGCACTAAAAGCTATATTGAACAATGAACACTTGAACAAGGAAAGTTAAACGAGACTAATAACACAGAACAAGACATTTACTTTAATAAATGATCAGTATGGAATCGCATTCCTTTCTCATTTCCTTAAAAGATCAATCCTTTTAGACATGTTCTCAACCAAAGTGGAACACTGCGAAGAGGAGATGCTATTCCATTCGCTTTGCACAGCTTCCCACAGTTTGTCATTATTCGAACAAGTCCTTCCAGCCAATGCACGAGATATTATGGACCAAATATTCTCGGTTGGACGAAAATCGGGGCTTTGACTTGGCCAAAATATCAAATTAATTGAATTATCAGAAAACAATTTTCTGATGACTTTAGCTGAGTGTGCAGGGGCATTATCATGTTGAAAAGTAATGTTCTGCGATATTCCCAGCTAGATACTTGGTAACAGTCCTATTTCATATATTAGAATGCATTCCTTTGCATTGAGTGACTTCTCACATCTAATATGTTCCTCAACTCGTGCTACAATAAAAGTTCCCCATATATCCCTCCATAGTCCTTCTCTAGTTCTTCGATCGCACCGTTCGGGATCATCAAGGAGATAACTAAAAAATACAAAATCTTGATTCATCTAACCAAAACACATTCATGAACCGGTCTGTATCTTTCTTGCCATAACATGAGAAAAATATATTTCTATTGTTGATGTTCTTCTTAGATAAAATGGCTTCTTTGCACACCTTTCAGAGGAAAATCCCATTTCCTCCATTCGTCTTGATATTGTATATCTAGCAAGAGCATTTTCAGCCCCTGTTTTGAATTCTTTGCTTTGGAAACATAACTTTTCATTAGATCCTTGAAAGCAGTTAATTTAAGCATGTGGTCATCCTTCAAAGTGAATGCTCTTGGGCGACCATATCCAGACTTACCTTTTACCAAACGTTCGACTTTGAACTATCGACAAATTCGCTTCACTACAGATTAGATGTTTTCACATTTTATTTTCTTAAAATATAAAAAAAATCTGCTTGTAAATCATTTTCGATTGCCGTAACCCGGCAATTCGTTTTTTTTTATTTCCTCGCCAAGATTAATTTTCCACGTATTATTATATGCTCTAATAATAATGATCTGCAAAATAGAAATTTTCAGTTAAAATTAATAAAAATTCATAGAAAAATATTGAAAAATCGATCTCTTCCTTCTTTCACGCTTGGCCCATTTATTTATTTATTTATTTTTGCTCATGAGTGCATACATTTTCATAGAACTGACCGAAAAATTATTCTTTGACTCAATGAAAAGTAGTATGTCTGCAGTATATAAAACATGATTTATTTATTTTCTCCTCAAAATACCTCAAAATATCGCCATGTATGAATGAATTGTGCAAGCGCAAAAGTAAGAGAAATATTCTTGGAAGTTGAAATAAACATTGTGCATTTCATATATATTTACATGTTATTTATTCATTCAAACAAATAGTAACTTATTATCAACCTTCCTTGCTGTATAAATACTATTTTCTATTTATTTCAATGTTATATAAAAGATTTTATATGTTTTATATTTCACATAGGAACACAAACACATGCTGATACTTACATTTACTGTTTTATTTTCAGATGAAATCTGCATATGGTTACTGCTAAGCCTATGATTTATTGTTGTGAAGCTTTTTTAGTTCTTCTTATTATATTTTGTTTTGCAAAATCCGCGAATAAACAAACTTCAAAACACAAATTTTCACTATTTGCCCCAATTTTTGGCAGACACTATAGTATAAGATTCTATATTATAAATTGTTACCAAAAATCTAAATTGACGTAATACTAGACGGCGAGGTTTCTTTTTAAATAATGATTTTACACGTTTGTGCAAGTTCTTTAACAAAAATGTAAAATTGAAAAAACAGTCAGGTAATGACAGAAAAGTTATTATTGATACAAACAGTAATGCCGAAGAATAAAATAATAGCTGTAGTTTCTGTATAGAAGAAAGAAAAAAAAAACGACGCATGCACTAATAGATAATTATTTATTTATTTATTCGCCGTACACTTGTACACACACTATGCA
>NC_136484.1:16097213-16447213 GCF_053919585.1 Euprymna scolopes | reverse complement strand
TTCGTATTATTATTATTATTATTATTTTTATTCCATTATTACTAATGCTATGGTTTTTACTCGTCTTAATTCAAACACATGATGATGAGTTTTTGCTCACGTCAATCAGATTGTCGATATTGTAATATTTTTATATAGGCATCACCACCAGACCAAAGTAAACTCTTTAATTATTACGTCAGACTGTCGAATTTATTTTTATGTTTAAGTTAGCGATGGCATAACTGAATAATGTTATATATATATGTCTATATATGTCTATATATGTGTGTGTATGTATGTATATATGTATGTGTATATATATATATATATATATATATATAAAGCGTGATAGTTGTATTAATTTATTAATTCATTATCTGTATAAAATTAGTGATTATATTATAGAAAAAGGATTTGTATAGAATAGTGCTTTCTTGTAGGGTCATCACATGCAGTCTTCTGTGTCGGCTGATATTTTGCGTAGAAAAGTCATTCCAGCCAATTTTCTCTCTGACTAACTGTATGGATTTACGCACTGTGGTTCTACTACAAATATTTAAACATTCATATTTGACATCATGCACAGGATAAGGCGATCGAAGCCCAGGCTGTAACTTTAAATATATCGAAGGCCTTTGACAAAGTTTGGCACGAATGATTCCTAATAAAATTAAATTGTACGGTATAATTGAACGTATACTGCATATAATTAGATCCTTCTTAGAAAATATGACCATTTAGATTGTCAGTGATAGACGTCTATCCAAACAGCATTACATTAATGTGTGAGTACTGTGAAGAAAATTGCACCAAACGACAATCATTGAACCCTATTATTGCTGATATTTATTACCAAGCTCTCCGCTAATATTATGTAGGAGATGATTGATGATACCATGCTCTGTAAGATGCACGAGGGAACATGTATGTACACAAATATAAGGCAATAAAATAATCGTTAGAAAAAGACCCTCAGCCAGTAGGAGAATTGTGTTGCAAATGGATGATAACATGTAATTCTAGTAGAGCTCAGCTGCTCTCTTTCAACAATTACAAGAAGCCTCTCCAACCACCGATATCCATGAGAAATAACACCTCACATGGGAATTCTTCTTTTTATTTATTTGGCTTAACATTCATGGGCAATATGAACGGAAACAAATACAAATATACAACTATCGTAGAATTATATATATATATATATATATATATATATATATATATATATATATATACATAAAATATCTATAGAATATTAGAATGAAGGATTTCGGGCGAGCCATGTTTATACTTATAATAATTAATTCATTTTATCATACTTATAAAACAAACAAGTTACAGCCTTTATAATATATATATATATATATATATATATATATATATATATATATATATATATATTAAATCCAAATAAAAGTTTGAGCTATTGGATAAGAAGGGAAATGGAAGAGTCCAGCAATTTTAAAGCACCTGTTTAGATAAGATGGAAAGAAGTAGTAATGTGGTACTATCGCTCCCCGGGAGGCTTACTTGGTTGATGAACGTCTTGGGAAAGCAAACAGCTGCCCGGGGAATAATGATATCCAACGATATCTAAACGATAGACACATGCTGGAAACATCAACGAAAACGGGTCGATATGTCGTCGGCTATAACTTTCTGGCATGGGTCGCATTATGTGTGGTCATTGCAGGCATCTTTCTGTCGTCGGCATTAATGGTATGCTGAAATCGAATATTGTATGAAAACAGCGAACGAATGCATTTTTTTAAAATATATACAATTTATTAAACAGTTAAAGAGTAGGGAAAATTGTGTCGACCCTTCGCGTATAGCGACCAAACCTCAACTGTTTTTAAAACAATGAAATTATATTTAATTTTTATTTTATTCATTGAAAGAGAGAGAAAGGGAGTGAATGAGGGAAAAAGAAAGAGAGAGAGAACGAAAGAGAGAGAAATAAGCGTTTCATATAATGCTTTGTTTTGCAACTTCAGATATCCGTGTCTAAGTCTAACCTTTCTCGAATGATTTTGACATTGCTAAAAGTTTCATAACACCTTTCATTCAAACCCAACCGACATGATCTAACGTTCTCAAACCCACAAAATACCTGCATGAAGCATTTTTAACTTCATCACAAAATCAAGCACAAGGTTAGAAGCTAGATATCGGTGTTATTAATGTAGCAGTCCCGAGCTCCCTTAAAAGGGGCTACGTCATTGTGCCAAAGTAAGCAACATTATGTATCTGAAGGATTTCGGGCGAGCCATTTTTATACGCATAGTAATTAATTCATTTTATCATACTTATAAGTGTAGATCATTTTTGAATAAATATTAACCACGTATCTATTAGTATATTAAAACAAATGTGGCTGCGTGTATGCACAAATAATGTTGTTCTCGCGAAATATGCAGTCAATTTATATATATATATATATATATATATATATATATATATCAAAATTGATATTACATATACATATATATATATATCAAACTTGATATATATATATATATATATATGTATGTATATATATGTATGTATATATCAGGAAGTAACATTATAATACTATCAGAATAGATATTATTCGAAGAACATATACCAATCTCCAAAATGGAAACCTGTATTTTAATATATCGTTAAGCATTCGCCTCGATAAAATATTTTTGTCATATCGCAATAAAACATAACCATTGTTATTTATATTACTGTACGTTTGAGAAAAAAAAACTAAAACACTTATGCAAGTTGTATTTGACACATACGCTTAAAAGTTATAATTCTGTTTTAGCAGCAAAATACAATAAACATTGCGCCTCGATGTGTGTTGAAATTAAAGCAATAAAACACTAATACATTTTCATTTTCGCATATTATTTTTAACAACATTTCTGTCATATTGCTTCAAAAATAACATCGTAATTTATTTTCGCAGTCCCCTTTGTAAAAACCTCTATGCCATCACGCCAATATGCGTTGAAAAAAAGAAATCGTTGTTCTTCAAATTATGCGTTCATTTCATTCTGAAAGAATATTTCACAGCAACCGGAGTTGCAGTTTAAAAAAAAAACGTAATATAACAGCTAGTATATTTGAAAACATAAGGCGGTTTTTAATTCTAGATTACTTTTATAAAATACACAAACAACATTTGTTTAATCATCTACAAGGAGAATAGCAATTCACCATATATTTGCATTTTTCACTAGTTTTTTTTTATATTTAATTTAAATAAGATTTAATAAGTAGGCCTAAGTAAGTAAGGAATATCTTTTTTCTCTTGCACTTTACTAACGTTCAAACACATAAGAACATCATTTTGTGTTGCTTTTTGCTATTCGGATAAAACACATATCGATCGTTGATTGCTTTAGACAACTATTCTTTATTGTAAATTTAATTCTTTTTAAGTTTAGGACCATTCAAATTAGAAATGGGGAACAATATTACGTATTTTTTCACGTATTAATTAATTACTTTTATTTTGCTGGATTCAAATACTGATATGCATGTCTTATACTTTGTGTTTCGTAATTTGTTGTGGGAAAAATAGAAAATAATTCCCCAAAATCGTCTCTGTTCATGTTAGGAGCGGCTGATTCAATGATATTATTCTTCCTTTTCGGTACACATTCCGTTAACCTACAAGATCTTACCGTATGCGCTTCGATGCTTTATATATCTGCTTTACAAAAAGGGTATAAATATATATGTCTTCATAAGTAAACCTATTATTCAACTATTCAGTAATTTCACGCAACATTTCAATGAACAAAAATACAGTTTGTTGCGTAATACACTATTTCTGTCAGTTGTTTTATTTTCAGTCAATGGAACCGGAAAGTATTAACATTATGTATGTATGAAAGTGAAACGAAGACTAAGGAAGTAAGTAAAATAACAGGAAATAACGGAAGAATTCAAAATGATTTTCATTGCAAAATAAGAGCCATTCTTATTCAGTCGTTAGATTTTCGCATTAAATTTATAAAGATAGTACATTTTTCTTACATGTGATTTGAAGTTAAATTCATTTTTGTGCATCCTTGATTAGTTGGTCGTTAGATAGACGTACATAACCTTTTTTTTTTACTAAACCCTCTTTCATTAGAAAAGAATTGATTTCTAAATAACAACATTGTTATTCCAGCACGGTTCCTATTATGTATAAGTACAACAAATGTTTTATTACTATTCTATATTTAAAAAAAAAAGTTTAAGTTGGGATTTAAAGGCTATCAAAATCAGCCTAAAATACACAAACTGCTTTCTGTAGTTGTTAGCACCTATTATTATTATTATTATTATTATTATTATTATTATTATTATTATTACAATTTACAATAAATTTGCATTATCGCAACAGCTGTTTGCCATTGATTTCTCGTTGGCAGCCGCAATTGGTGTTCGCTGGAATTTTAGTTGCAATAAGCCTCCCCATGGTCCCAGTTCTCTTCACACTTATCAGGCGGACGGCTTTTCTTCGGTGTTTTCTTCCCCCTTAACTTGGTTATTATTATTATTTTTATAATAATGGTCAACACGACGATTTTTATATGATTTTATAGTCTTTAAACTGGTTAATAAAAAGCATTGCTGTCTGAAATAAAGATAATCAATTTACACAAGTAAACTATGTGTTTTTATTGTTAAATAACCTTCGAAGATAGTTTCTATTTCCGAATCGTACTTATTAATCAAACTGTCTCCCTCTTCATTCATGTAAAACACCGTTCTAAATAATGAGATTATTATTTACTCACGGGCAGTTAACAGATTATTTTTATATAGCTATTTTCACATAACCATTGTCAAAACATAAGGTTAGTTAGAAATTTGATTTCATAATCACCATAATAATAATAATAATAATAATAATAATAATAATAATCATTATTATTATTAATTTATTATTATTATCATTATTATTATTATTATTTTTTTTATTATTATTATTATTATTATTATTATTATTATTATTATTATTATTATTATTATTATTATTATTATTATTATTAGCTCACAAGGAGCTTTCACACGGGTCATTAAGCATCTCTTCTTGGAAACAGCCTGTGGTTTCCCCTGGAACTGAGTGACAACAAATCTCCCCAGGTTTCCAGTACTCTCCGCCTCTTCCGATAACATTTTACAATAAATTTGCATTATCGCAACAGCTGTTTGCCATTGATTTCTCGTTGGCAGCCGCAATTGGTGTTCGCTGGAATTTTAGTTGCAATAAGCCTCTCCATGGTCCCAGTTCTCTTCACACTTATCAGGCGGACGGCTTTTCTTCGGTGTTTTCTTCCCCCTTAACTTGGTTATTTAGTCTCAAGCTTTTTTTAGGGGAGAGGTGATGTGGCAATATGGGTAGGGTAGGATTAGAGAACTTGGAGATATGTCGCTATAGTCTTCTTGGTTCCATGTAGTTTTTTTTTAATGTTTTGCCTTTGCATCAGTTTGTCTGGTAAGCACATGTTGCTGCTGAGTGTGGGTTTCCACATTCAAGGGTTTTCTTAATTTTCATCTGTTTTCATTATTGTTGTTCGTTGTATTTTTTTCAGTCATTCCTTTGATCTCAATTTCTCCCATTTTATTTTATTCAAAATTTTTCAGAATTGTTCCTAGTGCCCCTACTATTTTTTTTGTATTATTTTGATTTTCTTCATTTTCCATATCCTTTTCAGGTCTCTGGATAGTTCTGTGCATTTGCTTCGTTTCTCCCCTACTTTGATATTCACCCTTTATTGAGCTGGAATAGCAAATCTATGATTTGACAGGACTTTTTTATTATATTTTATTACTGTTGTAAGTAACAGTGAATTGCGCTTTGTTATTGCAAATAATTTTACTTGTACTCTTTTTTTTATTTTCCCATACTCTTCATATATTTAATTGATTTTTGATGTGAGTATATAATTCGTACTGTTTGATTAATAGTGATATTATTAATAGTATTCTTATTAATACTATTTATTTTTCAACTATTACCTTTATTAAATATACCTTTTACAATTATTCTAATGATTATTATTCGTCTTACTATAATTAATGTTACAATAATCGTTGTTATTAACGTTTCATTTACTACCAGACTATTCACTGATTTATTTATTTCCATATATACTGTAATATACGTGTTCGGTTTTGTTACAATTATTAGTTCTCTTACTAATGTTATAAATATTGCTATCAGCAGTATTGTCCTTTTCATTATATTCATCTACGTAATATTATGATCATTAACACCATGATTAGGAAATAGTTTAGTATTTCAATTTAGTCACTTAATTTAATTTCATGGGCAACGCCGGAACACGGGTAGAATACAAACAATATTAATATATAAGTTAGTAAACATTACGACATATGAAATATTTTATCTATTTCACTGATGAACCATGATCATTTTTTCTGTAATAAATCATTTGGTAATAATAAAAATACATGCATGGAATGTTCTTATCTTTATTAGAATTAATATGATTGGATTATATATTCCGAAATAAGTCATACTTTAAAATCACGTAAGATTTCAACGAGTTATGGGATATATTCTATTTTATTACACAAAGAATAGCGTGGAAACGAATAGACTGACAGAGCAGATTATATATTGTTAGAATATGAATTTAAACAGCATTTTGTAAAAAATCAAAAATGAATAACATGAGGATCCGCATGTGTTCAGTGCCGATATCAACGGACAATGGAGAAACCATTCCGGTACCAATCATATCACAACACGGATATATTTATCAAATCAAGTCACTTCATTTGGCATATTATTGCAGTGTTCCATCGACACGACCGAATGCAAGGTGAATTGTGCTATTCCTTAATGTTTTGTCCTCAACGCATAGCAATGCCCATTATATCAGCCTTAACACAAATAATCATGTCATGTAATCTTATGAAAACAATTGCGAATACAGTATGCATCAACATCGTGTATCATTCATCACCATTAACTTAAGTCGTCACGTTATTGGCATTTCAACAACAGGTAATCGCTGTAAATTGTATTTCTACGTAAATGAACACGGAATTATGATCATATTGAATGATTTTCGTCATAAAAGAATTACCATTTATCACACTTTACAAGCTATTTGCCCAACAAATGCATCAACTTGCATACGGAATTATGTGGCGTGTTCGATTTTGTTAAAGAAACATTTATACCGAACAAAAAGAGATATTACCTTCAATGTTCAAGAAAAAAAAAACTATTACTAGAATATACATTATTATGAAATAAACTGTTACGATATCTCTAAAAGAATGTTTCAGCTATATTCCGTTTTACTGCGATTACAATCGATGTAAAAATACTATGTAAAAGTTGTCAACATTTTACAATTTTTCCCAGAAATTATAATTCTTACTCCGCATTATCAGTTTCATTTTCTAGGATTTCTCATAACTATTATTGTTCCGGATGTATTGTCTTTGCAAAAGCATATTTTTGGTCGATTTTTCTCAAAGTCTGTAGATTCGGTGTAATAGTTTTACAAACAATATGAGTATATTTTGTCATCAGAAATTCTTATTTTCACAGAATTATGCTGTATTGAAAAAGAAATAAATAGACATTTTTTACAATTGTTCATTTCAGCTTCTCAATTTCTCACTCTATACTTACACACGCATAGCCAAACACACTCATATATATATATATATATATATATATATATATATATATATATATATATGAAATAAAAATTACAATATGTTTACCAAGGTAATCAAAATTGTAAACTTAAAATATATTATAAATATTAAGGAGTAAATATTTACAAGCAAAGTAATCTCAACCAGATGTAAAAGCTCAATAAAACCGAAAAGGAATTACAGCTTATAATATGAACAAATGATTAATAAAACATGTTAAAAAAACATCCTGAAAAAGAGTTAAACACATATTCAATTTTAAAAAGGAAGTACAAGATAAGTCGATAGTCCTTAATCCGCCGAGTTTCGAAGAAATACACTCCTTCTCATCAGAGGGCAGGAATTAGCAAAATGCGGGATCGAATTTTGCATGTAAAAGTATTTGATGAAACCACAATAAGTCACAGATCTTACTTGGTTAACAAAGGGTGAGGTAAGGGCAATAGGAGGTAAAAGAAAAATGATAAAAAGATTTCACATGAATGAATAGTCCGGTGAAGGGTAAAAATCCAAGAATGGTAAAATCCAAACACGGTCGAATTAAAAAAATTTCCAATCCAACAGGTAAGTTCAAAATGGTCCAAAATGATCCAAAAGGCAGAATTCCTGCAAAAGCGGCTGGCATGATCCGATCATACATACAGCACCTGGATTCCCAAATTGGTCACCCATTTTAGTAATGACCAGACTCAACATTGCTTAACTTCGGTGATCTGATGGGAACCGGTGTGTCAACATGATTATGTCGTATATCAAGGTTACACCCATCAAGTCTTCTTCTAAAATGTTATCAAAGATCGCGTTAAAGTAATGGAGAGATGGGCTGAGCACAACAAAGGCCTATATTCAAGGGAAACCGCCATCGATGACAAACCTATCGAGGACACAACGTTGTCGCCCACCATGTAGGAGCTCGACTCACCATCCACTATCGAAAAAATATTTAAGGCCATTGAATCTCTCCCCCCTCTCTCTCTCTCTCTCTCTTCCTCTCTCTCTCTCTCTCATGTGGAAAAGCTCCATGCAGTGATAGAATTCCACGAGAGATTTTGAAAGCAAGAAGAGAGAACTCAGTTCTGGTCACCTCTACAACCTCCTGTTACATTGTTGGGAAGAAGGCACGGAAACCGAAAGAGATGCGGGGTTCAAAAATCGTCAAGCTCTAGAAAAACAATGGCGACCGTTGCGACTGTACAAAATATCTCGAAACCTCCCCCCTCAACACGGTGGGCAAAGCCTTAGCATGGGGGTCCTCAACCGCTTTCAACTGACAGGATTTCGGGCCCAACGATCAGCGATTAACATTGTGTTCTTAACTAAGAAACTTCATAAAAAAGGCTGTGAACAGAGAACTTCCAATTATCCCGCCTTCATCGACCTGTTCAATGTATATTATTTGGTCAGTCGATCGGGTTTTGCCAATTGCATACTCAGAATTGGATGTCTCCCCAAATTCCTTAAGGTTATTATATAATTCAAGATGGCATGATTGACACCGTCCAGTAAAATGGATTTTCCTCGGACCGCTTTTACCACCAAGGGCCGTATGAAACAATGGTACGTCTTGATACCTACACTTTTTGGCATCGTCTCTTTGCTTCTGGGCTACGCATTTCACGAATCAGACGTATATGCAAGCAACGTATAATTATTCAACTCGCTTGTCCTCGGGCGAGGATAAAGGTGCATTAATTGTTCATTAGAGAGATGTTCTTCGAAGATTATTCAGCTCTCTTTGTTCACTCTAAGGATGTCTTCAACGACTTTGTGAACGCATGCACAGAGTTCGGCCGCATCACCAGTCGTAAGAACACAAGCATTATGAGACAAGATATTTACACCACCTCTAAATCACTATCGCTAACCACACCCTGGCGGTGATGGAAAAGTTCATATAAGTCTGCTCCACCATCACCAGCAACTTGTCTCTGGACGCAGAACTCAACATAATGGTCGGCAAAGAAGCCACTTCCATAGCCCGTCCAGCCAAGAAAATTTGGAACACCACTTGTCTAGTATTATTACTTATAGATGAGAGTATACGAGGCCTGTGTGATAAGTACTCTTCTTTATTTAAGTAGTGAGTCCTGGACTTTGTACTCACACCAAGAACGAATACTGAATGCTTTCCATATGTGCAACCTCAGAAGTCTTTTAGGTATCTCATGATAGAATCGACTTACAAACATAGTTGTCTTTTCTCAGACTAGCATACCAAGTCTGTTAGCCATGTGAACTCGGATATGCTTACGTTGGCTCGGTCGTGTGTGAAGCACGGAAGCTAGCCACATCCCATAAGATATCCTGTATGATTAGCTCTTCTTGTAACACGACCAATCCGACGACCAACGCTGCATTGACACCTGCAGCAGAGAGATTTCAGCCAAAAAATCTCGAATAAAAGATATCCGGGCCCAAAGTCTGGCGAACAAGATAAAGTACGGCATAAGCTTAGCAAAAAAAATTAAAAAGAGGCAATGCAGAGAAAAGAGAAACCACAGTCAAGAGAGGACACATTTCACTCCTGCCAGACCCTCATTGCTACGGTTGACTAAACCTGCAGCAACTGTCATGCCGCTGCAAATCAAAAATTGTAATCATTAGCCAAAACAGACGTTTAAATGAACATAACTAGGTGAAAAATGGCATTGCTTCAAGAGACAGAAGGTTGTCATCACTATATATAAGCACATCTGATTGAACACTACCGAGTTATTCTTTTTTCCGATTTTCCTGGATATATTTTCCATTCGCTGCATGATCTTTTATATTGTAGCTGGCATATTGTATAAAATTGCGCCCTAAAGTTGTTAGTTAGCCTTATTCTTCTCATACGCTTTCTAACGGTGTGTCCGATTATCATCGGGGGAGATCGTTGTTGTTGTTGTTGTTTTCTTTTTCTGGTCCTTCGTGGCTGCGTATATATATATATATATATATATATATATATATATATATATATATATATATATATATATATACCATATATATGTATACCTAGCCACAATTTCTCTCTCTCTCTCTTTCTCTCTCTCTCTCTCTCTCTCTCTCTCTCTATATATATATATATATATATATATATATATACCAAGCCACAAAGGAAAAGAAAAAGAAAACGACAAAAAAACAATCGCTCCTATATATATATATATATATATATATATATATATATATATATATATAATTTAAAGGAGATTAGAATAATAGTCTAAAGAGCTAAGTGTATTTTAATGTAATAGTGAAATTACTAGTTTAATTAAAATACAGGAAATGCTCGTTGTAATTTAGATATATAATAAGCTCGATAGTTAAATGTCCTAGAGCTAATTCAATATTAAATAATGTGATTTATAATTTAAAAATTTTTAAAATTTTTAAAAATTTAAAAATCAAAATTTAATTAAATTAAAAATCAGTTTCATAAGAAGGAACAACAACAAAGTCAATTATCTGTACGATCGTTTCGGAAATCCGTGCTTTTTATTTGTGGTATACATGAAGTCACGTAGAACAATTATACATAGTTTTTTTGGTAAGCACGGTCTCCTCATCAGCAAATTTAGGAGGATTTCTATTGAATTGAAAAGACACCAAAAATAAACCTAGCATTAAAAGTAAGGCAGATGAATCTGAAAAATTGAAGTAAAAGGTTTGGATTTAAAATTTATAAGAAAATTAATAAGAAAATTGGTATAGGTTAGAGATAGAAATGAGTAGAAAAAATATATATTTTTTTGAATTTACATAATAAATTTGATTTAAAAATATATAGATATATAATTACCTTTTGGTTTTTCTTTTTTTGAAATCAGGAACTGTATTTAAAGAAGTCATTTAGATGTTTGCTATAGCTTTTTATTTTATTGAATGATGAATTTTAAAAGGGCGACGCTCGTGCAGTAAGTTGTTTCCGTTAGCGTATTTTAATTTAAAGACGTTACAGTTAATATCTATAGAGAGAGAGTATTCATTTTGAAAGTTATTAAGGGGAGATAATTGTCATGGCTTTATTTATTATTTGATTTACGAGTCTAAGGGCGGTAATTGGTTTAACTTAATTTATTTAAAAAAAAAAAAAATCTATATTTACTAATGAGTAATTTTTAATGATTTAAGGTGGTTTGTATTTATTAAATTTAAACCAACGTTTATGATTACATGATAGAAGCTCATGTCTTGAATTTACTAGTTTGGTTGTGCTTTTTATATCTTCATATTTTAAAATTTTTAGGGTTTCATTTGTACATAATGTACACAATTTATCTCCTGGTTTATATGATTTGCAAGTCTCAATTATTTGCCATTTTAAGTTGAAAGAAATATTGCTATTTTTTAGTTGCCAAATATAGTTGGATAGAGTAGTTTGGTTTGATAGAGAGTTATTTTTAAAAGAATGTTTGTGCGTTGAAATTCTATGTCAACTACCAGATTAAATAATAACACCAACTTAAATCAATCTACCGATCAATTATTAACCAACCCACCACATTATAATCCAACAATAGACCTAACGGAAAATAATCATAATAATCAAGAGGTAATATATATTGGTTCCACATCTGGCCCAATAAAACATAGAATTTCAACGCACAAACATTCTTTTAAAAATAACTCTCTATCAAACCAAACTACTCTATCCAACTATATTTGGCAACTAAAAAATAGCAATATTTCTTTC
The DNA here is from genome assembly GCF_053919585.1 of Euprymna scolopes. NCBI lineage: Eukaryota > Metazoa > Mollusca > Cephalopoda > Sepiida > Sepiolidae > Euprymna > Euprymna scolopes. The sequence goes on along the minus strand of NC_136484.1, from coordinate 16,434,876 downwards.
AACTTAAAATGGCAAATAATTGAGACTTGCAAATCATATAAACCAGGAGATAAATTTTGTACATTATGTACAAATGAAACCCTAAAAATTTTAAAATATGAAGATATAAAAAGCACAAACAAACTAGTAAATTCAAGACATGAGCTTCTATCATGTAATCATAAACGTTGGTTTAAATTTAATAAATACAAACCACCTTAAATCATTAAACATTACTCATTAGTAAATATAGATTTTTTTTTTTTTTAAATAAATTAAGTTAAACCAATTACCGCCCTTAGACTCGTAAATCAAATAATAAATAAAGCCATGACAATTATCTCCCCTTAATAACTTGCAAAATGAATACTCTCTCTCTATAGATATTAATTGTAACGTCTTTAAATTAAAATACGCTAACGGAAACAATTTACTGCACGAGCGTCGCCCTTTTAAAATTCATCATTCAATAAAATAAAAAGCTATAGCAAACATCTAAATGACTTCTTTAAATACAGTTCCTGATTTCAAAAAAAGAAAAACCAAAAGGTAATTATATATCTATATATTTTTAAATCAAATTTATTATGTAAATTCAAAAAAATATATATTTTTTCTACTCATTTCTATCTCTAACCTATACCAATTTTCTTATTAATTTTCTTATAAATTTTAAATCCAAACCTTTTACTTCAATTTTTCAGATTCATCTGCCTTACTTTTAATGCTAGGTTTATTTTTGGTGTCTTTTCAATTCAATAGAAATCCTCCTAAATTTGCTGATGAGGAGACCGTGCTTACCAAAAAAACTATGTATAATTGTTCTACGTGACTTCATGTATACCACAAATAAAAAGCACGGATTTCCGAAACGATCGTACAGATAATTGACTTTGTTGTTGTTCCTTCTTATGAAACTGATTTTTAATTTAATTAAATTTTGATTTTTAAATTTTTAAAATTGTTTTAAATTTTTAAATTATAAATCACATTATTTAATATATATATATATATATATATATATATATAGATAGATAGAGAGAGAGAGAGAGAGAGGGAGTAGAGCTCCGAAACACGCGTGTCCGTAGATTACTGTTTAATTTTTTTTATTTTTTATTTCAAGAACTTATGACAGGATTTTAAATAATGATACAAAATTAGCTGATCTATTAATAGTTAAAAAGCTCTTGACAAAGATACGTCCAGAATAAATGCTTTCGCATGCTTCTTTTCTTTTAAGGTAAATTTCTTTAAATAATGTGCTATTTTTAAAGTGTTTTTATTTAAGAAGTCTGAAGAAAGGCTGGTTATGTTAGAATTTTCAAACGGCATAATGCTTGAAATTGTCCAACTAGTCTTGAAACAATTGTAACTTACGATGAAATACACTTTTTATTGCTATCAATTCCTTTTTTGAAGACTTGGTTTTGTTAATACAGCGTATGAATGCTCAATTATGAACTATTATAATTTTGTAGCTTACATTCTAAATCATATCCTTTTGGTTTAAAAATTCATTGGTATATGAAATTTACTGAATTCTACGTAATCAGTAAAATTCAGTATATTACAAACACGTGTATATATATATATATATATATATATATATATATATATATATATATATATATATATATATATATATATATGGGAGGTTACGGTTAAACTGACGAATGCACCATATAAAAAAAACTGATTAGACAAGAGAAAACCCAAAATTTCTTGATTGGCTGAAATCTAAACATTATAATATTTAAATATGATTTCCTCAGTTGTCGATCCTTGAACCTTTATTATTCGCGAGAAATTGAAGATATAGAAGATGTGCGCGAGGTTTTTTCAAAGGAAATTACAGACTATTTAACCAACATGGATCTCAAGACAGTTCCTCACCCTCAATATACTTGACACTTTTGCGGATTGTGACGTTTAGAGGATGTCGTTATGAGACTATTTAGAAAATAAAAGAGGATGTGAAGAGGATCATGTACACGTTCACACAAGAGGAAGTCCAGAGGATTTCCCGAAGTTGTTGGAACACTATACAAGCGAAACGCGCCATGAAGAAATCACTTCTAAGGGGACTAACGTTTTCTGTGTGTATTATCGATAAAAGTAGCTAAACGAAAAAAGCCTGACAATTTGTTTAAATTATATCGTACATACAAAGTTAAGTTCGTCCATGTATGCATTATCGTCGTCAGCTCTGGCTCATTCACTACAAGTCTCTACTTTTTGTATATTGTTTAAAATAGATTCTCAAATCTAATTGTTTCCGCACTGTCAACTCTGTTCTAACCGTTGTTCTATTATCGCCATATTGCCTAGTAGTGCCTATTTTACAGGTATTTTGATTGGATGCTCTTTGACACGCTTGTTCCGGTTCTATGCGTGCAACCAAGTCAAACCATTTTTGCCATTATATCCCACCTCTTCAAAGTAGATATCCCTAGATGCCGGAAAGATATCGACTTTAATATGTCCTCACTCACATTTTGATTCCTTGATTTCCGGACTGTACAGATATGGATATTGGGTTACATGTGATGTAAATTGTCATCTCGTTCTTCTCCTTGCATCCTTTCTTGTAAAAATGACGCAAAATTACGTATAAGTGAATCTATGTTTTGTTATTACATTGTTTTATCTTGACGAAAATAAAAAAAATGAGAAAAAGACAAACAACAGACGGATATTGTGAGTTTTTTTTTAAAGTAAATTCCACTTCGGTGAACCTAAGATAATATTAAAACTGTCACAAGAAATATTGATGGAAATAAAATATTATTAAGAATAACATACGTAAATATATGGTCCACATCAATGAATGTGTATAAAATGGAGTGTTTTAGAATTTTACACCGAGGTCACTCTAAGAATCACTTACGGAAACCCCTCCCTCTGTCGACAGAAGGAACTCATCAAGTCGTTAGACTGATTTGTGAATATATTTTAACGCTCTTCTTTGTCACCGCTTGCACATATACTTTAAATGAGTGTAAATATTTTATTTTATTCGTATTCCCACCCACCTTTCCGTTGTTTTCCTCTCCGGTAAAATTTACACGTACCCCTCATTAAGTCTCTACTCTTGCGCGATATTTTTATTTATTTATTTTTTTGCATCGAACAACTATTAACTCCTGATGAGTTTGTTGGCGACAGGATCCCCTCGGGGGTTTTCCGGCTATTTTCTTTAAAGCAATATATATATATATATATATATATATATATATATATATATATATATATATATATATATATATATATATTATTTTGCTCTTAAAACGAGATAGTATATTCATTTTTTTACAAGGTAGTCACCACTTATCAAGGCCCGGAAGCCGCTCGGGGAATAGGGTTATTGTGTGTACAGTACGTTAGTTTTCAAGATCTGATAAAGTGTTTTACTTAAGAATGCGGTTCATCAGAAATGTGTTCACATTGGACTTGGAGACATCCAGATTGTAGTCAGGTGGGAAACAGCCAACCGGAATAGAGTTCCACAGGCGTGCACTTCGAAGAAAGAAGCTTTGTTCATGGAATATACGTTTTGATTTTGGCACAGATAAGGAGTGGGGAAAATTTTTGACAGTGGTTTTAGCTAGGCGGGTGTTCATCGTGAAAGATTGGCAAAAGGGGGACCAGAGATTGGAGTTGAGACGAAAACCTGCCATGGTAATAACGATAAACAAAGAGAGGCTCGCAACGTCTTTCCTGTGGGAGAGAGATTGCAGGGAAAAGAGAAGGGCATCACCCACTAGGCCAGGAAGCCTATGTTGTACTCAATAAGGGAAGGTAGTCTGTTCTTAGCAGTTCCTGCCCAGATGTAGCAGCAGTACTCCATCCTTGGACGTACTTGGTTTTAATACAAATAGAGAATTGCATCAGGGGTGAGATATCATCTGGAGCGGTAGAAGGATCCTACCATTTTTCCCGCGATCTTGGCAACTGACTTGATGTACGTATTCCATTTCAGGTCAGGGGTAAAGGTCAAGCCCAGAAGCTTATCAAAACATGGAGCTTCCCCTAGATGAGAGCCACCCATATCAATTGATGCCAGATGGGGATCAGAGCGTTGATGATGTAAAAATAGAATCTCGGTTTAGATGTATTAAAAGTAACCAGACACCCCCCCACGCGCTCAAGATCAGAGGAGAGAGAATCTGAGAGAACTTTGTCATTTACGGCGTTTGATGTGTTGCCATGGATGGTCGTGTCATCAGCATAGATGTCACCGAATGATTTAAATATGTGTTTTGGGAGATCATTGATGTAGATCAGGAAGAGAGTTGGGCCTAGGATTGACCCCTGAGGGACTCCAGCATTAATATTGATGACCTCTGATTTCTGCCCATCAACTACTACTCTCCTGAGCCTATCGGGGAGAAATGATTTTATGATCGAGAAAACATTTCCAGTTATAACGTAGCTGGAAATCTTGTAAAGTAGGCCATTATGGCATACCTTATGGAAGGCCTTTGATATGTCAAGAGAAATTACCCTAGAAAGAAAGCTTTTGTCAAGAGATTCGCTAATCCTATGAGATATAACAGTTGCCACATCTGCTGTAGATCTGGCAGAACGAAAACAATATTGCATGCCACTAAGAAGGTTATTTCTGCTGAGTTGTTTGAATACTTCTCTATTTAATATGGATTCCAGCAGCTAACTCATGACACACAGGAGATGTATTGGTATGTACCGAGAGGGAGAGGACTTATCACCTGGGTTCTTAAATACAGCGCATACTGATGAGGTTTTCCGGGGTGTTGGGAAGCACTTCTCTTTAAGGCAACGCTTAAAGAGTTTTGTAAGTATGGGGGCAAGTTCTAGTTGAAGCTTTTTCAGCACACTGACTGGAATGTCGTCAGAGCCAGTTTTTTTACTGGAATCAAGGTTCTTGATTAGTTTGGCGACATCACGCACAGATATGTGTATGTTGCAGAGCGTATTGTCCGTTATAGGAGAAAATACGGGGAGTTGATTGTCGTCGTCGCATGGGGTAGAATAAGCTACAAAATTCTTAGCAAATAGCTTGGCCTTGTCTGATGCTGACGAGATGGCCTCAGGTCAAATGATGATGGTTGGGATAGAACGCTCGGTTCTGTTCAGGATCCTGTTTGCTATTTGCCAAAACTGGTGGGAACCAAGCCGCTGCTCAGCTACTTTGGATTAAACGGACCGAGCATACAGCTCTCTTGCATTTTTTATTACTCTTTTGCAGAAGTTACTGGCAGTCCTGAAGATATCTTTAGTCTCAGTGCATCTATTACGTTGGTAGCTATGGAAAAAGTGATTTCTGTGCGCGATGGCAGCAGCACATTCTGGGGAGAACACTGGCTGGTTGTAAGGTTTTTGTTGGAATTTTTGGATGGTATGAATCGGTCTATGCCTACCATTAGCCAGTCGGTCATGTCTGATACTATTGAGGACACTTCCTTTTTAAACATGATATTAAATTAATCTTGGCATAACCATTACTATATCTTAATCTTCGACTGCATTTATTACTAGTAAAATGGCTAACTAGTTAATTTTCATCTGTGCTACTGATCATATGAGCCATCCGACCTGTTAGAATAACGTAGGCACCAGATTTCGGTTTTCCCATAGAGTGATTTATTTATGAAATGCGTTTGCTTAAGGGATTTACGGGCTTCACTCGCATGGGAAATTTTCACGAAATGTAAATTCTATCTCGTAAATATAAATGCATCACGATTTTCAAATTTAGCCATGAGATGTTTGCAACTATTTTATAGTTACATACCTATACTTATTAAATAATCATCTTCTTCTTTATTTAGGATTATTTTACTTAGGAAAAATTTCATGCTGTGTGGTTGTTATGATTTACTTAAGCGATTTCACTAATGTTGCGTATCTTAAATGCTCTAATTTAGTAAAAACATAGAGCAATTTAATAAAGAAAATCTATATTTAGTTAACCCCTAGCATTTATATATGCTGAATTTTAATCATTCGTACTTTTATAAAGAGCCAATTAAATCGTGTCAATTTCTTTTACTTGGGAAATTAAATTTAATTAAAAATTGTAATATAGAAGTGCAGGCTTGTGTCCCAATGTTATACAACAATAAATTGTATACGAGTCGGACTATTATTTAATAAATACATAATTAAATAATGTTCAATGATAAATATGTCTATATTATGGATGAATTTATTGAATAACAATATTATTATAAAGCTTAAAATAACTTGAAACAATACTCTTAATAGATTTTCAAATTAGACACAGGGAACAAAAATGATTGTTTGAATATTAATTAAAATGTACGCTAGCTCATGAAACTTGTGTTGAAAATACGTATCGATAACATATATCTTAACATACGGTAGCTTTACATATTACATTTAAAATCCGTTGACTTGCGATGTATTAGCAACCGGTCTTTGAATACCAATAAACAATTAGTCATTAAAGACAATCGATGATATCACAAAACTTTGCGGTGGAAATGAATAATGCATTACACGAATATAGTGATACGGGTATTAATTAATCATGTTAAATGAATTAGATAAAAGTTAAAAGATATAGACATTATTCATATTCTCTATCCTAATATATATATATATATATATATATATATGTAGTCCACTAGTATATGCATAATTATATATATATATATATATATATATATATATATATATATATATATATATATATATATATATATATATATAATTATGCATATACTAGTGGACTGGAGGCTACAGGGGAAACAAACAATCAAATAAAAAAACTAAGCAAAATTCATTCCAAAGCAATTGGTACGCCAGACCACTATATGATAACATGTTGGCAGATTTGGACATATTTGCCTGGTTTTACAATATGGTTTAATTTTTAACAATTGTCATAAAATATAGCGTAGTATCATAACCATCAAAAAGCATTCAAATTTTCATGTAGTTTCATACCAGACAACTAAAGACATTGGCATTTCAATATTTAAGTTGATTACCAGTATATATATTATTCATATATATATATATATATATATATATATATATATATATATATAGTACAAATGGTAATTAATAAAAACCTGAAGAAAGTGCTCAATACTATTGTAGAGCAAATATGCGTTTTATTTTTTATTACCGTATTTTTTTCTGTTAAGTTACATTTTTGTTTCGTCTAAACGACCGCTTTTTGGCCGTCATGTAGCTTCCTCAGACTTTTATATAAATGTTCGTTTATTGTGGAATGAAAAGATCAATAGTGTCATAGAGTGGTGCGAGAGAAAAGCGGAAAAAGAGGAACGGAACAAGGGGGGCGCTTGGTATGTCGGTAACGTTTTAGTTTTTTAGTTTAAGGACATTAGGTGGTTGTGGGGGGATCTGGGAAGTTCATCACTGGTGTGGCTGGGGGCATAGGGATAGTTGGAGGGGGAGGAAGATATGTGGCGGTAGGAGGAGGGGTTACTTTAAATTTCGAGTCCTGAGGTTTAGATTGTTAGTGTCTCATTGGTGAGATGATTTCTTGATAGGTATGTCTTGACGTGTTGGGTGTTTGCTTAGGTTGGAAGGCAGGGGGATTATGTTTCGGTGTATCTATTTGATTTTTATTTGTTGTTAAGTGCTTGGAGAGGATTAGCTTGCGGCCGTACGCGCGAGAACACACATGCGTACATACACACATATACTTAAAGAAAGGTTCATCTGTACACATACATCTCCGCCTAGGCATGTAAACACATGCACGTGTGCGAACATGCATGCATATACACCCGAGCTGCTCAAGCTTACACCAAACTTTCCTTAAGGTGTTAAATTGAGTATGTCCGCGTAAGCATGGATGCACACATATACAGACACCCGCACATCGACACCCATATACCCATGCAGGCGTATACATGGGCCTACATGCCTACATTGATTCAGACATACTTGCATCCCCACGCATATATGCAAGCGCACGCGCAAATACAGATACTTATATTTGTGAACACATACATCGACATATACACAGCTCCACGCTCCTACATTCGTATGTGGACAGCAGGTAGCTGGCACATATACTCTCATATATGCACACATATAAATAGGTACATACACATATACATTGTTACCCTCACGTACACACGGACACACACATGGATGCACACATGCATATATACACATACACGCATACCCAGATATATAAACAGTTAGATGTAGATAGTGGGTAGTTAGCGAGGTTTTGGTAGGGTGGTTAGGGTTTGTGAAGAAGCATCTAACCCAAAACAACCTTACACCAACCATTAAATGGGGAATCCTTAGAAAATCTAGCACATGTAAATCGCTAAACTCCCCATGTCTCCTCTGCCTAAACGAGAAACTCCTTATCTCCAATTTTAAAGACAAAGACAAATTACTAAACAAAAAACAGGAAACCACCATAAACTGTAGGCATTACAAATCCCACCTCCTTAGCAACTATACACCTTTCTAAAACATCCCTTAGACAACACCACCTTAAATCCCCTTAATTATATATCCAATACACCACCCACCACATACCCCAAACTACCATGGCATATACTGAACTAAACCCCTTAACCAATTCCCCTCCACCCTACACCATCTTACCCCCTCCCCCTAATAATCCCCCTAAATCCAACAAAATAATACATACCCTCAATCACCACCAACTCTAAACACTGCATAAACTTATCCCACATAACAACCCAATAATCGGCATCATTTTCTCTCCCCCTAGCCAATCACCCACCCAACCCCAGCACACCCTACATGCAACCTCCACGACTTAACACGGAAATTGTTTTCATATAACTATGTGGATTTACACCTGCACAGGTAAGTACGTATGGAAATATATAACTGATCGATGACTTATGTGCCGGGATAAATGCCTTAGAGTATGACACCCCAATATAGCCTTCCGCCTAAACTGATCTATAATACCATAAAAAAACAAATACCCCCAACTTAGAACAATAACTACAGTACTTAATCCCCATATAAACTACCTCAAACTCCTCCCAAAAATCTATAAGTATGGCTACATAGGACCACTATCGCGGGTGCGTGTGCGCTTATTACTGCGTATGTAAGTATATGTGTGTGGAACCTGTGCCCATATTAACGGCATGTCACGCTATATATCTGTATATGTATGCGTGCGAAGATATCGGTGCGTGAGTGAGAGTGAGAGTGTATCTTTGCGGATGTATGTATGTGTGCCTATGTGTATGCATGCATGCGTGTATATGTGTGTGCATGCATGCGTGTGGGACGTGTATCTGTAGGTGTGTATATGTATGCGGGGGTGTACGTCGGCGCTCCCGTGTGCACCCACATCAAACCATTAAAAACTTCTACTAATGAAAATATTACGCATACAATCCTGGGAATGAGTTTATGCTCATATATATGTACAATCATGTCTACATTTAACGAAAGTATTACTTCAATATACCCACGAACAAACTTAGATTTACATCTATGTAGACGAATATGTCTATACAAATAATGGTCTATATATCTGGCTATGCGTGTATGTGTATATATGCATGTGTGCACCCATGTGTGTGTCCGTGTGTACGTGGGGGTAACTATGTATATGTGTACGTACCTATTTATATGTATGTATATATGAGAGTATACGTGGCTACTACCTGCTGTTGACACACATATATAGGAGCGTGCAGCTATGTCGATGTATGTGTTCACAAATATAAGTATCTGTATGTGTGCGTGTGCTTGCATATATGCGTGGGGATGCAAGTATGCCTGAATCTATATATGCATGTAGGCCCATGTATACGCCTGCATGGGTATATGGGTGTCGATGTGCGGGTGTATGTATATGTGTGCATCCATGCTTACGCGCACATACTCAATTTGACACCTTAAGGAAAATGTGGGGTAAACTTGAGCAGCTCGGGTGAATACGCATGAATGCACGCACACGTGCATGTGTTTACATGCCTAGACGGAGATGTATGTGTACAGATGAGCGTTTCTTTAAGTATATGTGTGTATGTACGCATGTGTGTGCTCGCGCGCACGGTAGCAAGCTAATCCTCTCCAAGCACTTAACAACAAATAAAAATCAAATAGATAAACCGAATCATAGCCCCCCTGCCTTCCAACCTAAGCGAACACCAAACAGGTCAAGACATACCTATCAAGAAATCATCTCACCAACGAGGCGCCAACAACCTAAACCTTAATACTCGAAATTTAAAGTAACCCCCCTCCTACTACCCCCACATATCTTCCTCCCCCCTCCATCTATCCCGTCGTGATGACAGTCGGCAGTTCTACCCCTTGACCACGGAAGCGGTGCCCGTAACTAATCTGTCCGAATGTCTATTTAAATATATATATGCGGATTAAATTATATCCTGAGTAATTGCTTGATATGCGATATAGAGCATTACCTGAGGATAATTAGGTTATTTAATTAGCACACATATATATGTGTATTTTTGCTGCAATTTCCTTAAAAATTAATCATCGAACCGAATCTCATAGTATATATATATATATATATATATATATATATATATATATATATATATATATATAAACTAGCAAAAGTACCCGTCGTTGACTGCGTTCAAAACAGCCTACAGAAAATGGACTCTGATTTATGAAAGTATGATAGGTTATGAAAAGGAAAGGTTGTAATGAGATAACTTCGAATTTGGGAGTATCAAAACCAAAGCAAGATATGACGAAAGTCAAAATAAAACAGATAAACCCCATAATTTATTATACCATACCTGTTCACACTGAAACAATTATCGCAATATTCTGTGGATCTATATTAAAAAATCTTCTAAACTTTGTGACATTTTTGCATTCTATGGAGCTCAGGTGCAAACGAACACCCCATCATTTTATTTTACCATATTTCTTCAAACAGAAACATAATTATCAAAGTATACTTACACAGATAGATATGAAATGTATATATTAAAGTTTGTGCCTATTTCCATTCTATTGAGGTCTAGCGCGAACGCAGACCCCCCCCCCCAATTTTATTATACCATCCCTATTTAAGTTAACACATACTTATGAAAGTATTCTTATGCACATCTATATAAAAAAAACAAACTTGTTAACGTTTTTTTATTTTAATTTTTACATTTTTTATTTCCATACTTTGTAGACCAGGCGCGAACGCAGACGCCAAAATTTTAATGAACCACTGTTCTGACAGATCAAACATACCCATTTCTGTGTCTCTATACATCTTCTATCATAAGATGTAATCAGTTTTTTAAAATAGTAAACCATAAAGGAGCCTATTCGTGACCAGACACACACACATACACACACAGACATTCAGCTTTATAATATATATATATATATATATATATATATATATATATAAAGAGAGAAAGAGATACAACACTTTTTGCAATTTCATATTTTCCAACTCTCAGAAATTATTGATTAGAATTAAACAAATGAAAACTCGTTAGAAAGGTAATGAGCTGCATTGTATAGTAGATTATATATTCTTCGTCTTTAAGGTCGAAGATTAAGTTGATTTTCTCTCACGCAGAACCTTATTTTGGCACATGTTACAGCCATATAATGTTTCAATTATAGTCATGCTTTTTTTCTAGTTTTTCATATGAATTAAAAAATATCTGATATTTCCTCAAACGTCTTGGCTTTTTCAATGTAGACTAAAACTTGCTGCTATGATTTCGAATGATCTGAAATAACAGCAAGTGGAGACTTGCTTTAAAATATTTATTTTATGTTATATCTCCCCATTTGCTTACGTCAGAAAAAATGCAAATCGTACCATCGCAGGGTTTATTTAAGTCTAGGTATTTAAAAAATTTTCATTCAAATTTATGCTATATTTAAAAGTGTTATTTATTATAAAATAAATTGGACTGTCTTTCGCTTTATTGCATATCTCTTACAATGCCAAAAATCAGGCGAATGAAGTTTAACGAAAAGCAAAAGATGGTTGCTAGACTCGAAAAAGGCTGCCCATCGAAAATTTTGCCACGGAGCTGGAAAGAGATCCAAAAGCCTTGGTCGCATTCTTGAACAACCAGAACACCAAATCCAGAAAAATAAAGGCACCGGGAGAAACCTTTTAGATCGTAAGATTCATAAAAAAAATTCGTAGGGAAGTCAACCAGAACAAATACAGCACCAGTGATGTCATTTTTGCAACATCTGGAATCGCTCCAAGATCCAGGAATGGCCGATACAATGTGTTGAACGAGATTGCAAGGAACAAAGATCCTCTTTCAATTCCCCTATTGAGCAAACAACAAGGAAAAAGGAATGGTCTGGGCACATACTTACATGAAAATGAATTTCCAACAGGTCCTATTTAGGAGCGAGGGTCATGCTACATTTGACGGTCCGGATAGATGGACCAAAGTTTAAGACGCGAACAGAATACCGACCCGTTACAGATTTCGTCGCCAACAAGGAGGTGGAGGCATCATATTCTGGCCGGGAATCATTGGGGATAAGTTGGTTAGACTATTCCATGCTCCAGAGGGTGTAAAACTTATCAGCAATGTATACACGGCCTGTTTGGCAAATCATTTGTTTACATTGCTTGATGACCTACCAATTTCATGTCACTTTCAGATGATTTTTAAAATGACAATTTACCATCCCATTTTGCTTGGGGCGACAGCATCCTTCCTTGAATCCATGGAATTCGCAGGGAAAACTCTCATGATCTGGACACCGTGTTCTCCAGACCTTAACCCCAGTGAATATCCCTGGCAAATATTTAAAAAAGGAGTATATTAGTGACTTGTGACAGATCATAGTGATGTTTCTAGGGCCATAAATCCTTTTAAGATCATGGAATTGAAGGGATCGGGCGAGTGGCAAAAAGTTGTTTTAGGTTATTTAAAAATGGTGGATATATCGATAAATAATTAATCCATATAAGGTCCATGTCTATAACATGTTTTTGTTTATTATTCTTTGACAGAAAAATATAATAAAAAGTAAAGTTCGCAAGATAAAACATTGTATTTCTCCCTAAAACAACATTTTAAGAGACCTGCAATAAAACGATTAGCGGTGGAAATGCTTTAATAAACAATAAAGTATCATAAGTTTGCGAATATCGCTTAAATTTTAATACAATTCTTGGAAATAACTAACATTAAATGAATCGTTTCATGATATAATTTTTGTTGTGACGTTTTTTTAGTGAAATATTGATATTTTACTAATCTGCAATAAAGCGATTGACACAGTATATATATATATATATATATATGTATATATGTATATATATATAGTGTTAGTGCAAGGTCATATATAATAAATGTGATTGAATGTATGAGATATTATAACAATATGTGTTCAACAAATATTGATTATGAACTAAGAGTTTGATTCAAGTACATTTTATATTGATTAAAATATAAATATCTAAAATATTATCCAACCTCCACACACAACTATTCTATGTTTCTAGTATTCTGGTGTGACATTTTTGCGACACATTTGTGTTAGCGCTGTTCTACTTTAGATCGTAATGGCAGGCTTTAATAGACAGGCAGTTGGAATATTCTTATAATATAAAACATTATTGAGATTATCATGTCGTTATATTCTCAAATTTCTGGATGACTCATCGCGAAAATCTGATTACAGTTATTAGAATAAATCATTAAAATGTATAGAATTATTATACTTTATTGAAACTAATTTTCAGTTTTTACATCGCGTCATCAACTGAACGTGTTTGTTAACATTCACGATGCATTAGTCCATATCTGAGTAACAGACATACACATATTAAACGGAAATTATTAAACTGTTTAAAGTTAATTATAAAAATAGAATAGTAAGCCTACAAATAAAAGGAGTTTCTTATAAAGCGTAAGCTTATTTTTATTTATATGTAACAATGAAGGTAATTGGTGCCTTAAACAATCATATATGCATGTGAAAAGGCAGTAGAAACGTTTATGTCATTAAAAATATAGCCCGGTGCAGGCATATGCATATGCAACTATACGCACTAATAAGCTTCTATCTATGTTCATACACATTGGCACACACACATTGACACAAACTGAGTTACAGTAACACACCCACACACACCTACACATACACACACACACACATATATATATATATATATATATATATATATATAACAATCGGTGCACATTGATCTGCCTGTATATATTCAATTCTAATTTCGCACACATACAATTTTAATGCACATTTATCACCAAACATATATATGTACATATATACACTTTATATATATATATGTATATATATATATATATATATATATACATTATATATATATATATATATAATGTATATATATAATTAAATGTTAAAGTAACATAAACACCTACACACACACACACACATATATATATATATACATACGAATGATTATATGCATATATATTATTACATATGAAAATCGGTACACATTGATGTGTCTGTATATATACCACGCATATATGTATCGCAGGCATACAATTTAAAAGCATTTTTTATCACCAAATATATATATATATATATGCATATATATATATATACTTTATATATATAAATATATATATATAAATATATATATATAAATATATATAATATATATATATAATTAAATGTGTAACAGAACTTCTAGCAGCAGAAAATGCATGACACATATGCAAATGACTTAGCGAGTGCACATAATGGCATCATAGTGGAGGAGTTAATGGGGCGGAAAATAGAGAAAAATAAGACACACATGGATATCATTTGCATTGTAATGTAAAATTATTTCATGCTGATTAACGTTCTTGTTTTCTAGCTGCTGCAAAATAATTATTATTATTAAGCATTTTTTTCTAAATTTGGTGCAGAGGATACCAGCAAACCAGTATTTTTCACTTGTCCTACATGGACAAATATTTTAGCAATGAGAACATATGTAGTGTAGTATATTTTTTCATTCCTTATGAAATAGAATTACATCTAAATATTACCAACATTTTCACATCTTTTAGATATAAAAACATTCTTCTTATGTCAACACAATCCAAATAGTTATTGAAATTATATCAATTTCCAACGCCATTTCATAGTGGGTATACTTTTACTCAGTTTACGAACGAGATCAATCTGTATATATATTTTTAAAATGTTTATTATTTTGAATATAAATCCGACTTAACTTTTATAAGTCTTATATTTAAGTCACACCAAATGATTTGAGGTGTTTTCTCTACTACTGTAAATTAACTGATAATCATATTATAAACACATGCCTGCCACCCAATCGTAAATAACAAAGATTTCAGTAATAAGCGTTATTTGTCATCTCCAGAAATATGTACACGTGGTTTCGTAGTTTAAATTTTATTAATGTGCTGATATTTGCTTCTTTGTCCTTTCCAACAACTCTTGTTTTTGTCTTTCTGTTTTCTATTTTTTTTAATAAATTAATTATTTAAAAGTCACACACGCAATACTTGACATATTTTACTGAATAACAATTGAACTATATTATTCCCGCCGTTTATCTTAGACTGATTTCACACTTGAACAATGTCTCTGACATTTTCTTAACCGCGCACAGGTTTCAACGTGTCTGAGATATAAAAACAATTCCTCAAATATTCATGAATTATATATTTCTTTTAGTATTTGCTTTAAACTGAAGCGTTATTCACGTCTGACATTTTGACTGGCGATACATTATTGATCAACATTCTTGAGGCACTTGAGAAGGCTTCAGGAATTGATCAATATGAAATCTCGTGTAAAAGTTCTTCCATCAACATTGTTGTAGCCTTTTCATGTCTTAATAGCATTAGAATATTTTAATATATAAAACAAATATAAACAAATTAAATTTCAAAAGGTCAAGTCCGTCTTGACGTGATTGATTTTCGTAACGTCTAAATTGTATGAACGCAGACAGAAACAAAACAATAAAAATTATATTTGTTTTTGACTAATTTTTGTGACTGTTTATTTTAGCGACTATCTTCAAAATTTTAATGCATTGATTTTACCTTAGTTTTTCGTATATTTATTTTATTGCAAATGATTTTATGTTTATAAGTGCATTTTATTAGGTGTTTGGATACATTGATTTTGTTCTCTATACAAATATTGTATTATAGTGTTATATAATGAATTGTGTATGTTTTGTATAAAATTTAACGATGTCCAATACCCAAACTTAGTTTCATAGTCTTAGGAAGATATAGTCATAGAAATTTAGATACAAAATGTTTCTGTGTTACTTTCCCGCATAGAATAATCAGCATCAATTGCTGGGAATTTTGTTAACGATTTATCGTATATGTTAGTGTTTACTGTTAGAAAATTAACCAAAATTGACACGACGTTGCCCATGATTAAATAACGATAAAGGGATACTTCAAAGTTCCATATTTGACTTATCGAAATCAGTGAAATCGTTCATTTTTAATCAAGGCGACTGTTCGCATGCCCAGTTAGAGACCCATCACGGTGGACTGGGAGGAGATTCACGTGCCTTTCATAGGGATTTTGTTCATAATATATTGTAGTCTACATTGCACGCTGGACATCCTACCGTTGATTTTATAAAATCATTTTCATATATAATAGCTTGAATTTAAGTTTAAAATACAATCTAGTATTATAATATAATGGTGCTCTAAACAGACACATCCATTTCGAATGCGCTCCTGTGCATCAAAGAGCCGACTGCTTTTATATGTCGGTCTTTTCGGCTTGTGTCGTAATAAATCTTCCCGAATGCACTTGTTATAATAGGCTGTGTAAAGTGTCAACTTATCAAAATCCCATGTTGCGTCTTATATTGGGGTTTCTCGAAAATCGATTTACAATAAAACCTACGTACAATCACTACCAAGCACTTCGTGTGAAATGTCAGCCGCTTTCAAGTGTTTTGGAAACGAACTCACATGCACACTGACAAATTATATTTTATATAATATTGAGAATTGTATAATTATATACATACTAGCCGACGTACTCGGCGTTACCAGGTTGTATTTGATATATTTGAATATTACATCCTCATACAAAATTATCAAAATTATTAAACGAAATATTAATTCATAATAGTTTATTTTTCTCACCCCCTATGTGGTAAGGGGAAGTAGGTGCGTTTTTATTGATAGAGGTCACGCCAGTAGATCTAATTCTTTGTATCAGTTAACATTTTCTTTGCTAATCCTCCTTTTGTCAACACATGATTCTATATTTGCAATTAATATTTTCTATCTTAGTGCATATCTGAAAATTGTTAAGTGTCCTTTTGTTATAACCATTTAATGTACAATATATATATATATATATATATATATATATATATATATATATATATATACATGAAATATGATATTAGTAATTTAATAATTAATTCGGGTAATGAAATACTTTAAATTTAGTTTTCGGCGGGGCATATCTAAACGCTGGTAAATGAACTAGATGCATTAATTTTCAAAAGCTTCTACATAAACAACATTTTTGGTGTGACTTCTAACAGGTGGATTTTGGTAGAGGTTTTCAGGACTTCTATTGCGTGCACAACCAATATACAACTAGCCAGGAGGAAAGTAAAGTGTCTAAAGATAAAGTCCAACCACTTTGTCTTGGAGCTTATTTATGGACATGACAAAACTAATTTTATTGGAAATTGTAAAAGCTTGAAAGAAATGGCATGTCAAAAGGAGTTAATGGAATCCGAGAACTTAAAATTTCCAGTTCAAATAATGGCATCCAGAAATTAGTTTTCAAAGTTTTTTTTTTTATTGCTGTGTGCCATTACGGGGTTTAGTTGGATCAAGATTCTGTAAATTTATAACTGGGTCTCTTTCAGTTGATATCCGGTTATAGCGTGGCATTCCAGGCGGTTGTAGTGAATTCTACACGAAATTCTACTGCTTGACCTTCATTAATAACAAAATCAGTGGATTGTTAACTCTTCCAAAAAAGTATGATCGATCAATTTATGAAGCCATACAACATTGTCAAAATTTTTAGCAATATCTCGAAAATCTTAGTTATCAAGTCACCAATTGAATTTACCGTCTGGTCATATGATAATTTGTGCATTTGGAGTTCCATTGGACCATTGCCCATCAAATGGACGTACTTTGTGAAAAGTTTTGCAGACTAATTATCAAATTAATGTGATTTTCTAATAATATTAACCAAACTGAAAACAAGGGACGTGGTTATCACGCCAAATTGCAGAAGTGCCGAATATTTATAGCACATTTTAAATGAAAAGAAAAATTTACGAACTGAATCAAACCGAATCAGCAGCATTGATTGCTTCCGTGTCAAACTTTCTTTTGTTGATTTCAGTGTAGTAGCAGTTTTGGGATTGTAAATGTCGACTTTTATAGGTTTTTGTGTATGCTAACAGCGAATATTGCAGTTAAATACGGGGCTGGTAAGTCATTTACCAGATATGAAACCATGATGTCCACCATAAAAGTTGGTGTACTCCCTAGCGGCCATTTTGTTTTCAAAACTAAGTTGTTAGTAATGCCCATGCGTGTAACTGAAGTAGACGACAAAGCAAATATTCTTTCGCCTCAATGGGAAAAATTGGTCGTTTATTACGAAAGCCGTTCTTACAATGGAGTGGTTAAGAGTGTTTATTCCGAAAGCATTTACAAACATGGGGAGGTTGGAGGTGTTTATTGCTAAAGCCGTTCTTCACATGAAGAGGTTAAGGAATTTTTAGGGAAATGCGTTCCTCGGTTGTGAAAAAATTGTTGCCAGAGATTTTATAAACTTTTATTTTGGATAACAAATGTTTTCATATTTTGTAAAATACTTATCAGCCCATAATTTTACTATAATATCTGTTGCAAACATACCCGAATATCTATAAATGTCATTTTAAATGTGAACGGTAGGTTAGAATTACTGTAAAAAAAATGCCGTAATACTAAGCCAGAGACATTAATTATTTAAAAAATCATTGAAATTAATAGTTGTTTTCTTAAAATTTAAAACGATTTATGTTTTATTTAGTTAATAAAAGTTTTATTTTGTATTAAAATAAACCTCTATTTTGCGTTATAATTTTCTAGAATATATTGGAATCCAGTGTGCGTGTCAGGAAACATTCTTAATATACACACCACTCAAATTCGAAAACTTTAGCATTTTGAAAGAAAGGACATATAAGGATTTATTTCTTTTTGTTTCTTTATAAAAACCCAAGGAGAAAATATTTATAGAAAAAACAACGAAGTAAAAAAAAGCGCACACACATTTAAAGAAAAGTGTCTAAGCAAACGAGAATAATAATTTAATTTACAGAAAAATAAAAGGATTGCAGTTAGGATGGACTAAAATATTTCTAATTTTCTAATCCCGACCAATATACCAACGTACTTGTTTGTTGGTACATTGCGAAAGAATGGACCACCGTACTTGGAAAAGAAGAAGAAAAAAAGAAAATCTAGAACCTTACTTTAGGCCTAATAAGCGTTTCTATCACTATTGTCGTGAAAGATTTACTAGGAAATGCATCTTTTTTCATTGAATTTACTTTACAAGCCTGTAAATAAATATTTTGATTCCGGTTGTCGTAAAATAGGTTTAAATATATTTAAAATCATGCCGATATTCGCATTTATCAATAAAAATACACGATGCCAAAAGTTAACAAAGCTTACATAGTGGAATCAATTTGAATTGAACCCAAATCATTTAGCGTTCCAGCCGTGTGCATTACTGATATTATTTTATCGAGAGAAACGTAATAATATATAAAAATTAACTTCAAGAAATAAATTGTATGGAAGCATGCGCAGAAAGAAGTAAAAACATGTCGATCAGTTGAAATGAACATTTCGCATTTTAACTTATTATTCATCAAGCCAAACTAATAATTTATTCGTTACAAACCATCCGTGTGTTATAATTACTATTTTCTGTTAATTTCAGTGTTATGTGACCAGTAGTTATAGAGTTTACCTGCCAAATATTTACACACAATAAGTGAGGTTGTATGTCCGCCTGCCTGTCTGTCTTTAGGAAGCTCTTATATCGATGTTTAGTGCTCAGACTTGAAAATTGGGAATTTCGACCTGTGGAACAAATTTGATTGAGGTTTTACCTGGGTAAGTAGTTCTAACAGGTAGAAATTAAAAAATTCGGAACATAGTAGATGCAAATCAGTATAAAGTGGTAATGTACACATGCGGAAACAAATACTTTTAGGTTAAACGAACGGTTTTTTGGGGTTTTTTTTTACACAGTGATCACCACTTATCAAGGCCCGGAAGCCACTCAGGGATAAGGGTTATTGCAAGTACATTACGTTAGTGTGGAGATTTGCTGAAGTGTTTACTTAAGGGGGCGGTTCATTAGGAATTTGTTAACATTGGACTTGAAGACATCCAAGTTGTAGTCCGGAGGGAAGCAGGCAGACGGAACAGAGTTCCACAGGCGTGCAATTCTAAGAAAGAAGCTTTGTTCATGGAATCCGCGTTTTGATTTAGGCACAGATATAGAGTGGGGGACATTTTTCACAGTGGATTCAGCTAGACGGGTGTTTTTCGTGAAAGAAAACCAAAGATTGGAGTTCAGACGAGCATCTGTCATGGAAGTAACGATAAAACAAGGACAGGCTCACAACGTCTCCTCTGTGGGAGAGAGGTTGCAGGGTAGAGAAAAGGGCATCCCCACTAAGCCACGAAGTCTATTTTGTACTCTGTCAAGGCAGGATAGGTTGTTTTAGCAGCTCCTGCCCAGATATGGCAACAGTATTCCATCCTTGGACGTACTTGGCTTTTATATAGATAGAGAATTGCATCAGTAGTGAGATATCTTCTGGAGCGGTAGAAGGATCGCACCATCTTTCCAGCGACCTTGCCAACAGACTTAATGTACGTGTTCCATTTCAGATCACGAGTAAAGGTCAAACCCAGAAGCTTGTCAAAACACTGAGCCTCACCCAGACGAGAGCCATCCATCACAATTGATGCCAGCTGGGGATCAGAGCGTTGATGATGCAAGGATAGGAGTTTGGTTGTGGATGCATTAAAGGAAACCAGCCAGATCTTCCCCCACTTAACCACGCGCTCGAGATCAGAGGAGAGAGAATCAGAGAGAACTTTGTCATTTACAGCCTTTGATGTGTTGCCGTAGATAGCCGTGTCATCAGTATAGATGTCAACGAATGATTTAAGTATGTGTTTAGGGAGGGCATTGATGTAGATCAGGAAGAGAGTTGCGCCCAGGATTGACCCCTGAGAGACTCCAGCATTTATATTGCAGGCCTCAAATTTTTGTCCATCTTCCACTATTCTTATGAGCCTATCGGAGAGAAATGATTTAATGATTGAGAAAACATTTCCAGTTATATCGTAGCTGGAAATCTTGTGGAGTAGACCCTTATGCTATACCTTGTCGAAGGCCTTTGATATGTCAAGAGCAATTGCCCTAGAAAAGAAGCCTTTGTCAAGATATTCACTAATCCTGTGGGATATAACCGTCCGCACATCTGCGGTAGATCTTGCAGAGCGTAAACCATATTGTGTGTCACTAAGAAGGTTATTCCTGCTGAGGTGGTTGACTATTTCTCTATTTAATATGGATTCCAGCAACTTACTCATAACACACAGGAGACTTATTGGTCTGTACTGAGAGGGAGATGACTTATCACCTGAATTCTTAAATACAGGGCAAACTGATGAGGTCTTCCAAGGAGTCGGAACGCACTTCTCCTTAAGGCAGCGCTTAAATAGTTTCGTAAGTATGGGAGCAAGTTCTGGTTGAAGCTTTTTTAACACTATAATTGGGATGCCATCAGGGCCAGTTGCTTTACTGGAATCTAGGTTCTTTATTAGCATGGCGACCTCATTCACGGATATTTGTATGTTACCTAGCGTGTTCTGTGTTATAGGAGGAAATATGGGGAGTTGATGGCCTTCGTCGCATAGGGTATAATTAGCTGCGAAGTTGTTTACAAATAGTTTGGCCTTGTCTGACGCTGACGATATGACCTCTGGTTCATTGATAATGGTTGGGATAGAACGCACGCTTCTGTTCAGGATCCTATATGTTATTTGCCAAAACTGGTGGGATCCAAGCCGCTGATCAGCTACCTTGGATTTAACAGACTGGGCATATAGCTCTCTTGCATATTTTATTACTCTTTTACAGTGGTTGCTGGAAGACCTGAAAGCAGCTTTAGTCTCAGTGCATCTATTACGTTGGTAGCTATGGAAAAGGTGATTTCTGTGCGCGATAGCAGCAGCATCTTCTGGGGAGAACCATGGCAGGCTGTTGGGTTTTTGTTGGAATTTTTTAGATGGAATGAATTGGTCTATGCCTACAATTAACCATTCGGTCAGATCTGATACTATAGAGGACACTTCCTTTTTAAACATGGAATGCAGAGGTAGATCAGATATGAATGTACGGAAGCTATCCCAGTCCGCCATAGAGTATCGGTATTCAGTACGGTGGAGACGTACGTCTGTAGATTTATAATATTTCATTTTTATCTTAACTGATACGACGGAGTGGTCGGAGGATCCCAGAGGAGATAGAACGGAACATGAGCATAGCTCAGGGTAGTGGATAGAAAAAGGTCTAGAAGGCTTGCGTACTGACCGGTAGTATTGGGCACACGGGTGGGCTCGCGAACAATCTGAGTGAGGTCATAGGCAATGACAAAATCATGGCAGAAGCTCCCCCTATAATCAGCCTTATTTGAGTGGGTCAGCCATTCCACATTAAGGACATTGAAGTCAACGAAAATGTGAATGTTAGCCGAGTAATGAGTAGACAGGATGTGGTCAATTTTCTCTGATATAACCTTAAAGACAGTAACTCCGCTGTTGTGGGCGCGATAGAGAACAAATATAAATGCGGTGGTGTAAGCAAGTGCAACCCGGAAGCACATATAAGGTAGATTAGGGTCTATATCCCTGCCACATCGGAAGCCGTATTTAATGTAGGCACATATTCCATGCCCAAAGGTTAGAACGTAGACCCCTGATGTTGAAGAAGGATATATGGTAGTAGGGGTCTACGCAGGAGGATGGGGTTTTAGGTGTTTTCCTGTTTTCTTTTTTTAGATATTTCATGTTGAGGTTTTGGGATTTGTGGAACAGGTCAGCATACTTGGTTAGAGCAGAACAGAGAGGGAAAGTAAGAGGGGAAAGACAAGTTTTTGTAGCACATGATAAGATAAAGCGGTAACAATTACCCACTAGTATAGCATAGGGTTGGAGTGCAGAGGTAAATCAGATATGAATGTACGGAAGCTATCCCAGTTTTAGTATTATATGAGATTTTCTTATGTCAACCTGTGACGATTAAAGCAGGGGCTCTAAAATGCTGGTTTCGATTTTAGTTGATAGCACTCAAGTCGCATTTTCAAACTCTTGAAGTAAATATTATATACTAGTTACAATATAAAAGTCAAAGGGAAAATTGACCTTATAATGATTAATACGGCCCCGTTACTTAGACTTTTGTCAGAATGAAATGAAACTTTGATCATAACTAGTTTATTATATTCAAAACATCACATCAAAACACTAGGGGTTGTGACCTTTTGACAAGTTCTACAGCATATGTTCTAAATATACTTTCTATGTTTTTGGTTTTTTGGGGATCACCCTGTATTATATACTGGTTACAATATATAAATCAAGGGAAAATTGACCTTATAACAATAAATACGATAATTATATAAATTAAAATATCATCATTTAGCGTATTTTACAATGAGTAACGAACGCTCGCGGTATCAAAATTTATTTAGAGAAAATTTGACAAAGCGTAAGAAAAGTGTTTGTCTTACTGTTATATATACAAAAAATATAAAAATAGTCCAATACATTTTTTTTTTAAATCTTAGTAGTAGCAATTGGGGCAAAATTATTGAAAAGAAAATATGAGTGAGAAAGGAAGGTGGTACCAAATACTGTTTGAAACTGAAAAGAAACTTGAACGTTGATAGGCATAAAAATATATAAATATGAATATATATTAAGCCCCCTGTTTCAGTTGAGCACTGTCGTAACTATATCATCTACTGCTTATTTGGCTATTAAGCGAGGCTAGCTATTTGGTTGTAAACAAAAAAGCAGCTCGAGCACTGTAAAAGTGTTTGTCGTATGTTAATTTATTAGATATTTGATTGAACTTTTACGATCGCTGATCCATGGTCTAATGGTAATAACTCTGCCGACTATCAACGCGTTGGGTGTAGGTTCAATTAACTGCTTAGGAAAGGTGTTTATCCAGCCGCACATACAACGAAACAGTCTTGTAGGTGGATGTATATACATACATATATATATATATATATATATATATATATATATATATATATATATATATATATATATACTCGGTCCGTCTGAAACAAGTTTCTTGACATTTTTGTATAGTCATTTAAAATTGACGTAGACCCTTGTAAATTCAGTATATTTTTGCTATACATCTTAGATGACTGACTTTTTTTCTGATTTCAGGTTCAAACGATCGACTACAGCAAGAATTGGAATACACCTTACTAAAGCCTGATTGTCACAACGAACGAATTTCAAAAATGCAATCTAATATGACATATGAGAAGAAAAATTATGTTTTAAACTTGGTAAAAATTACACAAAAATGTTTTGTATGGTTCTGGCTAATTTGGACCATCTTGCATGTATCGAGCATGTATTTTTAGGGGCATAAGATATTCAAAGAAGGCAAAAGTCTGTGAGATATGATGAAAGGTGGCTGTGCAGTGAGAAACTGAGAACACCAGATTTAATTGGCCAAAAATGAAGGTGTATGAATAAGGACTGTCGTGTGTCTGTAGACATTATGTGCACTTTTTCATATCAGTGTGGAAACTATAAACACAATTATTCGTGATGAACAAAAGACGCGGAAGATTTGCGCGTTTTTTTTCCCCAAGGATGCCCTTAGAATATCAGAAAAAAACAGTATCTCAGTCCTAAATAACAAATACCCTACTCCCTGATACTTATAGTAATTTCCTAAGCTCAATGAAAAACCTAGAAGCCTGTCGTTATGAGACAATTAATAAGATAAAAGAGGTTGTGACGACATTTACACGCTCATGCAAGATGATTTCAAGATGTGCTTGAAACTGTACAAATGGCGCATTGCAGCAGGAGGAGATTATTCCGAAGGGTAATAGAGTTTCGTGTCTGTATTATCAACAAAATTGCGCATCCGAAAATGTCTGGGAATTATTGAAGGCACCACACACACACACACACACACACACACACCCACACACACACACACATATATATATATATATATATATATGCTAAGTCGTGTGTATGAGGTGGTGTATTTGGTAATATGTGGTATTTTTATTAATTAAGAAATCCACATACAGCATTAGATAGTAAGCTTACATGAGAATCAGTGTTAATATAATTTCTTTACATATTTACATTGTTTATTGATAAGTGACAGTATACTAAGTGTTACTGAATCTGTACAAACACAATCCTTTTGCATAAATATTTAAAGACGGTGTTACTTGTATTCTAAATACTTAGTTTATACGTGGATTTTGTTTACGAATACGCTTATTAATACTTCTATATTTAACAGTTTATGTATATATGCAAAAAGTGAGAGAACGAGAGAGAGAGAGAGGAAGGGAGAGAAATCATGAATATTTACCTTTTTTACATCACTAAATAATGTTAGCATATACGCCTTGATTTGCAAGCGGCTTATTTCGTTTTAAATTATCATGTTTAAAGTTAAAACGGCGTATACTCAATATTCGATATATAGACCCCTATATAAATCTCAACACTTACTATATCTGAATATATGATTAAAAATCATTGGGAAATTACAGGAGAACCATAAACAGAGAATGTATTTCCATGTTAATTTTTGATAGCGACAAAAGTAGAGCAAACTTTCGACTTATGATATATCAGCAAATGACTAGTCACAATTATGCTTTGTTGAAATGTGTTTAGAATACACAAATATATCATTACACTGAAGTCGATTAAACTATAAATATAAGAAAACTAATCCAAACGTTTTGTGTGAACTAAGCAGCTATGAAATTGCCCCAAACAGGACGTTGATTATCGGGGACCTAAGCAGGTGTGAAATCGATCACCGAGAGGCGTGTTGATGGGTTAGACACAGCCATTTCCTTTGAAAGCTGGCTTAGATAAGGTAGGGAATTTGAACCAACCAGCCTTGATGGTCGGGAATTTCGCAAGATAGGGTAACCTTGAGTAAAATGTTTTTGACTCCTAATGGGGATATGAGACGAATGGATTCCCGAATCATTTTTATAAACACCGGCTGTGCTAAACAACCAATGAAAACGTTTCAAAATTATTATAAAAATTGTCGAATTTTGGATTCAATCAGTTCGCCGTTAACTACGCAATGGACCGCATTTGATTCTTGGCCGCCATTTTGGTTACTGATCTGAACTACTCCGCGATCTTTGTTCAACACAATGTCTCAAAACTTAACAGGTTATGGGGCCAGTAACGTCTTTGCTTTGACGGATCGGAATCTAAATTCGAATTGTGGCAGGTAAAATTTTTGGGATATCTAAGGATTCGAAAAGTACACAAAGTAATACGATCTCCAACAGAGAATCCAAACGACCCCGAATTTCTCGAAAAGAACGCGACTGTTTTTGAGGAACTGATTCAATGTTTAGACGATAGAAGTCTGCCTCTGATTATAAGAGACGCATTGGATGATGGACGGAAAGCATTGAACATATTAAGAGAACATTATTTATCAAAAGGGAAACCGAAAATTATATCACTGTATACAGAACTAACGTCTCTGAAACGTAACGAGGGTGAAACGATCACCGACTACGTTATAAGGGCAGACAAACCGCCAACGCCTTAAAACTCTCAGGTGAAATAATAAGCGATAGTTTGTTGATATCAATGACCATCAAAAGACTTCCAGCCGATTTAAAACCATTTGCAACTGTTATAACTCAGAAAGACAAACCCATAAATTTCAGCGAATTTAAAGTGGCATTGCGAAGTTACGAAGAGACTAATCGTATGCTCGTGGACAATAATAACTCCAGCAATATTAGGCTCAAAATAAGTTCAAAAATGCTTCTCGAAAGCAGACACCGCCAAATTACGCGCCTCGCCACAACGTATTCTCCAAAAGTAATTTTCCCAAGAAAAAGAATAAAATTATCTGCTATAATTGTGGACAACCCAACCACAAAAGTTTCCAATGTCGATATAAAAGCTCTAAAATGTTCTCCGTAAAAAACGTTGAGATTTGAGGAAGAATATACATTTCTATTCACATGTAACTTTGGCAATACCACAAACGGTAAAAATCTCCTTGTAGACTGTTGTGTTACAGCTCACCTTATCACCAAGGAATCTGATTTTATTAATTTTGATTCAAACTTTAATCCTCAAAGTCAGTTTGTTGAACTTGCCGACGGTAGTCAAGTAAATGATATAGTCTTGAAAAGAGGCGATGCTAAAATATCCCTAAAAAATAATAAAGGCGAAATCTGTAACTGTATTCTAAAAAACGCTCTGTTCATACTTACATTTAAGCTAGACATATTTTCCGTGCAGATTGCAATTAAACAGGGCGCGAATATACAATTTGGCCAAAATAAATCAAAATTGATATACCCCAATGGAACTCTATTTGACATTAAAAAAATGATCGACTATATTATTTAAAAGTATTGTTCCCTCAAAACTGCCTGTCACGATTTAGAAACCTGGCATAAAATTCTAGGACACTGCAATACAGCTGATAATTAAAAAAAAAGATACAAAAAATAATTATTTGACAAATAGGAAATTAACAAAGAAAGTTTTTTAACAAGTTACTTTTTTTCAGATAAAAACAAACACTTTTCAAATATATATAAATATACAAATAGAATACTTCTCAAATACATATAAACATATGCACAAAAATTCACCAATAAACATTTTTTTAACAAATGTTTGCCAAAAAAAGATACAAAAAAGAATTATTTGACAAATAGGAAATGTACAAAGAAAAGCTTTTAACACGTTACTTTTTTTTTAACTTAGTACCTTGCTAACTGAAAAAAAATGGAAAACAGCTTAATCACTGAAATGGAATGTAGGAAATAGTAGAAAAATTATTCGGGAACTTCAACAATATTGTTTGTGAATATGATTGTTTTGATTATCTGATTATGTTTAGTCGGAATTGATCTTAAAGGTCACGGCCGAGGTCGGACAGTATGTGAGAACCAGATAATGGAAATATTGGATTGCTGACGGAAAATCACCTAATTATATTCATGGCCAATTAGCCATTTAAGGTTTGTCAGAATATAGCATAGCGGACAAGGATTGGTTGAATGGGAAAACCAGACGAGTCAAACACTATCAACCCAAATATTTGAAAAGGACCGAAGAGAGAAAAATGACTTGTTATTTTCTCGCGTATTTATTATTATCGTGAGACTTCCAGTAAAAGAAAAATATGGCATGTATTTTTATTTTATTCTTTCTTGATGATAATTTTACATAATAATCATTTTTCTTTGTAACTAAAATTGTTAATAATTATTCCTTACAACGAAAACCCAAACTTGTGTAAAAGTCGATTAATCCTTTGTCAATCTTGTAAATAACATCAGAGGTATCAAACGATATTAAAGTAAGCCTTTTTTCAACGACCGGTTAGTAAGAGCGCCCACTAACATCCGACATCACGCCTGCAGCGTCATATCATCACTGTCTTCGTAGAAGTGGATGATACTGCTCCATTGAACTTCTGCGTGTGTTCGAATCGAAATCTCTTATGACTACACTCCTAAATTGTGGACACCACGGTCTTCCTCGTGTTATATCTTAGGTGATAGAAGCCGGGATACCACACGTTGTTATATCTGTAATGTGGAAAACTTTCGTTCTGTGTCATACAATAAACTACTTTTTCTCATAGTGTCATTTTCAGTATTTTATAAATGAAATTGGCTTTACATGTGTGAGTTTACTTACAAAACCCACATCATCGTTCCAGTTGCAAAAACTTGTGAAGGAGATTAGAACACTGCATTTAATTTACAAGATTATTTGAAACTAGAGTAAATATGTTTATCCGATGGTGAGCATTGCTTGCTCAACTTTTTTCTTTCTTCAGTTAATTTTATATTTTACTGAAGCAGTTTCCAGTGAAAAAGATTCTGGTTAAGAAGTCAATTCCATTATTTTGATTTTTCAGTCCCTTTTTTATATTCTATTAAGTTATTATTACAATATTCTTCACAATGTTATCTCCGCCTTTTATTATTTACTATATCCACCGCGTGAAGTATTATGTCAACGTCAGTAACCTGTATGGAATAGAACTAAACCCTTTCTTTAAACCAAAACTGTTAGCATTTATGTTACCTATAGCAGAACAGAATTTCATAGCAGGGCAGGGTTTAATTAACTGTAACGTTGAGAGAATAACAGCTACAACAAGGATTATATTTCAAATATAATTAATTATCAATTCCTATGCATCTATACATAGATACAAAAGAAAAATGTTTGCAGTGTAAAATTCAGTGCCGAATATTTTTAAGAGTTTGATAGTTGCAGATGTTTACAAAGAACTATTAATACGCTATTACACCATCAGGTCTATATTAGTGTAGTTAATGGAGTAATATTAAAGCATCTCAGAAAAATCAGCTAAATTTTCTTGAGCATAACCACTATAATTTATTTCAGTAAGCAGATACTATATAAAACTTTCCAAAGTTAGATTAATTTTTTAAATTATTAAAGAAAGGAAAATTGGCATGAAGACTTCTTAATAAAACTGGAAAAATGGGCATGTGGGAAATTGCATGTTATCTATATTTACCTCTCGGTTCAACAGGTATTTGCATTTAAATATGTTGGTGTATTCAGTCATTTTAAGTATTTTAAATTTTATATAATACTTGCTTTGTTATTATCTTTATGTTAGATACTTTATTATAGTCAATGATAATTTCTAACACAATTGTCTACATCCAACATGTCTAAAAGCAACATTTCTAAATGAAACATGTCTAAATGCAAGACGTCTAAATGCAGCATGTCTAAATGCAACATGTCTAAAAGCAACATTTCTAAATGCAACATGTCTAAACGCAAGACGTCTAAAAGCAACATTTCAAAATTAAACATGTCTAAATGCAAGACGTCTAAATGCAACATGTCTAAATGCAACATTTCTAAAAGCAACATTTCTAAATGAAACATGTCTAAATGCAAGACGTCTAAATGCAACATGTCTAAATGCAACATGTCTAAAAGCAACATTTCCAAATGCAACATATCAAAATGAAACATGTCTAAATGCAACATTTCTAAATGAAACATGTCTAAATGCAAGACGTCTAAAAGCAACATTTCTAAATGAAACATGTCTAAATGCAAGATGTCTAAAAGCAACATGTCTAAATGAAACATATCTAAAAGCAACATTTCTAAATGAAACATGTCTAAATGCAAGACGTCTAAATGCAACATGTCTAAATGCAACATGTCTAAAAGCAACATTTCTAAATGCAACATATCTAAATGAAACATGTCTAAACGCAACATTTCTAAATAAAACATGTCTAAATGCAAGACGTCTAAATGCAACATGTCTAAATGCAACATTTCTAAAAGCAACATTTCTAAATGAAACATTTCTAAATGCAAGACGTCTAAATGCAACATGTCTAAATGCAACATTTCTAAAAGCAATATTTCTAAATGCAACATGTCTAAATGCAAGACGTCTAAAAGCAACATTTCTAAATGAAACATTTCTAAAAGCAACATTTCTAAATGAAACATTTCTAAATGCAACATGTCTAAATGCAAGACGTCTAAAAGCAACACTTCTAAATGAAACATTTCTAAATGCAACATGTCTAAAAGCAACATTTCTAAATGCAACACTTCTAAATGAAACATTTCTAAATGAAACATGTCTACAGCAATGAAGTTACAAAAGAAAGATTCGCACAACACGAAGGCATTGTGATTGCAGATGTCTAGTAACGTACAGTCAAACATTTATAACACAGTAACCAAATAATTGCAGATTCATTGTATCACAACGATTGTCGATGGGCAGTTATTTGCCGCATACGTCTAAGGGCACAAATAAAGTGCATGAAATATTATTTCACTAACTCGGATCACTCACACAGATCAACAGCAGAGATTGCTCACTGATAAAACCCTGCTGTTTTCCCCGGAGGCTGTTGACAAATGTATTGTAAATTATTATTATCGACTTACAAGGAGCTTTCACACAAGTACTCTTTGTTTTATCTTTATTTTCATGACGGGTGCTCGTCTATGATTCAATGTCTGCCGCCCTAGTCAATCTTTCACAATAAACACCCGTCTAGCTGAAACCACTGTCAATAATTTCCCCACTCTTTATCTTTGCCTAAATCAAAACGTAAATTCCATGAACAAAGCTTCTTTCTTAGAACTGTACGCCTGTAAAACTCTCTGCCGCTTGCCTGTTTCCCTCCTGACTTCAACATGGATGCCTTCAAGTCCAACATACATACATTCCTGATGAACCGCTCCGTAAGTAATGAAACTTTATCAAATCTCCAATACTAATGAACACTACAACATTATCCCATTGATTACTGTACACAAAATTACCCTAATACCCGAGTGGCTTCTGGGCCTTGATAAGTGGTGCCCTCCATGTAAAAAAGAATATCTCTCCTTGAAAACAACGTGTGGTGTTCCATGAAAGCTGGGTGACAACAATCTCCCCAGATTTCCAGTACTCTCCCATTCTTGATATCATTTGCCAATGGATTTTCATTATCGCAACATCCACTTACTATTGATTTATCGCTAGCAGTGCCCATTGGTCTCTACTGGAATTTGAATGGCAAGAAGTCTCCCAAGGTCCCTCACACTTTGAATGTTCTGGTCAGCGCTCTCTCCTCGGTTTTTCCATGCTTCTTGACTTTTCTCGGCTGTGGTCTATTAACAGCTGACAACGCTCACTAATTTTTTGATATTTTGGCACATATTCTTTCAATAGTTGCTTTTAACTCATTCATTGTAGCTCGTTTTATTTGTGTGAACCCTGTGCTCAACATGCCCCTGCCCCTAAAAAGAGAAAAATGAGGGGGTCAAATTCGGTGAACGTGGATATTACTCTAAACTATCTCTTTCGCAGGTTACTATCAATATATGCTTTTTATCTCATGATGATAGTGGGGAAGTGCTTCATCCTGCTGGAATGTCATTCTGTAGTTCCAAAACTCTTCTAAGAACGTAGCTTAGTGTGTTCGTGTAGTAAGATTAGACAATTAAAAGAGTGTATATATTTTATTGGGACACCCTGTATAAATATTTATATCGAGCATAGGAATGTGTATAGAATAGGATCTTTTATTTAATACACGGATATGGATAGCTCTCGTTCAGTGACTTATTACCCAGTAGAATATTTAGGCAATTTCTCCTACAGGTAATATCGAGAGAACTTAGAATGTAATGCTCAATTCAAAAGGAAAATGAGCTTTCAGACTTGTAACTAAACACGACAATCTACAACGTGGATACTTTAGAAATTATCTACAGCTTCGCCGGTTCGAAGGATGCGAATAAACGAGTTCTGACGAGAACATTGAAAACAAAATCCAAGAACATCCAAGACAAGCAGTGATATTCTAATAATAGAAGTAATATAAATGACTAATTCTCATCGACAAAAATCACAAAACTTACATGAATAAATTATAGCATTTCATATTTTGAAAAACAGAACATTATTTGTGTAATAAATCTGGAATATTTATTTCCATCTTGTGTCTTTATAAACCAAATTAACAAATGAATCCAATTCGTAAAGCACACACATCAAAAAAATAAAAATTAAAATAAATTATCATCGAAAAAGTAATCAAGATTCTCTTAGTTTCGATCTTTGTATTTTTATTAATTTTCACACCTGCTTGTGAGGAGTCATATCAGTATTAACTTAGTCAAGCAAATTAGATTCTCGGAAATTAAGACCGCGCTTTAATAAGTGCATTCGGTGATATTTATTAATTTCTGTTGCGTCATGGCAGATTGGAAAATGAATCACACTAATATATTTCTATAGCTTTAATTAGTTTTCTTCTCATTTTATTTCTTACATTGTTGATCTGCATAAAATAATCATTAATCAATAATATAAAATAAGGAAATATGAAAAGGATCACAGACTCGGAATAAATCCAATAATCCTTCTAAATCGCAATTAATTCTTGAATATTGACGCCTTCACAATTTTTCCCTGAATTGAATTGTTTCCTGATCAATAAGGTTTGCATAATCTATGAAAAACCTATTGACGAAAATTGATGAAATAGACTCTCACTAAATTTCGAATAAACGTCGTGAGTACTAGAGTATATATTAATATTGTCATTGCTATTGTTAATCTCTACATATATACAAAAAGACTATTTATCAGTAGGTGTCTATGTGAGTGGGCGCTTTCTTTATGGACTACGCCACGGCTGAGATGATGTTCTTAAACTTTCTACACTAATGTAATTCGCTTGGCTGGGACTGTGAGATATAATTGAAAATGCCTCGTTAAACCTTCGAATTCAATAATCGGCAAAAACTGTTTCAGAAGAACAGCCCGATTTCGATCCAAAGCTAACGCGCTTATAAATCGAAACATACAAGTGCATGCGAGCACTTTCACCAATCAAGAAACATAAGGAATCTATATAAACAATCTACAGTAAACTCATTATATACAGACTATAATCAAAACTAGTATTTCTACTTAAATCACAAATGAATCATACTAACTGACTTTCGTATTTTAAATTTAAATTAAATCTATCATATAAAATAATAGATTATATACAGTTCAATGCAGACAAGAATGTATTGTGGATAAATTCCTTGCGTGGGGAAATGTGAACTCCATCCGTGTGCACTTGTGAGTTCCCGATTATATCATACAATCAATTGATTGTAAACTTTCGGAGTTCACTGGTTTTGATGAAAATAAATGTATTGGAAGCGGGACACACGTGTTGATTCATCGGGTCTCGCCTATACTTCTGGGATAATCAAAGTGTTGTATGTACGAAAATTCATATGTTGCAATTATTGCATTAGTGAAGTTCATGCGTTTACTACAACAAATTCAATATCACGGACTACTCCTTCTTATAATTACACTTACAACTCTTTGGAGAGAACAGAACTACATTCATGATAAATATAATATTGACTGGGTCAATATGTATGAATATTTCTTACTTGTATTTCTACTGAAACAAAGCACAATGATACTTTGACGTAAGCGCGTACAATTCGGGACAACATTTACATGGTTACTATGTATGAAGGTTGGCAGCGCAATGTCTGTTCTGATTAGACTTTAACTTCTGCAGGTTTGTGAAGTTAGAGAAGCTGGGACCCGGGAGAGAATTTCCAAGTTTAGCATGTCCATGGAAAAGGCAATTTCATTAGAAAAAATTCCGGCATCTAGATATCTTTAAAGAGTAGAAGTGGGACTTTGATAACTGTTGAGTTTGTTGAGGGTATCTATGTCGTAAGGGTTCCGAAGTTTGGAGTTCAGACACATTAAATTAAAAATGTAAAACAGAGACAGAGATGTTACATTTCGGTTTAAGTTAGTGTGTGACGTATCAGGCTGGCGACTCGTTTTTGAACAAGGGCTAGCAGCGAAAGAAAAGTGGAAAATGCACTAGCCCAAATATGGTAACAATACTACATGCATGATCGTAGAGTTGCTTTGTAAAGACACACGGGTTTCTTTAGCAGGGAAGACAGAAAGTCGCAAAATACAACTATGTATATATAATTATATTAAAGGTCGCAACACAGTCCTGTCAAGTTCGTCCACGAAATCCCAACGATTCGGCACTACACGATTCCGTAGGAGGCCGTCGACTCCACACGACACCATACGATATTGAGGAGCACCGTCGACCGACACAACACAATCACGAAAACTACCGTCGAATGTACACGCCATGATCCCGAACAACACTTTGATCCGAACGAAGCAATCCCGAATAATAACGTTGAATTGACACGCCATAACTCTATCACGAACGCAGTAACACGGATCAATCTTTTTCAACTAATTATTCATTAGTTTCCCCAGGAAAAAATGTGACACAAGGCCTTTTTTTAATGCGGAGAAAATGAGCTACCCCAGAGTGCAAAAAAATCGTCTCAGTATAGAAATATTTCCTCCTCCATATACTAAGGACAATTTAACTTTGGTTCAACGTCAGAGCAGATACCACACCCAGGCCACCAGACCTGTTCTCTCAGTCTTTTTCGATTAGTTATTTATTGGCTTCCACACGAAAACAAAATATGACACAGGGTCGTTATTAATGTGGGAGAAAACCAGCTCCCCCAAAAGGGGGAACTCTGGCAGATACCCCGCGAAGCGGACGCAGACGGTGAGGGAAAGAGGGCGTCAATAATGGAGTGCCACCAGGTGTAGCAACAACTGTAACGGTCACAGGGCCTGGGGCACCACGCGTGTTATAACTCCCGCAATGGACGCATTTCAGAGACAATTTACAATATACACATTTCAGAGACAATTTACAATGGACACATGTCAGAGACAATTTACCCAAGAAATCATTTAAAAATATCAGGAATTATAAAGGTCTGAGGATCGAACTGTGTGACACACATACGTTTATATCATGCTGTTTACACGTTAAATCATTTAGTCTTTTTCTTATCTGAGAAAGTAGCTGATTATGGTAAATGTTTGTCCAATAATACTATATGATCTAAATTTCCTGAAAAGAGTATCGTTCTATACCCTTTCATAAGCTTTATATATCGCTAGGGCTACTGTCCAGTGCATGACATATAGATTGATTAGTAAATTGATAATTACAATATTCAATATCTACAGTAGAACTAGTTTACCTAAATCAGCAGTTCCGAAGGAGGTTTCTTATCTATAATACAGTAAGCAAGTGTAGGATGGATTAAGGACTCAAATATTTTGGCGAAAAGAGGGATAAGGTTAAGGAGTCGTTTAGTAATCGGTCTGTTTATGCGTCAAAGAACTTGAAAATAATCCAAAAATCCAAATTTTGTAAGATCCCAGAGAACCGGGATAAACTCAGCAGATCAATTCTTTAATAGTATAGCAGAGCGGAGTTCAGGCTAACATGCATTGTTTTTCTTGGCACTGCGAACATGGAAAGGGGTGATTTTAAGATTATTGAGTGTGGCTTCTTGTCGCAAGCTGACCTTGTTGAGGGATCGTTGAGTCTAAATTGGAGATAGAGGCAAACGGTCGGATAAGCAGTGTTACCTTTTCGGTTGATGAGCAACCGTGGAGATTGTTGGACTGTCGGGAAATTGTTGATTGCTCGTTATATATTAAAATTTTATAAATTTTCCAGAAAAGCTGAGCTCCTAATTTCTGCGACTCAAGATGTTTTCTAGTGATTTTTATATGCCTTCTCCCGGCTGCGTTTATTTCTCGTGATCAGTATTCCCGCGTGGGCTATAGGCATTTGTTACACACTTTTGTGAGCTGTGATCATAAATAGATCTAAAAGGAAGGCTGGCTTATTCTGTCCATCTGTGTAAGGGTTCGGGACTGTGATACGTCTGAGAAATTGGGATATTAAAAAAACATATGTGAGATTTTCCCGGCTGTGTGACTGGAGAAAGTAATCCAATTATTGCTGGACATAAATTCACCAAATTATAAGCTAGTAGTTTAACTCTTTATTTACTATAAAACATCTGCAAGCGGATACATATAATTCTACTAGGAATTATCATAGCTAAATAAAATTTCAAAAACAAGCCAGGTAATAATAAGTAAAACTGTGTATGACTGAGCTTTGTTGATTATGTTACTCATTGTTAAATAAATAAATGAAATAAATATGTGTCCGTTATTTAATAAAGCTCCATATTTGTATGCCATATATATTCGCTTTTTTATTTTACTTTTGCTAGTTTAAAGAGATCAAGGGCCTCCTTTCTGAGGCTATCACTTGATTCTATTACAGTTTAAATTTATATCCGACGGCTCTTTTAAGAATAGACACTGTTCCATTTATGGCTGCTATCTCTATTTCCTTAGAGCTTGGTTTTCCAGCGATTGCTTCTAAGTATTTTGAAGGTTCTTTTTTATTAGGCCAGTTGCCCCTGTCACAAATGGCATAATGTTTATTTCTCTCAGATACCATGTTGTTTTTAGATCATTTTTAGGTCTTGATATTTTGTTATCTTTTCCCGTTCCACTCTATTAAGGCCAAAGTAGTTTGGAACTGTGACGTCGATAATAAGTGCAGTCCTTTCGGGATTGTTCCATATTACTATATATGGCTTGATGGCCTTGTATTTTATGTATCTGCCTGCCTGTATATCTTTGTTGTAGAACACTTTCACTTTTCCATTTGATGTTATCGGTGGTGGTTCCTGTTCCCAGAGGTTCGACGACTTATCTAGTTGTATCTTCCCACAGATCTTCCAATGTAAGTATCTACATACTTTGTTGTGGCGTGCAGTGTAATGACCATCGGCTAGAAGGATCTTGCACCCAGAAATTAGGTGGCTTGGGTTTCGACAGCTGAGTGACAGAATCTGCATTGGTCGCTTTTTTGTAGACCAGCCGTTTTCTAAAATCCATTTGTGAGTAAGCCTTAGTCTTGTGCAGCTATAATCAAGCGGTCTTTATCAAATGGAAATTTGTCACTTTTTAGTCATTGTAGTGAGGCATTGTAGCTCTGGTTTAGTTCTTCCTTGAACCTACCTGCTCTCTCATGTTGTTGCTATCCTTCAAGTCTTGTCTTCAGTTCCCTTTTTGTATGCTACTTTCTCTTCTTTCGGGCGATTAGAGTTGTTGGGTTGCCTATTCTTCTATTGTGTTGTCCAGTGTGTTACCACTGAAATTTTCACCGAGCTTTGTAGATTACGTTTGCTGGGGCAAACATTTGGTGTGATGTTCATTCACCATTTTTATTTTGGGGCCAGAAGAACATTTAATATATTGCCCTGTGCTTACCACTGAAGCTCGGTATGCTTAGTTTATTTCAGTGAAGCCTAAACCACCTCCTCTCCGAGGAAGTACAGCCTGTCCATGCACTGATGTTTGTAAATGATTTCATGAAGGGCCAGCATTTTCCGAGATTTTACATCAAAACTATTGAGGCAGTTTTATGGCCAATTGATTATGTCAAATCCAATTAGAGACAACGGGTATTGTCAATTGATTGATCGCAGTAATTTTGTTTTTTGGTGATAGTTCTGATGAGAGAATTTTTTTAAGTATATTGGTATGGTTCAATAAGTGTCTGGACAAATTATACAGCCTAGCAATTAATGGAAAATATATTGAATCGAAAAGCAAATACCACAAAGGAAAATTATGATGATACGTCAGCTTGACTGCTTAGTCCACATGACTTGCGCACAAAGCTCGTACATATATTTTATATACTCACTCATATTGAGTAGCAGAAGCCACTATTATCTGTACAATGGGCACACCACAACAATTTTAACCTGAACTCATTAGGTGTTTAACTTATTGTTTTTCCTAAGGGTTTATCACGATAAGGCTTTAGAACATCTATTTAGAGTGATTGTCGGGCTGACTTCCTCATGTTATAGTTACAACGTTTCGGCCGTTTTGCTTTCATCAGGTGTTTTGTATCGAACCGTTTCTTAGGAGTCTCGAACACAACACTTTATTATTATTACGGGGGTACCGTGTTCGGACTCCAGCTAGGCTCTGGGACATAGTTGCTGATTCTCTGTTTTGAATGTTACTTTTCACTGCCTTCGTTCAGGATTGAACTCAGCACAGCTGCGTAACTGTAAACTTTGATACAACATCTAGGACCACTCCACCATATGTCACTAGGACAATTCGAAAATGTTTTAGCTTCATCTAGATTTGTCATTGCCGACGAATGCGCATGTATAAGTGTGGTCTGTTTCATTTAATGGGTGAGTGCACAATCATAAGGCGGTCGTTAAAGCCCTTTGTAAGACTTTGGAAGTTCTAGATCAACAGATATTTATTTTTAAATCTAACACCAGCATTTCTGCGTTCCGCGATGCTGCAGCAGCTCCAAACGAACGAGCTGCCTCCCTTACATTCATTAAGATGATCTACCCTATTAAATCGCATCAGTTATGAAGCTACTCTGTCGATATTATAGCGACCTAGTTCTCAAGGGAACATGACGTATCATCGGATTATCTCTAGTATCTTTGCTGTTGGATAATCTAGGACAGTTCGTACATTCCCAGTGCCCAAAATGAGCTAAGTCATTTTTTAATGTTTTTACTAATAATTCTGTGGCATTGCTGGATCTATATATGTATATATATGTATATATATATATATGTATATATATAAATAATTTTCATAAATAAAGCAATCAATGAAGATTTTAAAATTATAGTGCAAGAGTGCTCAATACCAATATAGGGATATATATATATATATATATATATATATATATATATATATATATATATACGTTTTATTTGTTTTACATAAGCATTATTATGTCGCAAGAGTTCCATGGGCATGTTTCGGTCAGCTACTTGCAATCAACTAGAAACCCCTTCAGAAGATATTACTTATATAAAGATTTAGTATGTTATGAAAAATTTACAGGAGTTTACAAGCTCGAAGATTTATCAGAAGGTCACATCCAGTGCATTCAGAATAAATAAGATAACGGCGTTTCATATGTGAGAAAGACAGTATACAGCGAGTGCAATAATACTTACTAACTTACAACTTATAAAAATAAGGAAACAAAAAGTGAGACATTTTTATTCATCAAATACAACATCATCCGTTGTAGTCAGAATATTTCCTTAATAATCCTTTCATACAAGTCAATAATTTTTTTCAGATATAATATTTTTCAGAAATATAATTCATCAAATTTTGATACTAACGGCGTTACTATTAGAATTCAATATTTTCAGTTCCTCCATTATATTTATTACGAGCCATAAACATAAAGCTTACTGTGTAAATATTAGTATTTTGCGTATTACATAAAAATTAATATTCATATGTTGTCACGGAAAAAAGATGCCGCTACCAAATAAATATATCTTTAATAATATTGCGCCATTATCTATGCCTTTCGAAAGTATGGTGGATGTTTATTTCTCATACCGTTAGTTCACATTAATTAAATAATTTCCATTACCAGAGTGAACGTCTTCGTGAACCATTCTTTGATTATCGATACTATTTTAAAGTGAGGCTGGCTTGAATTAGACTGATGCCAACTTAGAATTCGGCGACGTTGTTTGCAAAACGCTTTGCATGCTAAAAAGCTGAACTTACAGCGACTAATCCTTTATCGTTGACATCTATTTAATCAGAACACTCAGCAGAGACCGCAGAGCAGAACTCAGATTTATATTTACAGCATTATAAACCACAGTGTTATATAAAAGGTTTAACTTGAGGTTAAGACATATAAAAATATAATGTAAAAGACTTCTTCCTAAAATACATTCTTACCTCCGAAATTTACATAAACAGAGTCGAAACAAAAAAAGTAGTCTGAGTCAATAGAAATATCTTGATGTCAACCAAAGATTCGCTTAAAATGTGAATAATATGAAATTAGTGTGAATAACAAAAAAATTGATTAAACCGAAAGTCTGCACCTTCGAACGCCCTTCTGTTGTGATGCCAAAATTGCCAAATTCAAGCGATATAAATATTAATATGCATATAACCAGTATTGAAACTGAACCAGTATTGAAATCGAGTAAGTAAGGTATCATGCCACGTGTGTCTAAAACCATGTCTTTCAAATATAAAAGGAACATTAAAATGAATTATTTATTATAAACATTATTTATTTTGAAATGTAAACGACGAGTTTTTCTTTACAAGAATGCGTATTGGAAACGGCTGGCTCATGCAGCCTCGTTTTCTTTCTCACTTTGAGCCTGAACTTTCTTTACGGAGGGACTTTTATCTCCTCAAACATTTTTCTCTGCTTAAGAAAAAAGCACAATCGTCTGCCGCTTCTTTTTCCTCTTCTTCCTTTTCCCAGCCACTGTGTGTTAGCAGTAAACAGAACGAAACTTCTATCTTTTAGCGGTTAGTGCATTAAATGAATTACTACTACTACTAGTACTTCTACTACTACTACTACTACTACTACTACTTCTACTACTACTACTACTACTACTACTACTCCCTCCTGACTCTATGATCACACATGAAACACTCGGGCGTGGTCTTTTGCGGTATGTGCTTTTTCGTGGCAGAACGATCATTGTGTCTTCATCAGGTATAGTTCCAACACTTACTGTTCCTACATCTGGAATGTCACCGACTAAGTCGTCATCTTAACCCACACTGCGTATCTGCTCACAAGGCGTCTCATTGATGGTCACAAATCTCTCTCGATGATTACTACATGAAGGGTTAAACAAACTGCCCTGAAAGGCAGTGTCATATGTTAGAACCTCTGACGGCGGTCCTCGCTCATAGAAAACAGTCTTTAGTTGTTATACTAATTATACATTCTGCAGGCAAAACGAACGGAGTCGCAGTAAATCATTGTCTAAAAACGGGCTCCATCATAATGAGTGATATCCATCGCTATTCTATGCCATGTTTGTTCAACACATAAAGTCCCTTTTGACTAGTGCAT
Organism: Euprymna scolopes; assembly: GCF_053919585.1. Taxonomy (NCBI): domain Eukaryota; kingdom Metazoa; phylum Mollusca; class Cephalopoda; order Sepiida; family Sepiolidae; genus Euprymna; species Euprymna scolopes. The sequence goes on along the minus strand of NC_136484.1, from coordinate 16,393,187 downwards.
TGGTGACGTATCGATCGACTAACACTTTTCGCATTCTTTGACAATGGTTCTCATCGGAGCTTTTGAAACCCCAAGTTTAATTCGCTTCACAAAGTAGAGCGTCCGCTTCACACCAGGATGACCGCTTTGTTGGTGAACAATTTTGATCTGTTTCTACCTGACCAATTTCACAGATGCAGTGCAGACAGGTTGCACAGGTACGGTGTATTTCTTAATCCCATCAATTGATCTGCCTTGTTTTGGCAAGATTTGAGCAAAACTACATACATGCACCATGCATATTCACCAGTTTCATTATTATATCAATTCGCCGTCAGATGAGCATCTCACTTGTAGCTTTAGTCCGTGCCCTGGCTTTGTCGCTAAGAGTATTCAAGACCCATTTATGAACACATGCGGAATCGGTGAATGAGTGTAAGGTGGTCATCTTCCAGAGGATTTCCAAGTTTATACCTTAAATGATGACATCGATTTCTGATAGCTTTATATGTTGAGTGTCCTTTTCTGGACGCACCCAGCACACATCCTTTTTTACAGTCTCATTATATATGAATGACGCAAGAGAGAGAGCTTACATCGACTCAGACGCCAAGAGTTTTGCCTTTGACGCACCATTTGCCTTGCACTGGATCTTCTTTGGGGAGTCTGATGAGAACATCTTTGATCATGGTGTTGAGAGAGGCGTCATTTACTTTGTCATCCCACCCTGTAGTGAAGTTAGATGCTCTCCTTTTGATAAATGCCACAGCAACAGGAAGTCAACCACTCGCCACAAAGGGAAAATATATTTCGTCGCGTGACGAAATGAGGTATGTCGGGGAGCTTGTTCCCTCTTCACCAATGAAGAGCATTATCCTCTCCGCAGACCTGAAACCCAAACACTCGCGCAACATCCTGCAGGTCCTCTGGTTCTTTGCTGAGAAGTCCGAAGTAGGTGAGATGCTCCTTCATATGTGCTGCAGGCATAACACTTTCGTCTATATATACATCATCAATATCCTAATGGACAGTCATTTTCGTGAAACGAACTGGATTCGAACTTAGGACACGCAGGTCGTCAGTCCGTGTTGTTAACCACTGAACCCCCGTCACCTCCCTTATATTTGTTGATGAAGTCCATTCACAGAAGGAGGTCAAACCCCAATAATCTGCTTGTTACGCCCATGGATTACCAGGCATTTCCGCCCTGCCGTTAGAATTGTGGTATGTGTCCGTATAGAGTTCTACCACGGCTACCTTTCGGTAGCCTTGATTATACTCTTTTTATGAGTAGAGGAGAGATTCGCTCCTCTCACGCACATAAACAGATTAAAAACAACCTGAACAACTGTTTATTCTGCTTGAGCAAAGGCACAATCGTCTATCCGTCCGAGTTCGGACTTTTATTCCTCTAAAATCTCAGGAATTCTCGCGGTTGGTCTCACCCTCTTCCCCATAAAACCAACTACGTCTACCACGTCTCATTATTCTTCTTCATCATTCTTCTTGTTCTTCTGGTTCTTGTTCTTGTTCTTCTTCTCCTTCCTCTACCAGCCCCTGTGTGTTGGCAACAAACAGAACAGACTTTCTGTATTTTGAAGATGAGTGCATTGAAGAATTACTACTATATGCCTATTTTTTATTCACCCATCTTTAGCATTACCCGTTGAAAAGCGACTGCTATTAAACAAGATATACGTAATTTCCTGTACATACTTCAGAATGAAACTTGCGTTGACAATTAAAATAATTAAGATAATTCCTTGACATTCATTTTTTTTTAAACTTCTGGGAGTAAATAAAATTGAAAATCTAAGATAAACAATGTGGATAAACATCTGGATTTATCTTTGATCATGTTTATTAAAAGTACACATATGACATTTTAAGTGTTACTGCACTCACTGTATATCCTAGAATATGGATACGTGAATAATGTGGAGGTAACCTTATCCGTGCCATAGTAATAAACTGTTTATGATGAATTGAACACAAAACAACAAGTAATATCGGATAGTGATTTCCAGATAAATGTAAAATTAGCCTAATTGCCTCATAGCAGTTCTCGAAAATCTAGTAAAAGTACTTATGCGTTAATTATCTCTCAATATTTCTCCTCTGTTCTTTAGAATCTTCTAGATAAACATCCCTTTGATAAGTGTATGGATGAATGGCAATAACATTCTACTGTGGGTATGTTAATTTTCAACTCTAAACGCATATTCTGGATGAAACAATAATAGTTAAGTGTATAGGTCTGGAATTATATGTTTCTCGAAATAATCTATTACATCAACAGAGAATGAGTATTAATATAATCAAATATTTCTAATCTTAAATACAGTCACAATTAGTTTTATATTTTCTGGTGACTAAATAACATAGCATTAATACCGATGTGTTCCGGTTATACATCCTTAAACTGTTATTTTTCGCGATTCTCATAAACAACATCTCAGATATAATTACACGCAAAAATAAGTATATTTGCTGATATCAGCATGCTCTGTACGTACATATAAGCAAAAATGTATCAACATCTATACCGTTTCAATTTCAAAATGTAAATAAACGACATTAAAATGGTCATATTTCCATGTAAAAATTGAATCCACTCGTAATGGATTATATATATATATATATATATATATATATATATATATATATATATATATATATATCACTTACATATAGTTTTTTTCTCTCAAACTGCAATGTTATTCTTTTCGTTTATCATTATCAACATCGTGTTCCCATTGTCTAGATTGCAAAAAAAAAAACCCAACTCCCTTCGACTTCGAATACTTAACTCCATGTTACAGAGGATTAATTGCTAAAATATTATTAGCACCGTTTTATTAATATGCATTGAGAGAAGAATCATCAATAACACTCAGCAAATTTTAATTTGTTAAACATTAAAAATATTTCAGATTGCACTTTTTAATATAAGACTGGCCGAAATAACATAAATTTATAAATACTAATAAATTAGCAGAAACGCATTGCTCAATCAGAATATTGAAATCATATTGTAAGGGGCAAACTCTCGTTTATTCCTTCAGTCCACCACATCTTAGCAGAAAATATGCTTTTTATATTTCCATGTATTCATCGAAAATCATTTTTGTTCTTTGACTTATTTCTTCGGGGGAAAACCGTTTCACTTGGATAATAATGGATACTAGTTTGGGTTTCTTTTTTTTTTACATGATTTCAATAATGATTACAAATTAGTATAATGATATTCGAAAACTACATAAATAGAGATTCACTTTCATATTTTTCCTATTTTTATCTAGGTTTCCAAAATCAGATTTTTAAAGTGAAATTAGGAGATTGCGGATTTCTTGAAGCAGTTTGAACTTTAATAGTTTCAATTGTTTTTAAAGCATATTGACTACCTACAGTAGGAACTAGCTTGAGATGTAAATAATATTAGATCCCGGCAGCTCCGTGACAAATACTTAGATTCTAATCGAAAATGCTGATTTATCTATAATAATGATTGATATCAAAATGTATTCTCTTATTCGAAGTTTTCAGTAAAAATATATAGTTTTAATGTTTCAAACGGTATATTACTAATTTGTTCATACTTATTCCTTTAAAAATCTCATGAGAAGATTTTAAAGATAAAATATGGTCTCTATGTTTTGAATAATATGTGGAAAAGATAACTGAATAACGCAAACCGTCCAGTTATAATCTTTTCACACAAAACGAGCCTTTCCCTCCACAATTGTTCACTTCCATACACTAAGTATATTTAAATAGATTGCATACTTTAGCACTTGTTCAGCAAACATGTATAATAGTGTGGTAGAAAAATAGAGAATTTTTACACAATCCCAGTACTGAAGTGGTGTCCCGTGGATCACAATCCAGATTTTGCAGCTGGACTTGTTCAATCTTAATGAGTAAAAAGTATGCAAAAATGTATACACACACACACACACACACACCCACACCCACACACACACACACACATATATATATATATATATATATATATATATATATATATATATACTAGCAGGACCAGTGTGCCGGCGTTGCTCGAGGGAAGTATGCCCCCACCTGCAAAAAAACAACCTTCAGTTAAGTTTGTTTTATTTCATTCAAAAAAATTACGTATTTTTCTGTTGGCATAATTAAAAAAAAACACTATTTTGGATAGCTAATCTCTTCAATAAAGCTGTGAAAATAAGTATGATTTAGTTCCGTTCAATAAATTCATTTATTTATTAAAATTATGTATTTATATATTTCAGCAAAATAAGAAATAAGCGCAGCATCGTCGTCTACGATGGAGTCGATGTTTGTTTATTATGTTCTTAGGAAAAATCTTAATATAGATGTCAGAAAGATTTGGAAGTTAAAGTCTTCAATGAATGAATGTATATGTAATGCGTAGTTTTGGACAATCAATGTGTTTTCTGTTAAAAGAAATCCGTTTTGTTGATGTTATGAGGAAAGCGTCGTCGTCGACTAAGGTGTTGTTGTCGACCAAAGCGACAGCGAAGTTTTTTTATGTTATTAGGAAAAAATCTAGATAGAAAAGCCACAAAAATTTGCAAAACTCCGATATTTTGGCCTAGAGGAGAATTTCTGCAGTCATTGTATTACACACAAACACACACACACACACACATATATATATATGTATATATATATATATATATATATATATATATATATATATATATATATATACACTGAAGGCTATATAACGCACACACATACACACACACATATATATATATATATATATATATATATATATATATATATATATATATATATATTGACGTCTATATAACACGATAAACTTATCCCGGACTTGCAGCAAGATGTGAAATATATTCTATGCCAAATTTTAACGCAATCAACAAATGTCTTGTTGCCTTATTACACCCTTCTCCAAATACCTGATATTTCGAGACAGTGTTAATCATTCGGAATGTAACAAATTTAATAATACAATATTATATAGTTGTGGAACAGAAAAGACATTAGCTGGTCTCTATCTATCTATGTATCTATGTATCTATCTTTCTATTGATCGATCCATCCGTCGATCTTGCTATCTATCTATCTTTGTATCGGTGTATCAATATATCCATCTATCTTTATATCTATTTATCTAGCTATCGATATATCTATCTAATTGGAAGTAACCAAGAGATGAGATGTGAAGCAATGTTGTGATAAAAGTTGTCAAGACATGTTGAGGTGTAAACTGCACAAGCCCGCCGAAAGCATCGGATCAAGTGATCGGAAGAATGTGTTTGTTATCACGTGTTCTAGTTAGTTGAGAAAAGAGGATTTTAAACAGAGCAACGATTTAACAAGTCGCCTCCTTCACATGGGAGGGAACGGACGTGTCTCAAAATGCAAACTAGAATCAACCACTCAAGCAAAGATATTACCTTCCCATTCTTCTGCGATCTATACCTGAGAAGTAATTGGCATCCTATCGTCTAAATAGAAGATGGGGGAACCGCGCCTGAAAATTGTCATGAGTGGTGCCAACTGTTGCTGTGACTGAGCAGACCGATGCGTGAGCGACAGATTCTGTTGCACTTCCTTCAGTGATACCCTCTATCATGCTCTGCCGATGTTGCTGATGCGGCTGTCCTTTTGCGTCTGCTTCTCTTCTCCCACAGTTCATCACTTCTTTTCTCGCTCAGCCGGACAAATTTCTTGACTTTGACCTTCCAGGAGTCACAGGCTGCATCATAGGATTCAAGATCAATAAGGTTTATGTTGCCGGGTTTTAAATTCCTTTTGACACATCCTTAAATCTGAGGAGTGATCTACTGGTTGGTCTGCTATCGGCTAAGAGCTCGCCATACATCTTACTGAGAAGTAATAAAAAGCTATATATAAAATCAACCCTTATCTTGAAGGTGAAATGCAGTCGTCCACAGGTTCCATCCAGGAAGAGATGAAATTGGAAGTGGGCCAAAACTCAAAATACGCAGTTCCAAAGTTGATGACGTATGTCGAATACATGTATGCGTTTATGTTATATCTGACACATATGCACGCAACATACTTAGACGGAACATAAATAGACTGCAAGAGAATTACTTAGACTTCTGATAGTGACGACGCAACTATATAGGCATTTAGTAACACGATACATAATAACACGACATATAAATAAACCCCATCATAATATTAGAACAATACTTTATTATTTTAACTGTGAATATCTTTTCTCACATCCGTGCTAAATCCCTTTTTCTACCGCTAATATGATAGTAAATGATATATTATTCTATATTTAATTCAGATTAAGGGGTGTAAAAAATCCTATCGATAAATTATCTCGAAACTAAATATAAATTCAGAAATAGAGATAAGTTCAATAACGAACATCCGGGCTGGTGTATCTACCACTAGCGTCTCTCTCTCGCTGACAGGGTCAAAAAAGAATTTTTAATATAATAGATCTTACTTTGTCAAATGAGTTCCCTCTCTCCTATCAGCGCAATTTTGTATCTCTGCGTCAGTTTTACACATATTTTAATGAGATGTGCTCTGATGAAATCGTTGCACTTGTGACCCTTGAAGTACATATCGCCGACGAACCCGCTTAGCAACAAAATATCACACTTTCAATGTTGAGGTCCCTAAATGCCTAAAATCTTTTTACTCTAATGGTTTATTCCCTAAAACAGCTAGACGTGTACATTCCTTTCCTACTACCTGCTTCCCCGACTGTACTGATAAGTGCGTGCTTAAATGTAACTTAACCAACATCATGTTAACCTTTCCCAGGCATTGCCCCAAATAGTAGCACCTTATGCACAAGTAGCGATATGCTTTGTTAGGAATGAACGTGGGTAAAAAAGGAATAGAATAACTTCGCCCACGGGAAATATGTAGAAAAAAGAAAGATCTGTACACTTTAATAATATAAGTTATATTCTGATAGTTAATTATAATTAAAACTTACAGTTAAGAACATTACTCAATCTCAGAACTAAAATATATTATACGTGCAGTGTTATTAAAACTATTTAGGTAATGGGAACTGAAGTATTTTACCTAACAGTAAATATAGCATTATATATATATATATATATATATATATATATATATGTATATATATTGTATACCTTAATACCATACAACTATTAATATTTAACAGCGATAACTTTTTTTAGGTTTAATGCGATCTATATTATGTAAAGATGGTCGCCATCTTGGATTTTCAGATGGCTAACGGGCGTTTCTATAAATGCTATTCATCGTTTTTATTTATGTAAGTATTTGAGTTTTCTTGACATTATTTACAATCCAAATATTACATTTTATTATCGTTTGTGAATTAAAACTGGTGATAAAGACGATGCAGGAAGCAACATAACACCCATAGCTTGATTTTATAGGTTTATGCATCAATTTTAATACACATATTAAACGCGTTGTGTATCGTATGAATCAATAATATTTTTAATATCTCGAAAGAAGACCTGGGTAAAATGATAAAATGAAAGAGAAACGGTTATTTATTGCAACCACATTCAAAATCTGCGCCCATTTAAACTGCACGTTTATCGAAAAACATAAGAATTATACGTACACCTGGTTTATCTTTAGAAAATATTGAATATATGTACATCTAGTTCTTCTGGATAGCATCTAGTTCTTTTTAAAACTAAAAAAAATGGTAAAATTCGACAATTTATTCACACGTTTTAAACGCAAAACTGCACTTTGGATTTTACTGTGACAGGCCAAATGACAGGCGAGGTAAATTATTAAAACCTTATAATAAATGCGCGTAGTTTGCCCTTAAGTTGCAATTTAAAAAAAATTTCAATGGCAAAGTAACAGAAATTTCGATCATAGGCCTGATGCAAAGACTAATGGATAAATCGTATAAAATAATGTCCATTTAATCAGTACGGTTTTTGAATTTTATGCCTGAAAAAACGACAAATATCTTATTCTTACTTAAAACGTATTCCGATAACAATCCTTCCCTAAAAAATAGATGAGCAGATTTCATTTGCGAGCTTAGTGATGTATTATAAACTTAAGAGTAATATAAGGGGAGTCGTCACAAGTCGCATCTCATAGAAAAAACTGGAAATATCTACCTGGAATGTGTTTTGAAATAACTGGCGCACGCTGTTTAATCCTATATTATATTATATTATATAACTGGAAAAATAATGTATGTCATTATTAAATATTGCTGTGAATTGAAATCCAAGCAAATATTTAATAAAAACTCATAAAGTATAAATTTTTAACGCAATGAACAAAATGCAAGCGAACAAAAGAAACGCGCAGGCAATCACAAAAACACGTGCAGTAGATGGTAGCTACGTGGTAAACGACAAAAACAGAAAGCCTTTTACAAGTTTAAATCTAATTTGCTTCAGAGAAATACTTTTAATTAAGGATGTTGGCAACCATGACGCGTTTGTTCTCGTATCCAGGAAATGAATGTCAATAATAATCATCTGGTTTATTGTAAACTAGCGGCTGCGCCGCGTCGGCACACACAACGCCGAATCAAACACAAAATTTAGTACACTCAACATCGTCTTACCATCAACATTTACCTTGTGAACTCGGTGTATGGGAAATTCCCATATGCACAAAAGAAAATCACTGAAAAAACAAAAAATACGCTAAATAATGGTAAGGATAATAAGTAAACGTTGGATAAAATTATCGTTAAAATTATTACGAACCTGCCAAGATTCGAACCTGATCCGTAGTCGACGCGTTCTCCATTGTGTCAGACGTCCTGTCCGTATGCCGAAAAATGTAACCGCGACTGTATACAGACAGCGTTAAATTCCGTTTAGCTGGGCAGGTATTTTTTCGATCTGTACGAAACGGCCCCAAAACCCATATCTCGGACTTTTTGTGCGACTCGACATTGTTCGTTATGAATCACACACACACACACACACACACACACACACACATATATATATATATATATATATATATATATATATATATATATGTATATATATATATATATATATAAGGACTATCTAGGGATTCACACGTTTCAGGAAAAAAACATTCAATTCGGTGCATTCGTTCGAAAGTGTATTAGTATATACACACACATGAATAAAGAATAAAACATTTGACATTTTATTAATAGTACATATGAATAAACGATGCTCAGCAAGCGCATGAGCATGTATACCTTATTAATAGTATTACACACTAGGAGTTTTCACACACGTCTCTTCAATTAATCCTCCTTTAAAACAACACCTGGGCTTCCCAGGGGGCTGTGTGACAACACGTCTCCTAGACTTCCAGTAATAACTACTTCTTTGCATAATATTTGTAAATTAGTTTGCGGTATTGACATGGTCGTTTACCATTAATTTCTTGTTGGAAGCCACCATTGGTATCCACTGAAATGTGAGTGGTAATAAGGGTCCATCATATCCCAGTAGTCTTCGCGCACAGTTCTTCTTAGTACTTTATGCGCTTATCTTTAACACTCAAAAATAGGAGGGGAAGTTAGGCGTAAAGGTGTTAAATTAAAAAAAACAAAAAAAAAACATGTTTTGTATAATTCCATGTGTGGTATATTTGTGCGTTACATCTTTAGCAGTTTCTATATGCGCGACTTGTGTCTGAAGATTATTATTCAAGGGTTTTCCTTAAAAATTAAGCAGTTTTCATTTTTGCTATGCGCTGTATCTTCTCAGACATTTCTCTGATTCAAATATCTCCTATTCTTTGTTAAAGTATTTCGACATAGTATCTAGTGCGTCATATCAATTTCAGCTCTCTTACGAGTTCTGTGTATTTGCTCTGTTTCTCTGCCTCGTTAATCTTCATTTGCAGCCTGGTATAATAAAATCCAAGATATAGCAGAAGTTCTCATTGTCTTATTGTTTAACTGTTATGAAATAAAGTTTTCTTGCTGGGAGGTGTTTATTTGTTTGTATATCCGTGGCGTATAGAATGTTGTATCTTTCCTTTTCCAGTACTGCCGCCGGGTTTTGCTTGTTTCATTTGCTTTAATCTACAAGGTGCAGTTGTCTGTTTAATTCTTAATGTACTATCTGCCTCATTTGAAATTTTGATAGTCTTTTTGTGATAGCTGCATTCCCTTTTTGTTGCGTATCGTTTTGTCTCTTTGTCAGCAACGTCGGCATTTACTGTTTTCCTGTGTCTTGTTTGTCCTTGCTTTGATATGCTTAGTTTTAATCGTTTAATCTTGTGCGATCTTTATTAGGGTGTATTTTCTCTTATTATGTTTCGTTTGGTAGTCTTATTTTTGTAATCTTTTATTAAACTTTAGTAGCTGGTATAGTTCCCCGTTCTCTGTCTTTTTACCTTTAACCATCTATTTTCGTAGGCCTGCTTTCTCGATGCATTTTTCTGTGTTTAACAAACATTTTATGCACTGTTTTGATTTTTTTTACCAGTATTCCTGTATTCTGTCATTACTTGGTATCATCCAGTTACCGGCGTAAATTAAATTGTTTACATACGTAACAAGCTACAATGTATGGGGGCCTTGTTAAATATCTTCATTTGCTTCTGCCTTTGATTTCCTACACACTCCTGTGTACACACACACACACACGCATACATACATATATATATATATAAATATATATATATATATACTAGCAAAAGTACACGTCGTTGAATGGGTTCGAAAACAGCCTACGGAAAATGGACTATGACTGATGAAAGTATGATAGGTTATGAAAAGGAGGGGTTGTAAAGAGATAGGTTTTGATACACAAAATTTTTAACTTACAAAACATATGATGAAAATAAAGATAATTTTCGCGAAAATATGTATTTTTTTTTATATCAACTTCGTTTCCATTTGTAGACATGAGTGACTAACAAAATGATGTTTCCTTACAAAGAGAAAATGGTACATTTATAATAATATAAATATGCAACAAATAAATGTTACCATAGTCAATAAAAGTTACTTTTTATGGTAGAAAAGTTCATTGGTTTGTATTTTTAAGCAGCTTGTAAAAAACATTTTTTTAATTCAGGAACCAGTTTTAAAAAAATCAAAATAGCAGCGAGTTTGAAATGGAGAGCCTCGTTTTAAATTTGAAGGAGGGACAGCTGAGCATTCTGTGTTAACAATTTAAGAGAGTTCCCTCAACGTAAGGAATATTTATAAACATATTTTAATGTGTTACGTTATTTTTGTGCTTGAGGAATATTCGATTATGGCATGTGTAGTTTATATAAAAATTAATTTAAGTAGGTATCGACTCAAATTTCGTTTTAATTTCGGTTCGTTGAAATTATTTCAAGTAAAAAGCATTAAAAACTATTTCAATACAAAAAAAAGCATGAACTAAACTTTTATTGACTATGTTAAATTTATTTCTTGTATATTTATTTTTTCGGGTAATCGTTTGTTGGCTTTTCTGCTAAACACTCTTTATAAAAACTATCGACGAAATATCGAAAAACAAAAATAGTTTTGAAAAATAATGAAGATTTACTTACTTTAGTAAAATAATCCGAAACAGCGAAATGGGATATTAAAAAAGTAAACACGTGATTACTTTAGTTTTTTTAAAGCAAAGAATCGATATAAATATGCATAAGAAGAAAATGGCACCCATTTCAAGCAGAACAGCTTCGTTTCAGTTTTACAGTATTGAACGGTCAAGTATTGCGCCGCTGGATTCAGGGTTATGCTATTATAATGTAAAGAACACGCAGAAAGGAGTTTTCCTTCTTTTGACACGATAACAAGTAACGTTCTTAGTTTTTATTATTTATCTATTTTCGAAAGAGTGTCACGTCACAGTTGAGAAGGAAAAAACAGAGTTATGCAAGATTTGTGTCGAGAGTTGTCTAAAGTTCCGACTTTTTTTGGGGGGGTTTCACTTTAATAAGCACGTAAATTTATTAGGTGAATTTATTCGACACAATATGATTCAACTCAAAACATAAATAAAACCTTACATGAATTAAGATTAAAGTTAAGGTGTTATTGTGGACCCTCACCCCTTTTTAAAAAAACCTTGTTAAAATTTGTGACATATTTACATTCTATGGAGGTCAGGTGCGGACGAACACCCCATAATTTTATTATACCATATTTCTTCAAACTGACACAATTATCAAAGTATACTTACGCAAATAGATATGGAAAGTCTTTGTTAAAGTTTGTGCCATATTTCCATGGAGTACAGGCGGGAACGCAGACCCAAAAAATTTATTATAACATCCCTATTTAAGTTGAAACATTCTTATTCTTATTCTTATGTACATGTACATCTATATCAAAAACACTTGTAAATGATTTTTTTTCATTTTTTTTATTTCCATACTTTGGGGGCCAGGCGCGAACTCAGACCCCACAATTTTAATGAACCAACGTTCTGTCAGATCAAACATACCTATTCCTGATCCTCGATACAACTTTTATCATAATATGTAATCAGTTTTTTTAAATAGTCAACCATATATGAGCCTATTCGTGACCAGACACACACACAGACGTTTAGGTTTATATTACACACACACACACACACACACACACACACACACGCACACACATATATATATAAGGTATATATATGTTTATGGATATAAATGTACTACTCATACATTATTTTAAAGTCCGAAATCATAAAAATTGATAAAGTATTAAAGCGGATGCGTATAATGTAACTTTTTTTTTTCAAATTATAACTACCTTATTTCATTCATGGAAAGATTTATGTATTTATTCGATGCAATGGCCAATAACCTCAGTAAATAAAGGTTACTTCGAAATTAAAAATAAAACAACAAACTTGCAAGTAATTGATTTTTATTTTTATACCATGAATTGTTACATTTTCATTTAAATTCAGAAATAACGCATTCAATTCGAATGCTACGCCAAAAACATTAACATTTACTTAATAAGCAAGTTGCTATTTTGTCCTTTTTATGTTGAATCTTATTTGCACGTTTTAATAAAACCGCTTCGTGTTTTAAAGCCAATTGTTAGACGCATGCATATTGAGAATGTCAAGGAGAGGAATATAAACATTTAGACACAAATATCGTTGTATTAGACCGCGGAAATAGCTTCTTTTTTCTATTTTGTAGAGAAATAATTGTGATGAGCGAATTTTGTTAAATATTAGTTTTTTCTGACTAAATCAAATTAAATGCTGCATACTAAGTTCAGTCATTAAAATGTTATGTGCAGCCCCCTATTTTCTTTTCGGGTAGAGGCCCTGGATATGACCTAAAACTATATCCGATGGTGAGGCCCCAGCTTGCAGGCCTTGGGGAGTGTGGAGCTACCCTTTAATTGCTATTGCTCCCAGGTCCACTCTGACTCGGAGTGGTAGTACCTGTTTGAGTCCCAACTATGGGTTAAAAAGAATCCGACTTAAAAAACAAATATACTCTCTTAAATATCGTTCCTCAAAATAACTGGATTCGGCATTAAATAACCTGAAAAAGGCTGGTATGCCGTAAAACAAAAGCAACCAAAAACCACCAACCTTTTCGGGTGAAATAAAAATAAGGAAGCATTATTTTTGGAAATTCTCTTGTATAGCAAATAAAGCTAGAGCATATAATTGGAGGAAACAATCAAATGCATAGAAAGACATGTTTTTTTTGTCAATGTAATTAAATCTCGGATAAAAATGTACAGTAACTGAGATAAGGAAACAAAAGAAACTCTATAGCAACGTAATTGTATGTAAATAGTAACCAAGGTGCAACTGTGAAAATATTGCGCCAGTACACCAACACTGTAAAATCAAATAATAGAAAATACTTTAGGATAACAACACATATTTTTGTAACTCTATAGGAAAACATAAGTTTAATAAAATAAATAACTATCTTGGGAGTATTCATAAGGTACTCCATAACATTTATGTAAAAAGTAAAATCATTTTTTCAAAGATTATGAAAACACTAGGAATTATTTCTAAGTCGAAGACGTTATACTCTAAAAATGCTGATGATACACTCTACCCCGAATAGTAACAATAATGAAATAAGACTTTTGAATTTAGTATTAAAATAAACTCGTAAAATATGGCTATATAAATTAACCCCGTAACATACATATATACGTCTTCATAGTAAACTTTGTTAGCGATTATTTTGTGTTATTTCCAAATACCTACTTCAATTATGTACGAGTGGCGTACAATAAGTAATACCCTTGGCCCGCTTCCCATAGTAGTAGAGCGACGAAACTTGGCACAATTATTAGTCTTTCTCTACATAGGAACCACCCAAAGTTATACATTTCTTCCATCGTTATATGCAGCTTTGGATACCCTTTTTGTAGAACACCCCAGGTTGGTCCTCAAACCACGACGTGACTTCAGGAATCAAGGTTGCATAATCTGGGAAACGCTTCCCTTTCAAAAACAACTTCATGGCAAGGAAGAGGTGAACGTCAGAGGGTGCAAGGTCAGGAGAGTAGGGAGGATGGGGGATGATTTCATAACCACACGCCCGTGCTTCTGATATGGTGACATGCGAGTTCTGGACCGGAGCGTTGTCCTGCAGGAGGAGAGTACCTTTGCTGGTCTTTCCCCGCCTCTTGATTTTGATAGCTTCCCTTAATTTCCTGCAAAGTGAAGCGTAATAGGCTCCTGTAATCGTGGTACCCTTTGCCAGGAAATCTGTCATCACTACTCCGTCCTAGTCCCAGAAGACTGTGAGCATGACCTTGCCAGCGAAGGGCTGCACCATTGCCTTATTTGGAGGTTGTGGGTCCAAGTGCTTCTACTGCATTGACTGGGCTTTGATCTCTGGATCATAGTGTAATCAGTCTGTTTAAAAACTTTGACTCATCTCCTTGGCACATCTCGAAATTCATCCTCGGGCACTCGACGCGTTCTCGCATCTGGAATTGTGTGAGCAACCTGGGAATCCATCTGGCAGACACCTTATGCATATGCAAATTGTCATGAATGATAGTTTCCACAGACCCTGTACTAATGTTGACATCTTGGACTATTTGGAGAATAGTAGTGCGCCGATCTTCCAACATGGCAGCATTAACTTGACGGACAGATGGCATATCAATGCCAGAAGGGGGGCGACCAGGTCTGGGAGCTGTTTCCACAGACTTCCGGCCATGTTTGAACTCACGATGCCAGCGTTTCACAAGGTCATATGATGGGGTATTATGATCATGTTTCTTTCATTTCATAAAAAATCTCCTGCGGTGTGCGTCCTTTCAAATACAAAAACCGGATCACTGTTCGACATTCAACATGCTAATGTGTGACATGGAGCCTGTTGAATGTCGAGCAGTTATCCGGTTGTGATGTTCATGTTAGTAAAGAGATAATGATTGGATGGCGCAAGGTCAACCTAATAAGATGGATGACAAAAATATACCATCAAAGTTTTTTTCTATTATATACCGGACAAATCACATAGCATATTACGGAGAAAAAACTCTCTATTCATACACGTCGCATGTGTATTGGTCACAAGGGATCAAATAGCACATTGGTAGCAGTCGATAACGTGGCGCTTAACGACTTAACAGTCAGACACAATGTTTAATATCGCATAGGATGCATATACCGTTTGGGGGCATTATTTTTGCGGTAAATCATTAGCCTTAATTCATGAAATTATTTTATACCAGTGTATTAATATTTAAATGCTGAAAGTTTAGCTTAATAAACAATCAGATATTTTTTTGTCATTATCTCTACTAAGGTTACTTCTTTTAATGCTTATCTTAGATTGACCTACGAGCCTTGATAAGTGCTGATTTATATTTATATACAAGAATAAAAAAGCATTGGAAATGCAAAAGGATATAGGGATGGTATGCCAAAAAGTATACAAACAAGATAGCTATTAATGGCTAGGCACATGGAAATAGAATTGCATCCAAAGTATAGCCCTATAGCTTTTCTCCAATTTTCATTCCGTGCCATCATTACGGTTGTAAAAAGCTAGAGGGCTATACTTTATATGAAGTCCTAATCAGTGACAGTGTGAGGTTACTTTGTTAATTTATTGTAGTTTATTTTAGAAAACTTACTTGTTTTTATTAGTAGATTGTGTATAGTAGCCACAATATCTAGTTATTTTTGTGGCTAGGGCTTGGATCTTGATTCTTTTTGGTCAGCTTCCAGTGAGTTCTTAGAAGATGACATTCTTGCAGTTTCTTTTGTGGTAAATTAAACTTATTTCCTTTGGCGTTTGGTGAGTTCTTAGAAGAACTGGTCTGATCTACTTTTCTTAGCGAGCGAAGAGATTCAGCTGCATTTAACAATGGTTGCTATAGTGTATTTTTGCGCATGCGTGAGAATTTGAAGGAAATATTATGCGATCATGATTCCAAATGACGGACCTTGAATGAGCAATTCATGAAAGATAATTAGATGATGGGAATATAAAATTTGCTTATAACAATAAACAAACGATGTTGCAGTGTAAGTGCAGACAACTCTTGAGGAATAATAGTAAAATGAGAATAAATAGCTGAAAGTAATCTGCTTTATCCGAATGCCTACATTAGAATCTGATAATTACAATTAGAATAAAGGATAAAGACGTCAGCCATGGATTATTTAAGTTGTTTCAATGCAGAAATCAATACAATAAAGAAATTTAGAAGACACTACTTCGAGTGAGAAGGAAAATTTGTTTAGATTGTATGAAAAGGTAGTTTATAGAGAGAATGCTGAAGTTAATATGTGAAAATAAGAAACCTGGACGATAATAACACGTGGGAAAATGATATATCACTTGGCTTAAAATATAATATACATATTTTCGAATTATACGTTTTCCTATATCCGGTACAGTAAGCATGCGCGTGTGTGTGTGTGTGTGTGTGTGTGTGTGTGTGTGTGTGTGTGTGTGTGTGTTTGACTTTATCAAGCTTTATTTTTATTTCAATAAGCATAATCGTCTATGACTAGAGAACTTCCCAACAATAAACACAACTACATTATTAGTCAAACAATATTATTTAATATTTTTGAAGGAATGTTTAAGAATAATGTCATTTTTAAGTGCCAATCTAAACCTCCACTTAAATATGTTGATTGAGTGTAAACCTAGCGCGTCGATTCTCAAAACACCTGTGTCACAGACACAATCTCCTCATGGAGTAGAAAAGAATAACGATCCCTACTTGGTTCATACCTACTTTTGAATGACGCTTGTTATATAGGATATAAATAGATCACGCTCAGTCAACTGAGGGACTTTTTAGTGACACGTGTCAAGGTAGATTTCATAAATCCACCAACAGAAATTATAAACTTCAAATTTAGTAAAAACAAAAACTACTCAAACTCAATAACCCATGTAACAAAATTCAAATGTCACAAAACAATACGTGTCTCTGAAAAATAAAATAACAAAAATCAACTCACATTTAATAATCCGAGTTAAAAACTTCACATTAACAAAAACAAAACGTCACTCTCTTTGAAAGATGAAATCGAAAATAAAACCGAAACAAAAATAAGAAGAAACGTGCTTTTCATTCAGGGCAATGCCATTATGTCACAAGTCGATCAAAAAACTACATTGATTGGAGGTCGAATTACTTCCCCGCTAACCCTATTCTTTCCAAATAATACTTCGCGTTTGAAAAAGAAAATAACAAAACTACTACGCGAATTCAACAACTCGTTAGCATAAACACAAACATTAGTATCTTTTTGCAACTTATGATTTTACCGATGCGCGGTTAAAAACGGATGCTGATTATGGCAATAAATCATTTATAAAAATTCCTATCTGCAACAATGTGGCAGACGACATTCTAATCTGCCACAAATGCACAAAAGCATCATATGTTATTACACACAATGAAAAAATACACCGCTCAAAACACATTGCGTTTTACCCAAACCTGAAACTGAAAGATTGCTTTAACTGAAAGATTGCTTCATTTGCTCAGAAGAAATATTCTTAGTTTCAACCTCTTTTTTATATGAGAAACGTTAGCTTCCTTTAAATTCTATATGTCAGTGATTTTTACCGTGGGTTCTGAATCCTCCGTCGCCCTCGGGTCCGGGTCGGTTTTCTCACGCACTTCTTAGAGGAACGGGTGGCAGAAACACACACGAGGTGGAGCGATAACAGGTCTGTGATACCCTTAGATGTCCGGGGCCGCACCTGCGCTACCGTGCCTTTATCAGTTGGGACTTCGTCCTGGCCTTAGAGGGATGGGAAACCTCTTAACAATCTTCCGTTATAGAGATTGGGGCCTGTAATAAACCCTGTGAAAGAGGAAATCCCGGTAGGCGCGGGTCAACAGCTCGCGGCGATCATGTCGCTGCCCTTTGTACACACCGCCCTTCGCTACTACCGATCGAACTGTCTGGTGAGGTCTTCGGATCTGGCCGCCGCCGCCGCCGCCGCCGCCACCGTAAAGTGTGCGATGTGTCCGGCACTATATTTGTGCGTCGTAGCCTAAGCGTTCGATGCCTGGAGAAGACGATCGAACCCGATCGTTTAGAAGAAATAAAAGTCGTAACAAAGTTTCCATAGGTGAACCTGCGGAAGAATCATTACCGTTTACGTTCGAGCGTTCGCCGTCTCGAATGTTATTTTTTTCCAGCAAAAAGCGGAGCGAGAGATGTGTGGTTTCGTGGAGGTAAGCCAGCCCTCTCTTCTCGGTGCTTCCGCGTCTACTTGTTTTCGCCCACTGAAAGTGACGGCCGCCTTTCTTTTTCCATCGCGGCTTTTTGTTTTGCAGCCGCCACCACTGCCGCCTTGCATCATCCCAGCAGAGTGCAAAACTCGCGACATGCCGTTACACCTCCTCGCAAATAGCCCCTCGCCATACCCCCTCGTAAGACCGAAAAAAACAAACAAATATACAAAGATAAAAAACAAAACAAATAGTAAACGCTGGACGGGGGATCACTCGGCTCGTCCGTCGATGAAGAGCGTGGACAGCCGCGAGATCTGATACGAATTGCAGGACTCAGTGAACATTGACACCTCGAACGCACATCGCGGTTCCGAGATCCCTTGTCTCGGGGCCACGTACGGTCGAGAGGCGGAACGTTACATGTCTTTCCCGTTAACGAAACAACATCTTGCAGTCCCCGTGCCCACCCGCTCCACGGCACAGTGGGAACCAGGACGTTACAGGAACGAGCGACAAGAAAAATTGAC
Source organism: Euprymna scolopes (assembly GCF_053919585.1). Classification (NCBI taxonomy): domain Eukaryota; kingdom Metazoa; phylum Mollusca; class Cephalopoda; order Sepiida; family Sepiolidae; genus Euprymna; species Euprymna scolopes. Next base: position 16,374,068 of record NC_136484.1, on the reverse strand, counting down.
TTTTTTCTTTTTTCTCTCCGGCCTCCTTCGTCTCCCGCTGACAGACTGCGGAGTCATTCCCTTTTCGACCGCGTGAAAAAAACATTGTGGAGGGGGAGCAGGAGCAGTCTGTCCGAAAGCAGCCGGAAAAAGTAACCTTATCGACTGCTGACGCAAGCGCTGCCTGCTCGTCTCGCTCTCTGTCTTATAAGGGTGTCCGTCTACGACGACGACGCCTCGAGTCCCTCGACGAGCACGGCCTTCTCACATAAAAAGTCGCCCACATCAAAGGCGCGTCGAATGGGTTCCGCTTCAGTCGGACGGGCGCGATATTTGGCAGCCGTCAACTCGTGGCCCGATCGAGATACCTCTCCTCTAAACCACTAACACTTAACCCGCCTCCCTCGCCTCGGACGAGACGACCTGCTGAACTTAAGCATATCGCTAAGGTCCGGAAAAGAAACCAACCGGGATTCCCTTAGTAACGGCCAGTAAACCGGGAGAACCCCAACGCTGAATCCCGTCGCAAGTAAAAGGCCTCGGGGCGTGTGGCGCTTATGTGGAAGTCAGCCGTTCGTTTTCGTCTTGCGTAGTTCAGAGTTCCCTCAACCAGGGCCGCCGGCGACAGGTGCCAGTCCCATTCGGTGTGGACGGCGAGTGACGGCCTTCGATCCGAGAGTCGGGTTGCTTGAAAACGCAGCCCAAATTCGATGGTAAGCTTCATCCAAGGTAAAATACAGGAACGAGTCTGATAGTCGAAAAGTACCGTGAGGGAAAGTTGAAAATAACTTTGCAGAGAGAGTTCAAGAGAATGTGAAACCGCCCCGGGAATAACGGGAGGGACCGCTCACCACGATCGCAGGGCGGCTCAGTCCAGTGCTGCCTAGGCTCGAGCCCAAACTCGATGTGTTCTTAAAAGAGAGGCTGTCGTGGACGGTCGTCGTTGCGTTCGCGGGGACTCGTTCACTGTGGGCCAGCTTTTGTACCTGTGTCGCCGACGAAGGAGAGAGGCCGCATGGATAGTGACAAGGGAAACATGGTGATGACCGCGGTGGTGGCTGTGACAGAGGGGACTTGTCCTCTCGATCGCTGCTGCCACGCCCACATGCTTTATCCGTTGAAGCCGCTTCTTATTTCCTCTTGCTTCATCCACGCATGACTCCGCTGCACCCGACCCCTTCTCACCGCTCGGCGATCATGGCGTGGACGCTTTAGCGCAACCTCCGCGCGGCTGGCACCAGACGCATTTCCCTTCTGGTCCGTCGTCCCCACCCGTCCCCGGCGTATAAGTCCACACACAGGTTTTTCCTTAGGCGGCAGCCGTTTCATCTCCCTGAAAACCCCCGTTAGAACTAGTCCTATTTTGTCGTCGAGTTTAGGCGCTGCATCACCTCCGGGTAGGTTCCGCTTTTCCGAGTCTGACTCGGCCAACTCTGACGTAGCGAGCGACCAGGAACCCGACCGAAATATGGCGATCCACACCCGGTCGGTATGAAGCCAGAGAAAACTCTGGCGGAAGTCCGAAGCGCCTCTGACGTGCAAATCGATCGTCGAAACCGGGTGTAGGGCCGAAAGACCAATCGAGCTGTCTAGTAGCTGGTTCACTCCGAAGTTTTCCTCAGGATAGCGGGCGCTTGATCATAGCAATTCAATCCGGTAAAGCGAACGATTGGAGGCCCCGGGGCCGTTCACAGCTTCAACCTACTCTCGAACTTGCAAACGGGTAGAACAGGCCAGCTCTACAAAATGACTGAGCTGACCCCGCGACTACCTTCTCTGGCGGTTACCTTGAATGCGAGTGCCAATGGGCCATTTTTGGCTAGCAGAACTGACACTGTGGGATGAACCAAACGTCTGGCTAAGGTGCCTAACGCGACGTCCATGAGATCCCCGAAAGCGTGTCGGTCGATATAGACAGCAGGACGGTGGCCACGGAAGTCGGAATCCGCAAAGGAGGATGTAATAATTCACCTGCCGAATCGACAGGCCCTGAAAATGGATGGCGCTGGAGCGACGGACCAATTCCGTATCGTCGTGGCGAGGAGCAATGAATTTTGGCGACGAAATAATGCCGCAACGAGTAGGAGGGCGCCACGGTGAGCAAGGAAGCCTAGGGCACCGGCCCAGGTGGAACCGCCCGTGGGTGCAGATCTCGGTGGTAGTAGCAAATATTCAAACGAGACCTTTGAAGACCGAAGTGGAGAAGAGTTCCATGCCAACGGTGGTTGAGTACGGGTCAGTCGGTCCTATGACGCAGGCAAAAGTCTTCCCAAAAGGCGCCGGATCCGTGAAACCATCTTTTTTGAAAACGATCATGAAACTAAAAAGCGGCCGGCCTCCCGTCGAAAGGGAATCGGGTTAATATTCCTCAACCTGGAATTGGAGAGGGCTCGGAGGTGGCGACGCCGTTGGCAGTGATGTTGGCAGCGTCCGTCGCTTCCGGGCAAAACCGAGGTGACACAAGCGAGCACGGAGACGTCGCCAGGAGCCCCGGGAAGAGTTCTCTCTTTTCATAAAGGACCATGTCCATGAAATCGGCTTGTCTGAAGATACAGAGAAGGTACCTGTAGAGAACCACGGCTTGGGCGGCGTCCTGTGCGCTTTCGGTGGCCCTGGAAAATCCGAGTCCGTTTTTTTCATCTCTCGAGTCGGTCCATACTCACCATCCGCAGCAGGTCTCCAAGGTGTACAGCCTCTCGTCGATGGCATCAATGTAGGTAAGGGAAGTCGGCAAAATGGATCCGTACCTTTGGAAGAAGGATTGGCTCCGAGGAACGGCGCTGTAGTGTTCGCTCTGTTCACGCTTTGTGGCAAAGGTATAGGGACCACAGTGGTCCGTTGTGTGGCGGCGTCCGGTGCGGTGGCGGTCAAGCGAGTGGAGGAGAGTGATACGGGTGAGAGTCCGCTCTCGGGCGGCAGGAGTGCGGCGTCGACCAAAACGGCGAGGAACTGTCAGCGGGTCGTTTTCCTGGTAAGAAGCGCGAGGAATTCATAATATTGGCTCGCAGAATATCAATATATAACCCCTGACTAACTTAGCAGAATTATTTGCAATAATACCTTCGATACTGGGAAGAATATCAGGCTGTTTAAAACGTTCTAATCTATGTAATATCATCCTAAACGTATGATGATGAAGTTGTTGGTTATTATATCGTTATACTTATTTGTATAATTTGGTTCTTCCTTTCATCATTTTCTTTTGATGCTAGTATTTTTATAATTGATAGGGGAAACACAGTAACTTGTTAAATAAATATGTATTAACAAAAATGCAAGAAAAAAACTGAATTAAGCAATATCTTTGCTCCCCTTCTGGACTAGTTGGTGACAACAATACTCTTTGTATACCCGTCTCTGACTGATATCGTAAACCGGTTCTCGTAACCCGGAACGGACGTCATGGGCAGTAGTAACATCATGAAGTAGTCAAGAAATCAGATAAGAGCTTGACCTCTTCGAAGAATCCCAGCTCCGCTCGTCTTCCTGGGTTGAATATAGACAACAAAATTACTGTGTTCTGTAGTCCTTAGGTTTCGTAGAAGTAAGAGGATCTTTTATGCATTGTTATAGTCTTGATAGTCAATAGTAAATTATTCAGCTTATCTCCTACAAAAAACGTCAACCGGCATATCTCAGTATAGTCGGGAGTTTAATGTGCCGATGAAATTTCATATTGTGCTATCATCATTGTGACAATGCGGTACTGTAATCACTCTGCTCCGGCTTATTCAACACTTTTTAAAACAAGCTGTTGAAGTAGAAAATTTTCGTTTTGTTCTTTCCCATTAATTAACAATTTCTCCTTTAATATATGTTGCCCTGTGATTGTTGTTACATTTGGTCTTTAGAACGTTTCTCCAACTTTTGGTGGTAATCCATTTGAGCCCTTAATAATTACGTCATCCTCCACATTAAATATTCTTCCCAGGCGAACAGCAGTTTTTTTAAATGGAAAAAGAAAATATCGATGTGGTAGGAAAAAATGCCATTTCACTTGTGTGTGTATGGTACACTCTTCCTGTTTCCCCTATACAACTTTTAAAGGCAAAATTTAGCGGGGGAACATTTTTCCATATATTTACCGCAACAAAACTTGCTTCCAAGCCTTTTAACCAGAAGGAGGAGAAAGGATATTAGCACGTTGTCCAAAAAACGAGGGAAACGTTCATTTTCAAAAGGGGAAGTTAGACAGAAATAAGAAAGTATTTCACAAAATTCGCAGGATAAAATGTTGCATTTTGCTTCTGCTATAACCAACTTAGGAATAAATAAATATGTTTAATTTTCAACTGAAAACCCTTATTTGCATAAAAGTGGACAATTATATTTAGAATTTAGGTAAAGTCCTCTTCTTGCTTGTCTCCCACAAAGCAGAGCGTAACGTGTTTTATTGCTTTTGTATTATTTTTCAGAAACAAAACTTAATATTGACACAATTTAACAAGAAATAAAGATAATATAGGAACGACGGCATTTCGAAACAAACAAGCATAATCGAATAGCTAGTAATTCCTTTTTTTATTTTTTAGCATTGCAACAAACATTTATTCATGTCAGGTACTACCGTCAAAGGAAAAAGTAAGTCATAAACGTTTTGATTTTGATACTCGGTGTTGGCGTATTAGTCATTTTTCGTAAACTTTTTAAATCATAACTATATATTGCGTCGAATAGAATAAAATAGTTTAGTGGTGACGGTGTTTTTCTGTTATTTTTATGGTTTGTTTTTTGCCTTAGCGAAGACATATTTTTGGGTTTGTTTGTGCAGGAAAAGTTAGTTTTCTATTGTTTTACGTCGTCGCACGGCGTCGTTTAACAACTAACAAATGATAAACTGTTTTTTTTTCTTTGTTTGCCTATTACATTTATACCGTTTTTCATAAAGGTATTCTTTTATGGTATAACCAGCATTGTATAAACACCCCACTTCCCCATGTTAAGTTTGGTTTCCGAGATTTAGGGTGGTTATTCTGACAGCCTTTCTTCTATAGTCTTTCTATCTTCTATTGAATCTTTTTTTACTTCCTTTTCGTCTTTCCAATGTTTGCCCGTCTGCTTGCTTGCTTCACTTTGCTCACTGTTTCAACCAAACATATATGCCACAGTTTGATGAATAATTTAACAATTTTTTCTTATTTATATATTTATGCTTTCTTTTCTTGTGGCATTTATTATATTATCTTTAGACTTTTGCATTTACTAAAGCAGGACGAATTAATGATGTGATTTTGTAGAAAGCCATTACAAACGTTAAGAAATTGTTTTGCAAATTTTGCATACTTTCACTTCAAAAATCAATAACATATGCCGTAAAAACACTTTTCTGTAGGGGGCAATAGTGCTAAATACGAACGCAGGCATATCAATCACTCAAAAACAAAACTTTAACATCTTGTAAGCTTAAAATTATCCTTATGTTTCATAAATTCTGTCAACTTTGTTTGAACAATTAAGCACTTTAACATATATGCATAAGTAAAAACAAATTATCTATAACGTTTTTGAAGTATTGATAATCGCTCAAAATTCAAACATTGAATACGGAAACCCTAACAATTTTGCTATGGTGCGCTGATTTCTAGGAACGGCAGTGGTCATCTAGAACAACCGAAGTTTAATTTATTTCGGGTCGGGGGTCCTTTATCGATTCTGTTCTGGGTCTGTCATGCTTTCACCGGGCAATGCCGGATAACGGGTCCTGCTATTATACACACACATATGTATATAATTTAAAGGGGGTAAGAGCAGTAGAATAAAGAGTAGAGTGTATTTTAATGTGATAGTGAAATCACTAATTTAATTAAAATACAAGAAAAAACAGTGCCGCTGTAATGCAGATTTATACTAAGCTTGTTAGGCAAATATCCTAGAGCTACTTTTATATTTAGTAAGGTGATTGATAATTTAAAATTCAAATTCAAATTAAAAATTAAAATCTGTATCATAAGAAGGAACAAAACAAAGCCATTAAATTGTACGATCGTTTCGGAAACGATTTTTTTATTGCAACAGACATTAAGTTATAGACAATACTTTTAACATATAGTTTTTATGAAACAAAGTCTCCTCATCAGCAAAAATATTGCGTGTTTTTTTCTTATAAAAGACACGATAAATAAACCTAGCATTCTTTAAGTAAGGCAGATGTATCTGGAAAATATTAAAATACAAAGGAAAATAGTTAATTATTGATATTGATAAGCAAAGTAAGATGGGTTGAGAATAAAAATTAGAATAAAATTATGAAGCTTATTTTGGTTTAAATATGTTATAATAATATGTTTTTAAGAAAATTTTAAATATATATATATATATATATATATATATATATATATATATATATATATATATATACCTTCTAATGGTTCGCCTTTTGAAAATCGTAATTATCGTCAAAGCATTCATTTGTATGTTAGATGTAGCTTATAAATGCTCCAAATGTTGAATTTTCAAAGTGAACGCCAATGGAATATCTTTAACGGCTAGAATACGTTAGTAAACCCTAATTTAAATTAAATAGTAGATTTTAGAAAATAAGGGGAGATAATCGTATCTCGCTAGAAAAATGCCGAAGAAAAAGAAAAAAAACAATTTAAATATCACATTTGAAAAAGGTTTCTTTGAAAACCGAAAAGTAATACTTAAATAAACATATTGTTTATTAAATTAAAATAAAATCGTATTTATTCGGATTTATTAACACTGCCAGAAATGTCAATAACCCCCTCTCTCTCACACTTTCCCTCTTTCTCTCTCTATATATATGTATGCGTGTATGTGTGTGTGCATGTGAGTGTGTGTGTGTATGTGTGTGTAATTTGGAAATCCATACCCGACCTAGGTCGAAGACTAAAAATACCAGCACAAGGAGATCTATAAAGTGAAACAGAAAACTGGGAAAGAAACTTGTGTTTTTTTCTTATTTTCAATTTAACAAAAAGTAAATACCGAATAATACTATATCTGAGGTGATGTAAATAACCTTATTGTTTATATCATAAAGAAAGTGTACGGATATTCATCTATTTGAAGGAATATTCTCAATACCACTGTAGAGTATATCGATAATGTGTATTTGAGTTTCGTTTAATTCTAAAAGGGTTGTAAATACGCATTATACACAGTTATTACAGACAAAGTTATGTGAGTGTATATATATATATATATATATATATATATGTATGCATATATATATATATATATATATATGCATGATTTACTTGTGAATGGGTACTAAATTTTGGAATAGATCAACTAGATATAGGTCGTTGTAACATAGGCTAATTAATTGTTTTTTTTTTAATGTAAGAATTGTTAAACTGTTTAGAGTTGTTTAAAGATTGGCAATGAGGATTTTAGCCAAATAATAAATATTTTAGCATACCGTTTACTCGTGACAATTTACAAGAGCAGAACGAGACATAAGAGAATAGCCATATATCGGATTAACATCAAGTTTGATGAATGGTCATTAGACACACGTTAATAAATATTTATTTAATTTCAATAAGTTATACTCATTAAGCTCATCCCCAAACATTTGAAACATTCTCTATCATAAAAGGGATGAGTGCTTTTGTTCATAATCAGAGTATAGATTATTATTATTATTATTATTATTATTATTATTATTATTATTTTTATTATCACTACCACTACCACGACCACCACTACTACTACTACTACTACTACTACAATTTGATTCAATTAAGTGATTGGGATAAGGTTGGGAAAAGCCTCACCAACCGCGGGACCCCAATCAGATTCCTCAATCAGAGTTCTACACAGGAATGCCAACATTTCGGCGTTTTTATGACTTGCCAGGTCAGGCATCCCCAGGCCCCCATCTACTACTACTACTACTACTACTACTACCAATACTACTAAAACTAATACTACTACTACTAAGAGTTTTCACATAGGCTACAATCTAAAATCTCTTTGAAAAAAGACTGTGTCATTCCATGGAGTGATAGTAACATATTTTCAGTATTCTCCACCTCTTTCGACATTATCTTCAATAGTCGTCTACTATTGGTAGCTGCTATTGGCCTTAACTGGTGTATGGGTGGAAATAGTCCTTCCAAGTCTCTCTGGATCTCATCCAGCATTCTCTTCCATGTAATTCCATTCCCCTTGAACCTCCTTATTTATTTCATACGGCAGCAGTTTATGATGACAAACAAAAATGGGGTTGGGGTCAGGAATTCAACTTACAATTCTGGAATTCTACAATCCCATATTGTCTTTCTTTGTGTTTATATGTATCAAATTGTTTCTGTAGACGATTATATGCTGCATACATGCATACAAGCATATATATATAGATATATATATATACATATGTATGAATAAAAAATCAATACGAAAAATATAAATATATATAAATGTATATATATACATTTATATATATATATATATATATATATATATATATATATACTCCTATGAATTCGTTTTACTTTTGTGTGTATTGATATTCATATTAAAACCCTTATTTTCTATTAGTATTTATTTGCTTTCCCACCAAATCAAAATGTGACACGAGGTCGTTTTTAAAGTGAGGTAAAACCAGCTCCCGGAAAAAAAGGAAAATGGGGGACTCTGGTTGTGTCCAAAAATAGTAATTGCCCCAGTATAGAAGGTTTCCCCTCCATTGACTGGGATAAATTTCCACGAGTGCGGCATCTACAGAACAGATACTACACTTTGTTCCCGGTCTCAAGGCCAAGAAAAACATGGTGTTTATTTGCTCCCCCACCGAGCAAATTAGGTACAAGGCCGATTTTAAAGTGAGGAGTGAAGGGGAAATGGAGACCAACACCCCGGGGAGTAGGGGAGCTGGATAGTGGCAATTGATATGAAGTGTTGCCCTACATTGACCAAGGTTTATATGTGGGGTTCGAATTTATTTGCTCCCCCCACCAAGCAAATTAGGCGCAAAGACGATTTTCAATGTGAGGAGTGAGGGGAAATGGGGATCAACTCACCGGGGCGTAGGGGAGCTGAATAGTGACAATTGGTATGAAGGGCTTCCCCTACATTGACTAAGCTCTTATATGTTGGGTTGCCCCCAAATATGGTCTTTGCTTGCAGTATCTGCCGAAGGCCAAGACCAACAGAAAAAAAAGGCGAGCCTCTGTTCTATGTATTTTATGTATTTATTTGCTTCCCCACCAAAGCAAATTAGGCACAAGGCCGTGTTTAATGTTGGATAAAAACCAGCGCCCCTAAAAGTAGGAAAAAACGGGGCACTCTGGTTACCAAAAATAATAATTGTCCCAGTATAGAGGGTATTTATTCGCTCCCCCACCGAGCAAATTAGGCACAAGGCCAATTTTTAATGTGAGAAGTGAATGGGAAATAACTCCCCGGGGAGTAGGGGATATGGATAGTGACAATTGGTACGAAGGGTTTCCCCTACATTTACTAAGGTCTTATATGTGAGGCTGTCCCAAAATATGGACTTTGCGTGCAGTATCTGCCGGATAGATACTACACTTTGATCTTGGCCCAAAGGCCAAGAACAACAGAAAATAGGAAAGCCTATGTTCTATGTATTTAAGTATTTATTCAAAAAAGAATTATTTCAGACTTTACAAAATTTTAAGATTAAAATTATATACAAAATTTAAAAAATTGTAAGATTAAAATTATATAAAATATGAAAAGATACTCTTTCCGAATGTGGCATGATGCCAAAAAGGGTGTGGGGGGAGAATGGGGGTCGAGGGTCGTCCACTTGGTCTATTCCCTAAAACTAGTTGCAGTCACCACAATACCACATACACTCTAGGGGTTGGATCTACTTAAAACCCCAGATGATATGAACAATATTTACAATGCCTGTTTTTTTTTTTTTTTTTTTTTACAATGATTTTATTTACAATGAATCAAGGAAGGTGATGCGCATGATATATGAGGGATGAAATTGTGATGCGTATGATATATGCGGGTGATGGGCGGGGGTAATGAGAGCCTTAAAACACCCCAAAATAAAGAAAAATAACAGTAATAAAAAATAAATGAACCAAATAAAACGTTAAGCGATGAATGTGTTAATCAGGACCCACCCTTACCTATTTAATTTTGAAATGCTTCCTGTTTTCCGGTATCAGCCGAAAACAAGGGAGCAATTCCTAAGAGGGAATGGGCACAACTACAGACAAAATAAAGGGGGGATGGGGATATTCGGTGACCTCCAAGAAAAATACCATTGGGACAGGTTTGGACTAAAATAAATTAATCAGGACTGGGCTTCTTTGGAGGTATTCTAACACCTAAAATAAAGATTGGGGACATGGACCTCATTTATACCAACTAGCTAAGGGACTGATCCACTACGGGATAGTCTTGATTTTGTCTGGGAATTGCTTATCCGGTCGGCGTGTGCCATGCCTAAGCAGGGAACACGTACTCAAGCCTGTTTCGCACGAACGCACATAAACTAGCGGTGTGAATCCACCTCCTACTAAACTGTGAGCGAGATAACCTCCTTCTATCGCATCTGATTTTGATTTTAAGTTGGTGTTTAAAATACAAAATCAGATCCCGATGAGAAGGCGGCCCCCACGCCCTATCTCTATGCGTGAAACCCTCACTACTAGTCTAGCTACGGCCAAGGTCGCTAAGAACACCATTCGTTCCTCCCTAGGCCACAAGGGATCTGCGTTATAGACAACGGATGCTAAATCCAGGATCGTCACCTGATCGGGGACGATGCGAGCCGTGACCTCACTGACATTCTCCCAGAATTCACGGAGCTTGGAACAAGTATAAAAAGCATGTTCTACGGTTTCTAAGCTATCTTCCTCGCACCGTGGACAAAAGGGGCTAAATACCATACCAATTCTGAACAGTATGTCATTGGGGGGTAGAGCGTTTCTAACCAATCGCCAGGTAAGGGAAAATTCGGAATTGTTAAGATATCCCCGGCCTGGCGCCCAATTCCATAGATAGCGAACCTCCCCCTCCGACAGCTGCAGCCGCTCCTCAAGCGGGTCCGAAGCGCTCCCCACTACTAAACCCCGATACAATGCCCTTCTAGGCTGTGCAATGTCAAGGGACACTGGCATCGCTCTAAGCGCATTTCGGCATTCGTTTAGGAATTTTGACTGCCCTCTCGGCCTTCTTTGGCATTCAATTAAGTGATTGGGGATAAGGTTGGGAAAAGCCTCACCAACCGCGGGACCCCAATCAGATTCCTCAATCAGAGTTCTAACCAGGAATGCCAACATTTCGGCGGTTTTATGACTTGCCAGGTCAGGCATCCCCAGGCCCCCATCTACAAGAGGTTGAGTACAGACCTGTCTACGGACAAGCGGCCGTCGCTCATTCCACAACTGTGAAAAAAGCGCAGAGGAAGTACAGCCAATCGGTAAAGGATCAGCGGAAACACGTAAGTGGCGCATGCTTCCGCCCTGTCTTTAAGGGGCAATCCCCTTCGAAGCCAAACCCTCACATACGCTTCGACCTTGGTCTGTACCTCCGACCAGTTCTTATCTAGACAGAGACTGAGCCCAAACCAAACACCAAGGATCCGGACCGGGCCATCCGTCCAGACAAATGCGCCGGGCAAAGCATTCGAGCCCCGCCAAGCGGCCAACCTCAGGCCAACGGATTTGCTGAGATTGACTACAGCCCCTGTAACTTTTTCATAACGCTTGAGAGCCTTAATCACCGTAATAATATCTACCACGCTCGAAACAAATACGATGACATCATCGGCAAACGCGGAAACCCTGGCTCGCGCACCACCAGGAAGAGCAATTCCGCGCAGGGCCGGTCCAGCCACCCTAGTCCTCACGTTCCTAAGGAATGGTTCCAGCGCGAGGACATACAGCAAGGGCGACAACGGACACCCCTGTCGCACCGACCGAGAAACTGCGAACGGCGCCGACCGCACCCCGTTGACATGCACAACTGCCGTCGGCCGAGCATACAAAATGGAAATCCATCTGCAGAAGCCGGACCCAAAGCCGGCGGTCTCTAGAACAGCCATCAGGAAACGATGATCGACCCTATCAAACGCCTTGGACTGATCTAAATTGATCAGCGCGGCTTCAGTGTCGTCTTCTATGTTTTCTAGGACTGTACGAATAAAATGCAAGTTGTTTTGAATTGATCTCCCCTTCACAGCGTAAGTCTGATCCGGTTCGATCAAGTCAGTGATAACAACCTTCAAGCGATTCGCCAGAACTCGGGCCAGGATTTTAATATCCGTATTCAGCAACGTGATCGGCCTAAAATCATCAAACCCCCCAACATGTGTGTCGTTCTTCTTCAGAAGTGTGACCACGCCTTTGGTAACCTGACTCGGGATAGATCCCGTGTCAAACCAGTGGTTAAACACACCCGTCAGAATCGGGACAAACATGTGCGACAACCTCAAGTATAGCTCGTAGGGCAGTCCATCGAGTCCTGGTGATCTATTATAGGCGACCTGCTCCATAGCAGCTACGACCTCACACTCTGCAACCCGACCATCGCAACTAGCCGCTCGGGCCGCCTCCAGGCGGGGCGAGCCAGCCAATTAGTTACCAAACTCCTGGACGCGGAGCTGGACAGCTGTGCAAAACGATCTTCAAAGTGCACCCGAAACCGCTCGCAAATCCCCCGAGCCGACACTAAGGAGTGTCCTTTCAGGCTCTGAATCTTACGAATGTAATTATCCGTATTTGCGCCCGAGCGAACGGACACGCTCCGATCTGTCCACATTCACAGCTCCGTTGGGCATATTTTTAATTCTAGCCCTAACTACCTGGCCCTGATATCGTTCGCTAACCAAACGACTCAGGTCCGCCTTAGCTAGGCCTATTTCTAGGGAATCCACCCCTGCCATCGGCCGGGATAGTTTATCCTCTAGACGCTTCTCTGCCTTGGCCCTATCTAGGGCGAGGCGTTGGCCATATTTGACAGAGAAGTCTCTAATGCTAGATTTGGCGTTTACCCACCACCTACTTCCGGTAACCGCCCCCACTAATCCCTTCTGTACCTATTTTCTATGTATTAAAAACTAAAATACAATTTTCTTACATATGGGTTGTGGAGTTGCATTCACTAGCAGAAGATCTAGCTAATTTGCATATTCTTTTAAACATTCATTTTAATTAATTCCGTATTAGTTGCTTCGGTTTTTTAATGGAATAATCACCTTTAGTTAACTATTTCGTATAATAATATTCATGCAGATATTCTACATGATTTATACTTGCATAATATTTGCGTAAAAAGTTTATAGTAAATACAAATCTGTTTACATATATATTTATGTATACGCATATATTTTTATTTGACAAATTTGCCTACCAAACTCCTTCCAGAGTTTGCTGGGCTACAGACATGAAACTGCGTATATAAGGCATGTTATTTATGCAAAACTTTATATTGGGGTTTTAGCCCGGAAAAATCGGTGCAAACGTGTTAAAATTAAAAAAAAGAAAATCTGCCAGGTAGATGTCGAACGCCGTCACAACGAATGCATAACATAGTAGCTATTGGGTCATGTTTTAATTTTTAGCCTTGCCGTGAACATGTTTTCATAGCCCCGTCATTGACGGCAGAGGCAAAATAAATCGTGAGCTGAACGTTTTGGTTTCGATTCTCGGCGGTGGCGTATGAGTCATTGTTTATACTTTTAAAACCATTACTATATATTGCATCCAGTCTATCTATCTATGTATGTATCTATCTATATATCTACAAAAATGAAAATGTCTGTCTGTCTGTTCTCTATGGCAGTTAAGGAATACTATTATACAGAAAGGCATTAATTTACATGTTCACACTTTTTTGATATATATATATATATATATATATATATATATATATATATATAAATAATGTTTAAACGTATTTCGAAATTTTTAAACGTGATTCGATATAATCAAAAATAATTTTTTAAACTTTAAACGTATGTTTGGAAATTTTTAAACGTAATTCGATATAATTAAACGAATTTTTAAGATTTTAACCGATACCAATACAGATTTTAAAGTTTTTTATAAATAAGAAAAGAGATTTTAAAATTAATTTGGGTTCAAATTGAAATCTATTTATATAAGAATTTTTCTTTCGAAATTATATCTTAAATTGAAATAATTCAAAGTTTAAAATTAGGTATTACATCATCCGATAAAAAAGGGGGGATCTAACAAAACGAGATTTAAATGTGAATTCGCGAGGTATATATACTTCACACTTCCGGTTATATGATAGACGAATATTGGCTGAAGAGAGCCTGATAAGGATACCTTAAACGGGCCTTATTATTGGGCTTGACACCGACGGTACCAATGATCTGTCTCAACTAACAACTTTCTGTACACAAAATACACATATATATATATATATATATATATATATATATATACATATATATATATATATATATATATATATATATATATATGCACATAACCTTATGAACAGTACATAGGGCCCGAGCAAAGCCGGGCTGAACTGCTGGTATACACACACACACACACACACACACACACACACACACACATATATATATATATATATATATATGTGTGTGTGTGTGTGTGTGCGTGTGTGTGTGTGTGAATAAAAATAAATACGAAAAATATATAAATATGTATATCTTTTCTGTATTTATTTTCTATGTGTTGACGTGTCGGAATACAAAAAATCTTTTGAAATGAAACAAGAATGTTTCTTTCAAAAGCACATATAATTTTCTTGGTCTTCCTCTGTGTGAATTATCCTTAATACAGAAAAGATATAAACTATTATATATTGTTCGTATTGATTTTTCTTCATATATATTTACATATATTAAAAGGAATACACGTGGATACAACCCACACACGCACGCATATAGATATATGTAGATAGATTGATAGATAGATAGATACCTTCAGCCATTCTGATGAATAGTAGACGACGAAACACGTGCCAGTGGATAATTATATATATATTCTAAAATGTGAGTAGTAATTATTGACTATAGGCTCATATCATATCTATAGCGTAGGTGAATTAACATAACGTTTCACAGTAGAAAAACATATTATGTTATTATGATATACTTTCACCGAATTCTCTGGTGTATAAAATTTTTAAATGGCCTCATGCAAGAGAACCTTACTAGTAATAATATTCTTTGATGTTTTGTTAAATGATCGATAACATTCTCTATGCTATAATCGAACAAGAACATCAAAGCTAATATAATGCACTAAAATTCGACCATTGAGGGAGATTACTTGTTATTGACAGTATAGGGTTATAAGTGAATAAATATGCAATAAGCTACGAGCCTCCATTTTCTATTATTTAAAATCCTTATGCTTGATCGCTGTATTCATAAGAGTGAGAATGCGTGTGTGAGGACGACTCGGGGGTTTGATCTTTAGACTGGAAATCTGTTATACACAGTATTCAGATATGGAAAAGTAGTTAAACGGGTTTTATCTAGAAAAAAAGTGCTAAGGCACCAAACTTTAAAATTTGGTACTCTGATGGTCATCTGATTCTTATTTGGTTGTCTGGTATTAATCACATTTCAAAACACGCTTTTAAAGAACGTGGCAAGCTGATCTAATGGTTATCATACTTGACTCATTGTCTTTAGGTTTCGGTCACGATCTCAGCTCGAGTGACTTTTTTTAAATTTAAAAAAAATAGGCTGTGTTAAAAACATAATACTCGCATGCACACATCTCAGTATCTGTCGCTGTAGTGTTTACCTGTGTTCTTAGGTATTGAACGTTACATTTAATACCGGGTAACGTTGGGTGCATCTTCTAGTATATAATAGAGGCATATTATTTTGAAATTCTAACCGAACATAAGACGTAGAATAAAAATTCGGTTACAAGTAGATTTCTCATGTCTAACATGGAACTAAGAAACAAACTGTTATGAGTGTTTTTGTGATATGTTTTCAATTTAACAAAAAAGTCATTTCTGATAATTGCTATATCTTTCGTGATGCAGACCATCTAATTGTGTATATCATGAGTAAAACTACTGGTTAAAATTGATAATTTCTAACCGTTCATATATTGATAACGGATTTCTTATTTCAGTTTACTTCTACAAGTTGTACAAACGCAGAAATAAAGACAATATCTAAAGCGTTATGTATGGGAATATTTATATCCCAATTTATATCTTTCTCTCACTCTCTCTTCTCTCTGTCTCTGTCGCTCACTCTGTATATATGTATATATATATATATATATATATATACACGAGGTGTGCAATAAGTAATGCCCCTGACCCATTTCTATAGCAGTAGAGCAACGAACCTTGACACAGTTATTAGTCTTTCTCTACATAGGAACCACCCAGAGTTATGCATTTCTCCCATCGTTTGATGCAGATCTGGAGGCCGTTTTTGTAAAATACCCCAGGTTGGTCCTCCAACCACGACGTGACTTCAGAAATCAAGGCTACATTATCTGGGAAACACTTTCCTTACAAAAACAACTTCATGGCTGGGAAGAGGTGAAAGTCAGAGGGGGCAAGTTCAGGATAGTAGGAAGGATGGGGAAGGATTTCAAAACCACACCGCGCGTGCTCCTGATTTGGCGACATGCGAATTGTGGACTGGAGTATTGTCTTGCAGGAAGAGAGTACCTTTGCTGATCTTGCCCTTGATTTTGATAGCTTCTCGTAATTTCCTGCAAAGTGAAACATAATAGGCTCCTGTAATTGTGGTACCATTTGCCTGGAAATCTGTCATCACTACTCCGTCAGCTTGATATGTCATTGCAAACGAGCGTATATTATTTAATTTTCTAGTAGAGAAAGATAGTTAACACATGGGAAACTTTCTTAAAACTGGCAATTAGTTATTTATAAAAGTATCAAATTTAAAAAAAATACAGTTTCCTTGGGCTGATTTTGAGGAAAAACACACACATGAAAAAATAGTAGATTTCAGATTTTCATTAAATCTGATGAATGATCCTGAGATACCGATCAATAAGCATTATTTGAATTTCAATATTTTAAACACATTGTATTATGAACCTTCAAATTAAAAAAAAGTTATAGCCTTAAAAAATCGTGTGTAATTTTGATCAAAATTTATATTTGGATTACTAATTTATTATTATTGGCTCATAAGGAGCTTTCACACAAGTCAACAAACGATCTGATTGGAAACATGTGGCGTTCTCCGAAAGCTGAGTGAAAACAAGTTTTCCCAAACGTTCAGCTCTCTCCACCTCCTTCGATAGCATTTGCAAATACATTTCCGTCATAGCAGCAGCATGTTACCATTGATTTCTCGCTGGCAGTGGCAATTGATCTATACTGGAATTTGAGTTGCACTAAGCTTCCCCAAGTTCCCAGTTCTCTTCACTCTTGTCCACCGGAGGTCTGGTCAGTGCTCTCTCCTCGGTCTTTCCACCCTCCTTGACCCTTCTCGCCTCTTTGCTATCACTTTTCTATTGGGGTTTACGGTGATGAGACAATGGGAGAGGATGCGTGATGGGAGTGTAGAACTTGTAGATATGCAGCTTCTGTGTTCTTCATTCCCTGTAACGGTTCTTCGTTATATTGTATTATTGTATTATTCTCCGCATTCAAGGGTTTTCCTTAATATTTCAGCCGTTTTCCTTATCGTTAGTCGTTGTATTTTTCCAGCTATTCCTCTGATTCCAATTCCTGCTATTCTTTTTTCGAAGTTTTTCGGAACTGTTTCTAGTGCTTATTATCAGTATTATTTTCATTTTCTTCATCATCCAAATCCCTTTTAACTCTCTGGCTAGTTCTGTGTATTTGCTTTGTTTCTCCTTTTCTTTCATACTCACCCTGTGGTTAGCTGGGAGAGCAAAGTCTACGATTTAACAGGATTTTTCTATCTTGTTAATTATTACGAAATCTGGTCTTCTGATTGGATGGGGTTTTCCGTCTGTATGTCCATGTTCCATAGAATTTTGTGATTCTCGTTTTCGAATGTTGTTGCGGGTTTATGCTTGTACCATTTGACTGTACGTTCAAACTGCAACCGTTTGCACAATTCCCAGTGCACCGCCGCCCCCCTTGGGCAGGCCTGTTTTTGTATTTATTTTGGGTCAGTTTGCTGCATTAATTTACTATATTGCTTATCGTTTCATCTCTTTGTCCACAGTCTGCATTTGCTGTTGCGTTTTATCGATCTTTGCTTTGATACGGTTGGTTCGTATCGAGGTATATTCTGCTGAATTTATTAGAGAATCAGTTTCTCGGTTTATATATCTTTTTTGTATTCATGTCCAGGTGTTTTCGGTATTATTATAATTATTATTATTATTATTATTATTATTATTATTATTATAATATTATTATTATTATTATTATTATTATTATAATTATTATCATCATCATCATTATTATTATTATTATTATTATTATTATTATTATTATTATTATTATTACTACACATGTTCGTTATGTTTTATGTTTCTGTCTTTATGTACATTTTTTCCGGCCAAAAGCGACAAGAGCGACGGAGTTTTTTAAATAGTAAACGAAACAAGTAAGTGTTTCTAACCGAAATATTAATTTGAACTTGAAATTCATGGTTAAACAAGGAATTGTCTTACACATGTTCGGCTGGTTTATGTTTATGTCTTTGTGGACAGTTTTTCCGGTCAAAAGCGACAGCAGCGACGGAGTTTAAAAATAGCAAGCAAAACAAGTAAGAGTTTCTTACCGAAATTTTGATTTGAACGTGAAATTAAATGTTAAACAAGGAATTGTCTTACAAATGTTCGAATGTTTTATGTTTCTGGTTTTGTGTACTTTTTCCCGGTCGTCAGCAACATCAGCGGCGGAGTTTTTAAAAATAGCAGAGGCGGTGGGGAAAGAAGCGTTTCTAACTGAAATTAGAATTTAAAACTTTAATTCACGGTTAAACGAAAAATTGTCTTTCACATGTTTGGATGTTTTATGTTTCTGTGTTTGTATACATTTTTTTACAGGGGGGTCACCACTTATCAAGGCCCGAAGGCCACTGAGGGATGAGGGTTATTGCGTGTACAGTAATCAATGAGATAATATGTTACTGGCCAAAAGCAACATCGGCAGAGGAGTTTAAAAAAACGAACAAAGTAAGCTTTTCTAACTGAAATTATTATTATTATTATTATTATTGTTATTATTATTATTATTGTCATTGTTCTTCTACTTAATATTATTATTATTATTTTTTTATTATTATCATTATCATTATTATTATCAGTATTATCATTATCATTATTATTATTATTATTTAAAAAATTACTTCATTGGTTATTACTATTATAACTAATATTATTACTAGTAGTAGTAGTTGTGGTGGTGGTGGTGGTAGTAGTGTTTGTATGTTTTTTTATTATTATTGTAGCTGTAATGGCGGACAAATGAGGATGTATAAAAATCTTATGGTCAGGGGAAGTAATGAGAAAGAGTTTGAAGGATCTAAGGCAGATGAGATCATTGACTCTGAGACGATGGTGGTGATGAAGTTCGAACTTTGACTTCTGTAGAAAGAAGTACTTCAGAAATTAAGAGAGGTTCTTCTTAGAGATTATCTGATAGAAATTTCAAGTATGAAGAGTAATGAGAGGCGGAAGCTAAAATACGAGGTAAAAATAATTAAAGGAGTAATTCACAACATCATAAGAAAGAACATATCGATTACGGAACTTAACAGGATTCTGTATGCAGCGCCATACGTTATTGCGAATCGTCTTGGCTTATTACAGAAGAACAAGGGAAAAATGAAGGATAGAAGGCCACACTTGCAGAGGGGGCTTGAAGAAAGTATAAAATGGTGGCGGAATCGAAAAAATAAGAAAAGGAGTTAAACTAGGACAGAAAGCAAGGGACGAACTTGTACGAGGAATAGATCGCTGGAAAAAGGAACGATGAACGTTTTAACAATGTTGAAAGAGAAGGTCAACACTGGTGGTATGAATATTAGGAACTTTGTTGGAAAAAGTGTTGAATTTCGGCAGAACAACCTTTGCCGGGGCAATCAGTCTCAGCCGTATAAAGAATTAAATCGTAGTAAACAGGCGGGAAATAACAACACTCGAAATGCAAAAGATGCAAGGAAGTTCTGGAGTGGTATTTGGTCAGTCGAAGGCCGATTTAATGAGAAGGCTAGCTGGTTGGGATAGGTCAGAGAAAGGCTATCAGAAATGCAGCCGATGAAAACGTTGAGATAAGCATCGATGACGTTAAGCCTGGTCGTCATTGACAAGGTCTAAAAAAACTGGCAGATTGTAGACTTCTAAGTACCCTAGGACAGGAATGTGAGACAGAAGGAGAATGTAGAGTGTGGCAATTATGCTCCATTGGCCTTGAAGATGAGGCGTATACACGGGGTAAAAACATAAATAATCCCGGTCGTAGTTTGTACACTAGGAGTAGTATGAAGTCGTCTAGAAGGACAATTGAAAGAAACTACAAATCCCAGATGTTTTAGGCGGCCTTCCAACCTCTGTAATTATAGGTACCACCAACATCCTTAGGAAACCCCTTAATCTGAAGATCTTGGTTTGAAGCCGGATTAAGTGAAATCCTCTGGAAATTAATCCCACCCCTTTCCAGAGAGACGTTCATAAACGAAATCAGAATAATAATAATAATAATAATAATAATAATAATTATTATTATTATTATTATTATTATTATTATTATTATTATTATTATTATTATTATTGTTGTTATTGTTATTA
Organism: Euprymna scolopes; assembly: GCF_053919585.1. Classification (NCBI taxonomy): domain Eukaryota; kingdom Metazoa; phylum Mollusca; class Cephalopoda; order Sepiida; family Sepiolidae; genus Euprymna; species Euprymna scolopes. Next base: position 16,353,402 of record NC_136484.1, on the reverse strand, counting down.
TTATTATTGTTGTTATTATTGTTGTTATTATTATTATTATTATTATTGTTGTTGTTGTTGTTGTTGTTATTGTTCTTGGTGTTATTATTATTCACTAGGAGCTTTCAACCATACCATCATCCCGGATTTCTCTCTGCTAACAATCTACAGTGTTCCATAGACTCTGAGTGGCAACAAGTCTCTCCGATTTTTATTTAGTATTCACCAACTCTTTCAAAAAAATTGCATATTGGTTTGCGTTATTTCAATAGCCGTTTATTACTGATTTCTTGTTGGTAACAAGCATTAGTATTTACAGGGATTTGGGTGGCAATTGGCCTCCCTATGTTTCCACTCTTTTTCGCAATTATTACGTGAAGGTCTGGTTAGTGCTTTCTTTACAGACTCTTTAACTCTCCTTACTTATTTGGTTTGGCATATGAAAAAATAAGTCAAAGGTGCAGGGGGTTATTTTACAATTCTACTGTTTCAGTTTCATGATTTCATGTGGTGTTTCTTTGTATATTTACTCTGTAACTATATATGCCCAACTACCGCCTAGGTATGTTTTTTATTAGTCACTACATTCAGCCGTTTTCATTATTGTTATCCATTCTATCTTCTAATCCAACCTACTGATTCCAATTTTTCATATCATTTTTTAAGGTATTTCGGTGTTGCTCCTTCTGCTCCCACTATTAATGGTGTTATATTAATTGTTTTGTCTTTCATATTTTTTAGCTCTCTTGCCAGTATTGTGTATTTACTTGGCTTCTCGGTCTCCTTGATTATACTATTGCAATCTACTGGAACAGCAAAATTATCAATCTGGAAGCAATTTTCCTTCCTTTTAAATATTATAATATCCAATCTTCTTGCTTTGATGGGTTTATCTGTTTATCATTATTATTATTATCATTATTATTATTACTATTATTATTATTAGTTGTAGTAGAAGTAGTAGTAGTTATAGTAGTCTTAGTAGTAATAGTAGAAGAAGCAGTACATAATTTTAGATTGAATACATACAACGCGTGTGTGAATATGAGAGTATTTACAACAGAAATAACATTTAGTTTTACTAAAATAGCATCTATGACATAAATCGGTTCAAGACAGATACCATCTGAAACAGCGACCCCCCTCAGCCACATTATAGGTGTGTATTAAAAAATATGGTCACTTACTTCGTATGAAAATAAACTTTTACACAAAGGGAGGATTAGTAAAATCGTCCTTTCCAAATGTAAGGAAAAAATTCAAGATGGCGCCCGACTCTCTCTTTAACACGGTAAGATATCCTCAACACGGCACAAGAAGCAACAGCCACACGATTCCCCAGCCAACTCAATCGTCACTCCCCCGTCTTTCCCCTCACCCGCTTTTATCGTCGTTCTAGGCCGGCTAAATTTGCATATTCCGAGAATTCGTGTGACTTTGCGAGACATCATACTTTACAAAAGACGGCGGTCGCCATCTTGGTCTTTCTTTTCTATTTTTGGTCGGTAACGCTGAGCTGGTCTCGAGGTAAGTCTTTTTCCCCTCATCCGTCTCTCCCACGTACCCACACAACACGCAAACACGCGGGCGCTTATCTCCTGGATGCACGTTACACTCCCCCCTGATCTGATGATCACATAGAGAGCACTGGGGGGGGGGCTTTTAGTGCGTGTGCTTCTGCGAAGAGGTACATTCACTGTTTCAGATTCGGGCTCTGGATCTGGTTCCGCCTCATCAGATGAAGTATCGCTATCAGTCTCTGGAAGGGGCTCACTGAATCCGTGCATCGGCAGCTCATCGCTAGACGCTTCACTGCTTTCTTCTGTAGTTGTATGACGCACCTCGGTAGCTGGGCGAAGATCTCGCACATGTCGTGGGGTTCCATCGACCAAAACAGACTGCTGGCTAATCACTCCAGATATGTGTCCTCGCTTAAACTTGTCGGTGCACCGATTTCCTGGAGGCCGCACCCACACTGGATCTCCCACTTCATATCTGTTATATGTTCCCTTGTCGGTTGGCTGCGTAGTGTTGATTCCCTTCACTCCGACTCGGTACGTGTAAATAGCATTCGCAGGTGCGGTTGAAGGGGACGTCCCGTCCTTTGGCGTAATGTTGTACCAATATGTTGCTTCCGCAATAGTACATCGCTTCCTGGCAGCAATTCTCTTGATGCTGCGATGGCTTCTTTCAGCAATGCCATTTCCTGACGGCACATGCGCACATCGCAACCGTAGTCGGACGCCCCACTCATCTAACAACTGCCGGACTTGCTGGCTACAAAACGCTGCATCATTGTCAGTCAGGAGCTCTTCCGGCGCACCTCGCTCAAAAAAAATGGATGATAGGTGGCGAACAACATTTGCTGAATCCTGTCTGTTCATCTGCCACCACACGGCAAATCTCGTAGGCCCGCAATCAATGAGAGTTAGAAAGGGCTTGCAACTGTAATGGGTAATATCCATGGCCAGCCGCTGCCACACACTCTCAACTTCCAAGCGACCCTTCTGCCATCGCTCTGGTGCAGGATCAATAGACTGGCAAGCCTCACAATTTCTGACGATCTGTCTGACATCCATCTTGGTCACTGCTGGGTATGCACGCCTCACAAAATAAAGGGTCCTCTTGATACCCGGATGTCCGCTCTGTGCATGAATTTTTTGTATTTGACATGGGTCGATTGCAACTGCACAAGATCGAGCAGTAATCTCCATTCCCATCTTCGCGGCTTCATACCATTTGTGAGGTACACGGGTCAGTTGGTCAGCACGATTACAATGTGATGGCACCAGAGTGACGCTCAGTGATAGCCCATACTCAGATACCAGGTTTTTTAGCGTGTCTAGCCTTCTCCATATTAACATTTCGCTTGCTGCCTTGGTACGGATTCGTGTCCGTCCTGAAAGTGTGTCAGACACCCAGTGGTAGACACAGAGAGAATCTGTGTACAAGGTCAACTTCTTAGACTGCCACTGCAGGGCCAGATTTACCCCCTTTACAACAGCGTCCAGCTCTGCCAGGTTGATATGCTGAGAATCTGTTACGGGCCGCAGCCAACACGCATCCTCGAACACGTTTCCTCCTTGCTCCAACGATACTCCCAACGCCAAAGAACTGGCATCAACCCACACACCTACGTTGTCTCCGTTAACACACCACCGCCCACAGGCAGGGTCCTTCTTGTTCACTCTCTCCAGTGTCTCTTTAATCATCAGAGTTAGTAGGACATCATCGGATATGTCATCCCAACCCGTGGTTGTTAAATTTGCTCTGCGTTTAATCACACCAACAGCTGCGCGGAGCCAGCCACAGACCGGTAAGTGACCAACAAGTTTTCCACACCAAGAAAAAACGGTCCGCCTTGTAACGAGGTTGGGGATGCTTGGAATTTCACTGCCACGCCTCCATTGTAGGGTGCCATCTTCTTCATAAACATCCAATCTCAATACACGTGCTCCTTCCCTTAAACGTTCGGGATTCTTGCATTCCAGACCAAACTGAGCCAACTTTTCTTTGACACACGACGCAGACTGTACATCTTCATTGACGTATACATCATCAATGTAAGCTGACGTTGAGTCCCTCATGGGCTTTTCTTGGGACAATACTGTGTTGACAATAGTCTTCATGATCTGTGGTGCCACATTTAGGCCAAAGCCAAGGCGTGTAAGGCAGTACCTCTGCCCCTGGAACCAAACTGTCTGGAACGGCCACAACGTCTCATCAACTCGCACCTGTAAATAGGCTTTTCGCAAATCCAATATTGAGACATTAGTGCATTTCTGACGCCATTCCCTCAACTTACTGGCGCATACGTCAGCATCGGCAGTGTAGGCTTCAATATGCTTGTTAAGCTCCCTATAGTCCAGCACGGGCCGTACTTTCGACTTGTTATGCTGGACTACTGCCATCAAGGTTATTAGACCCTTCGGAGGCCCAAGCTTGTCCTCAGGGTAGGGGAGTAACCAGCCATCTTGGATCCACGCCTTTAGTTCCCTTTCGTATTCTGCTCGGGCCTCACTGGGTATAGGGTACTCTGCAACCCCATTCTTGAGTTTAGTCGGTGCCATTCCCTCGGTCCACTTCCAAGATGCAATCCAGGCCCCCTCGCGCGAGTCGTAGTCCACTGTAAAATCCGGCCGATCGATATGGAGCGCTGCACACACTGGGGCCTCTAAGAATCGCACCTTTCCATCCCGATGAATTGCGACTCCCCCCAGCGCCTTGATGGCATCGTATCCGAGCAAAAGGTCAAACCCCAGGAGATTTCCTTGGGTCACGAGCACATTGATCTTAGTGGCTGCACCGGTGTCCGTGTAGATCTTGACAGTTCCAGCTCCACAGCATGTCTGGGTCCCGCCTCCTATCGTGGTGACTTTGATCTTCCTCTTAGTCCAACTTGGACACAGCCTGGTGCGCACTATAGTATGCGAACAGCCTGAGTCGAGAAGTGCTGAGCAGGGTATCCTATTTACGTAGACGGTCATTACTGGTTGCGCCTTATTCAAATTTTGCTCGGGGAGCAGGGCGGCGCTGACGTCCTCTCCCCTGATACGTTCCCGCATAGTTTTGGGCTAGATGCCCCAAACCGCCACACTTAAAACAGCGCACACGCCCCCTGTTGGTGCAATTCCTTGCAAAATGTCCGCGTCGGCCGCAGCGAAAACATTTCCCATTGCTTGCAGGGTTCTGATTCGGAATCTCCCGAGCGCCAATCTGGCCTGTCTGTGTCGCCATCACAACTGGTTCCCCTAGGTCCTCCTCATCTTTGATGATGGCTCGAGCACGTTCCATCAAGTGTTCCATGGTCGTTGTTGAAACGCTGGTTGAGGCTCTCAGTAGCTGCATCACCCGAGTGGGAAGGCCCGCCACAAACGCGTACGCGAGCGTCCGCTCCGACACCCCTCCACCGAACAGAACTGCGAGTTTCTTTAACTCAGCCAAGAAAACGTCCACGCTTTCCTCCGGTAGAAGTTTTCGGGAAGCAAATTTTTCATAGGCCGTACAAGGATCCATGGCAAATGCCTTGTACAGCGCAGCTTTAATTGCGGTGACATCTCCCTTTTCGGCAGCACTGAGTTGCTGATATACACTCAAGGCACCCCCAGCCAATCTCAGGGGAATCACAGTGTGTACCCTTTTCACCTCACAAAGGTCGCACGTCAGCTCGACCCTTTCAACCCAGTCGACGATGGACGTGGACCCGTCAAACTCGGGTATGAGCTTTAAGTAAAATTTCGACTCGGTCATAGTCCTAGAGGCCAAATGGCCGGAATAGCTTGTAAGGAAAAAATTCAAGATGGCGCCCGACTCTCTCTTTAACACGGTAAGATATCCTCAACACGGCACAAGAAGCAACAGCCACACGATCCCCCAGCCAACTCAATCGTCACTTTCCCCTCACCCGCTTTTATCGTCGTTCTAGGCCGGCTAAATTTGCATATTCCGAGAATTCGTGTGACTTTGCGAGACACCATACTTTACAAAAGACGGCGGTCGCCATCTTAGTCTTTCTTTTCTATTTTTGGTCGGTAACGCTGAGCTGGTCTCGAGGTAAGTCTTTTTTCCCCTCATCCGTCTCTCCCACGTACCCACACAACACGCAAACACGCGGGCGCTTATCTCCTGGATGCACGTTACACCAAATGGCTTCTAAATATCTGCACATGCGTCAAACATTCCTGGTCGTGTTAGTATGTTTGCAAAACCGTCCGACTCGCGCAACGAACACTTAGAAAATCAATATCGTAAGAAACACGATCGCTTGGACGACAAATATCCTAATATTGGCTAAAAACATTAATTTTCTCACCGTAAACTGCGCCATTTTTTCCAAGGATGAGGTCAGTTATTGCGTCGATATAGGTTCGAGCCTAGCTACGGAAGCTCTTTTTTGCGCTCGCACATCTACTCACGGTATTTAATTATTTTTTCATAGAAATTTAGCTTGCTCTATACTATAGAACTTCTCCACACAATCAACTCCGAATTGTTGCATAAGGGGTTTCATTGAGAGAGTCTTAGGAAGAGTCTTATTACAGTGAGGGATGTTGTAAGACTCAGAGAGAGAGAGAGAGAGAGAGAGAGAGAGATGTTGTAAGAGACTTAGAGAGATTGTTCATATTTTTATTCTTATACATTAAAATGTTCATTCCTTAGATGTGTAGAATTGGAAGAAGAAGGGTAAGAAGCTCTTGGAGTGAAGGGATAGTGTTTAGACAGTTCGGACATGATGATGTTGAGACGTGTATGTAAAGACATATAACACAAATATATAATACAATTGGACTTTACCTTTCTGTAAGAATCACAAGACAAGACGAGCTTTACAAAACACATAATGGTTTATTTTTCACATGGCCGTGTTCCGTCACCAAGAATTCAAAGTCTCACATTTTTTTCTTGAAGTGACGTCTCGCTTCTAGACGTCCGACTCTCTCTGAGTTTCTTCACTGACTGTTATCTAACTAAAGTTTTTCTCTATTCCTAGAACTTTCTATTTTCCGTGACGTCATGACGTGTTCTGGACATACGTGTCCAAAACTTTTTCCTATTTCTCAGTAACCTATTTATCCAATATGTTAAAAACATTATCTTATAAGCTGCATTCTTTCAATTTAAAATTGTATAACAAGCTTGATAGTTAACATTCTTTCCTTGAAATATTTATCTATATTCTAAACAAATGTTTGTTTTACATTTTTAAATTCTCACACGTAATCTATTTCTACACCTAGATTACGAGGTTCGAATTCCGCCTATGCTATTTCATTTTCATTTTAAACTAAATTCTCCATTTTTATACTTACATGAAAAGGGGACAGCCCTTATTATGTAACACGAATAACCATGCTATATTTTTCTCTCTTTTTTTTTTGCTTACAAAATTTGCTGTCTCTTTGGTTTCTTGAAGATTGCAGCATAATCAAACCTCATCCTGTACCCGTTGTCACATTTGTTTTAAATTAAACCCGAATTTTATTTAGAGCAAGCTACCCTGTGTTCCCATTATTTTTTTAAACCGTGCAACGCCGCCCTCCTGCAAGTTTATAATAGATGGTAAAACATTTTTCCCATTTCCTAAAACCCGAATGATCAGATAAATTTATCAGAAAGATAGGTAGAGGCACATGACCCATCAATTATTACATACACTGTAAACCCATGTCTTAATACGTGCAAAAAAGCATTATCATCACTATAAGAAATATGTAAGTCGAGAAAAGTTAGAGACACGCCCTATACGTTTTTTATTGTGTACCTCATGTTCTCCTTCAGAATGTTACTTCCTATTTATCAAGTTTTTAATCCGTTTTAATTGGCCTGCGCTTTTATTACAGCAAAAACAAAAATCGTGGAAAACAATTTATTTAGCATCGAAAGCAATAAGGAATTCGTATTTCTTCATACAAGTTGGTTTGCACGTCATCATCGTTTTAAATCAATCTTTATTTAATCAGTTTTTCCTAGACGAACATGATTGTGACAAAGGACGAAGCACGTTCTTAAATTGCTTAATTTGCTTTCGGTTCGAATGACGTTTGATTAATGTACGGTTGAAATAGAGATGTCTAGAAAATAAATTTATTTTCTGAACGACTACTCATCACACTGCTGAATAAGGATCATTATGTTTAACAAATATTGGCGAGGTTTAATTAAATACACCGGCATAGACAGATACGGAGAATTCATGTTAAATATCTAATTTATCTTTATATATAAATCTATATATATATATATATACACACATATATAGACATATATATATAAGCACACACACATATACACATATATATATATATATATATATATATATATATATAGAGAGAGAGAGAGAGAGAGATAGAGATAGATACAGAAAGAGAGAGACTAAAATCCAAATGAAATCAAATGTTGGAAAAGAGACAAAAACAAGAAAATTATTTATCATAAATATACAATTGGGTAAAATAAATATAGATTAAATAATCCAAAAATATAACAGGTGAAGCACTTTTCGTCAGATTACTTTTCCAACGATATATGTCTGAAAGAAAGAAAAAAACTATTTTTGTAATAAGCTACTGGGATAGAAACGATTAATAAATGTGACCCATCAAAACTTACAAGTTTTGTCATACAATTCCAATATATATATATATATATGTATGTATATATATATGTATACATATATGTATATATATATATATATATATATGTATATATGTATATGTGTGTGTTTGTGAGTTGGTTGTGCGGGAGGTTTGCATGAAGAGAAACGGTGGAGAAAAAACAAGGAGAAAGAGAGGGAGCCTTTTGAAAACACTCTTGAAACGTTTTATATGTAATCACTGTAGTTACAAAAATTTTTAGTATCTTGTAAAGTTTTTGACCCTAAAAAGAAATAGCGTAAATTCCTATCTTGCTGATTCCTGCTAGAACTCAAGGCTATGGATGGATGGATGGATAGATGAAATATAACTAGTATCATACTCTGGGTCGTTTATAAGTTGACCGAAAAAAAACTTACACATCTCAACCCGGCGACGACGAAACTTATAAATACATAAAATATACTAAAACCAAAGGATGTTGATGACCGACTCTACATGAAAAGATAAAACGGAGGAAGTGTACTGGTTTGTATATTAAATTCTGTCCATAAAACGATTTTTTTTTTAAATACGTAATGCAGAAGATCGAAACAGTAACTGCAGACAGTCACTAAAAATAAACAAAACAACAAAGAGACTAGGAATAAGACTGGAACGGAAAATTAAGCCTAGAAATAACTACACTGACAAAGATAAGACAAACAAAACGTGGTTATGGCTACACAAATGAAACCTAATAGTTCAAATGAATCCTTAATAACAGCCGGACAAGATAAAATAGAGGAACTATCACATAAAACGAAAGATATCAAAAACACATGAAAACAGCTATGGTAAATTTTGTGGGCAAAAATGAAACAACATACATGATCAGCAAATTCAGCTAAGAAACGGAGCAAAAATATATAAAAGCATACACAATTAAGTGGGGGAAGGCAGTACCCCATTAATTATGCAACCATCTTGATGAACGCTACACGCATAAAACGGCATCAGTACTTGTAAACGAAAATTATATACATAATATGGCACTAAGAGGTAGACCACATAAACCCATCCATGCAAAAAGACTGACTGCTGTAATAATTCACAAGAAGGATAAAGTTCTGCCAAATCGTAGATTTCATTGTTCCGCCAGATCATAGAATCGATATCAAGGTGACTACAAAGCGGAATAAATACACAGAGTCAGAGATCTGAACGGGAATTGACGATGAAAAAGTCAAGATAACGCCAGTAATAGTAGGAGCATTAGAAATAATTCAAAATAACTTTGAAAAAAAAAAAATAAGAGAATCAGACACTAGAAGAATTGCTCAGAACATACAACGGTTACCAATGATTAAAACCGTTTAAACATCAAGGAAAACATTGTAATGCGGAGATTAATAGAGAGTGGCCTCAAGCGAGATTCGAAATCGGGACCCTATAGTAAGAAATTTATTCCTAACTCGCATTTAGGTAAAAATGTCAGGCGGATTGCATCATGGTAGAGATTTCCGCTTCTTACAACGAGGTCCTGATTTCGAATCCCGCTAGATTCCGCCACTTTATGAGTCGCACACGACGAAACACGTATCACTGGATAATTATATGTAATATGATCCACCAACATGCTGATTTGCTTTATAACTGCTTTGAGTGTGAGTATACTAGCAAGATTAAAACTCGACTGTCTTGGTTACCGTTTGGGCTTTTATCAGTTAAGCTATTTGGTTGGTGCTTAGATTTTAAATTACAATTATTAACCATCTTCCGAACGTATATATATATATATATATATATATATATATATATATATATATATATATATATACACACGTGTGTGTTCTATATTTTAAGATGATTATATTTGATTTATTCAGTGTATATATATATACATATATACATATATATATATATATATATGACTACTTCATCTAATCACATAATTTATTATGCGAAGTATAAATTTATGCGTAAACTTTACGTATTTACAACAACAGTGCTCAATACGTACGTAGAGCAAGGAAGTAAGTTATGAAATATATATGGCAATCCATCTATTCCGCGTTTCATCCACGCAATGATTCACCAGGCTTATGCGAGGATTTTGTGGTTGTCTCGCGTTTTTATATACGCACCTTCTATTCAATGTTTAGTTAGTCAATCAACTTTCCTCTTTCTCCCGCACCCTTCCTAATCAGCCAATTATCAGGCACTTACAGGACAAAGGCCCAGTTGACCTGCGGTTCACTCGTTCATTTGTATATATATATATATATATATATATATATATATATATATATATATATATATATATATATATATATATATACAGGTCTATATGTATATATAAGATTAGTGGTTATATTAATATTCTGAAAAAAACAGCACATATATTCGAATTAAGAATTTATTTTTGGCAAAATGAATATATAGAAGGGGTTATGTTGATTTCCTTAATCCATGGCTTTTCAATAATGATTATATCATCAGAGGAAATGAAATGCGCTTAGCAAAATATTCAGCTGTGAATAGATACTTATTTTGCTTTTCAACACAAATATTGAAAATAGTTATTTTCAGTGGTGCATGATAATTATATGGAACTAATTATAGGAAAAGGGAATTTGATACAACCTGCGCAGTCCATTATTGGAAGGAGTACAATGTCATATAGGGTTATAAATCCAGGTAGGTAGAATATTGATCCAGGGAAGAAGGCAGTAATCCCATATAACAAAAAAGCTTGGTTGCTCCTCATTGATTTTCCGAAAGGTATATGGGGCAGCCGTAATCGTTGGTCAATTGAGTGTGTGTTTGGTAGATGTAATCCAAAGTCTTTTTAGGTGTTGACACAGTGTATCAGATGTTTGATGGATATACCATTCTATTATAAAATTCCCTGTGGGTAATAGAATTTTAGCATTGAATTATGTATGCAATGGACCTCGAAATCAATGGTATGGGTAGCAGAATAATCCGGGAGATGATATTCAGAACGATGCGTTGGACGACTAGCTTCTGGTGTGAATCCCGGTAAAGTGCTGGTCAGCTTTCTTGTTGATAATGTGTGGGGTAGCCTTTTAGATGAGGGAAAGGAGGGCGGGCTGAAGTATAGATGGTAAAGAGAGAGGGAGCAGGGTTAAAATTGGGCGAACAGACAGGTGCTTAATGGAATTTCTTCAGAGGAGGGAGTTATAGATTGGTATTCGGTAAAAATGTTGACCTCTTAATTTTAAGTTCAAATGAGAAATGGATATTTTTATGATTTAAAATAGGGTTGTGTATGAGATGGGATGGGCGTGCTGTTTTTGCTGAGCAGATGGGTAAGGGGGTGAGGTGGAGATGGGGGCATATCATGGTCTGAAGTTTTGGAATGCTTGGGGGATCACTTATTTAAGTATGTTTAACGTTGGGTGCTATTAAATTTTGAGGGTATCTTTAAAAGTAACTAGATTAACTGAGATTCAGTTTGTTCATTACGATTGCGTAGTATGATCCGGTTTTATTAAATTTATTTAAAATGTATATATTCCTGTTTGGAGGCGATCTATGGATGAGTTGGCTTTGTTGTTCGTGGGGTTTAAGTGAATGATTTATATAGTGTGGTTAATTAGCTATTTTTTATAATGTGGTGACTTGACACAAATTTGGGCTGGGCGTATGGTTGTCAAAACGTGCTTGAATTTAACTATTTATACAATAATAAACTGTATATCCATCTGTCAAACCTTAAAATGAGCGCAAATATAAACGCATATGCACCCAGAGACACTCATACATACGCACATATACATATACACATATATTCTTAAATATTGAGCTTCTCCTTTTTGGCTAGGATCGCATTGAAAGTATTTATTCAAGTAATATCTATCAGGATTTTTCATCTGATTCTAATCAGTGTATTATCTCAATTATATATATATATATATATATATCCAAACACACACAAATGCATATATATATGCACAAAGACAAATGTACACAAATGTATATATATATATATATATATATATATATATATATATATATATACCGGCTGCCCACAAAGCCTGGCTACATGATCTAGAGGATGCTTCCTCAAAGTCTTGCTACATAAGGTAGCCAGACTTTGTGGACACCCTGTATATATGATAATTATGTATATGTATGTTTGGTTCATTTGTTTATTTTCCCTTTTTCTTTTTAGTTTTAAAATTGTTAGTTGCAAAAATTTAGAAATTATAATTAAAGCAAATAATGACAAACTTTTAAATAAAAGCAATGAAGACAACAATAAAATAAACAATAAAAAGGTGGACACAAACTAACACAAAAGAAACGTATGTAATAAGTAGAAATAATAATAATAATAATAATAATAATAATAATAATAATAATAATAATAATAATAATAATAATAATAATAAGACACCAACTCTGGAAAACGACAACTATACTAGAAATAAAAATTAAAATACAAAATGCAACGGCTGATCTCGCACACTTTGCCCACTTCAAAATAAATGTCTAACCAAAAGGATAGTTTACCAGGCCACAATATTTTCCAAAGAAACCCCGAATAATAAGAAATATTACGTAAGTATGAATTCCATAGGTTTCAAAACCCGATATTATGACCACAAATACGCATTCAAAAATTAATAAAAACACCGAATGAAAACAATACTAGCACACACATACTGGAAACTCAAATAAACTGATGTTCACTGGTAGTTGAATGGAAAATAGTAAACAAGCAAACATATGTAGAGACCTAGATGATCAATGTATATAATGACTTCATGAAAAATGTGTTATCCTATATTAAAAAAAAAAACAAAAAAACAACAACAATATTTTAACTGTAGGAGGGAAATAGCGAACAAATGTGTTTACAGAATAAACTTTACTCTAGTATAGCGATACAAAATAATTATAAAACTAACAATAACAATAGAAAATAAAGAATAAAATATACATACATATGCATAAATTATCATATATATATATATACATATATATATGCATATATATAAACTAACATAAAACCCATTAAACTTAGGTTTAAAATAGGTCAGGGCACTAAATATCTACGCTTCCCGCTAAAATAGTACACACAAAAGAAGCGAGTGACCTGTAACTGCATGCTCATTGGCTGATTAGGAAGGGTGCGGGGGAAACTAGAAAGCTGATTGGCTAAATAAAAAATCAATAGAAGATGCGTATATAAAAACTCGCGACAAGTACAAAATCTTCGCACAAACCTGATGAATACTTACGTGAATGAAACATGGAATATTTTGTGTAGCTTAATTGACATATATATTTTATAATCTACTATATATATATATATATATATATATATGTATATATATATGTGTGTGTGTGTGTGTGTGTGTGTGTGTGTGTGTGTGTGTGTGTACAAGATTGCCCGCCATTTTCCGGTATTAAACGTAACCTTTTATTTCTTTAAAAATGAAACAATGAACTGAAAAAGCAAATAAACTGAGACATGTCCATGCGAGTAATATATTTTTCAAAAGGTTTTTCTTCTTTTAATGAAACAAAAAATAATACTCAAGACACCATATCTGAAAGGCACTGAGTTAAGTACAACTTTTCCGCCAGATGTATACGGTTTTTAAAAAGTGCTTGTAAAACATACTTATTTGGAACATTACGAAGCTGTAATGTTTCACGACCGCACATGCGCATTCGAGAAACAGTTAGCGAACAGAAAAAACATTCGATGATAGCCACGTACTAATATCTCAATTTCGAATCCTTATTACCAATTTTCCCTATAAAACCGATTAAATTATTGTTACATGCTTCAATAATATAAATACCTAATTTCAAAATTTAGATCAATTATTCCTTGAGTATAAAGGTTGAGAAGTTTGCTTATACACACATTCTCAGTTTTTTTAGATGTATAGTTTAAAAAATAATAAAATTGTCTGCGACTTTCGACACTATAGGAATTAACGAAGCAATTTCTATGCAAAGGTTCTGCACACCATTTTAAACACATACTGCAGCATGTTTTCGCAGAGGAATATGCAGATTAGCTTCACTTTCCAGAATTTTTTTCCGAACATGTGAAACGGCTTTTCTCAGTATTGTCGATCCGTTTCTCGGAAATAAAAGAAAATTTACTCCCAACATTAAATATATTAATTATTGTTTTCAAAGTTTTCCCTATTTTTTTCGGGTTACATTTTATCTTGAATCAGGATGCATTGTGAGAAATTTCATATACAGTTGACATATTTCTTTTGTGCAACCGCCCACGCATGTCAGTGGTTGGCTGTCATTGGTTTAAATTTGTGTGTGTCAGGTGAGTAGCTTGGCGCGCTTTTTCGAACATGTTTTCTTTTTCAACTTTTTTCGACACATAACTCGGCATTGGGATAAACTCAAACCCAGCAGCTCCCACTGGAGTGAACCAATACAATTCCTTCATGAACACCAAACATTTGGTGAACGAGAAATCACATCTTATATAGCTAAATTTATCCAAATTAAGGATAGCATTCAAGAATTGTTCTTCATGCTTATTTACCAAATGTAGGATCTTATCTCAATTCATTTTGAGTCCTAATTCTAGATGCCAACATTCCCGCCGCGTTTACCATAAACAATGGATCGTTCCGAGGAACAACGAATTAACATTCCGACAATAGGAATTCATACTAAAGGCTTCGGGTGTGTGGAGGCCAATTGGGCCACCCTTTTGCAAAAATACACTACAAGAACCAATAAACTTTCATTGTTGTTACTTGTGAATAAGTTTTGAGTTTGAAAGTTATGGCTTTTGTGTTTGTGGATTCTTTTGCTTCTATCGAGAGGGAATTAGGATGTGAGAAATAATTTCTTACTTTTTTGTTTTGGAAAACGTAACGATTAGTTCTTTTTATATTATTTTTTTTTTATATTTAATTTGTGCAAATTCTTGATTTAAGAGGAGCAGATCTTATTTTTTTTCTCCATAATTTTAGCAAATTATTGTGGATAAGTATTAACGTAATTCTTAGAAACCGTAGTTTGTTAACTCAAAAAAATGAAGGAAAAGATAAAATATTTGTTTTCTATTTCATTTGATAAAAAAGTAGTTTATTTCGTTTATGTAACTTCTGCCGTTAAAAACTAATAAGACATCGATAAGTTTCGTTTGACGATATGTTGTACAAAAGAAAGATGGCGACTGTATATGGTATTTAACACAGCATTAAGTTGGTTAAAGTTAAAACATCACAACCCACATGCCTCAAAATTACACTTTCTTTACGGCAAGTAAGATAATAAACACGTTTTTTATTGCGTGTCATCAGCCAGTTGGTGTCGGAATTAGCACACCGACGAGTAGTGGGGGAGGAGAAGAAAAGACGGTGTAAGTCTTACAACGAAATGTCGACGTTGCTTACAAGCAGTCTTTCCTTGTAAAAGTAACAAATGGGTAACGATGGTCGAAGTGTAATTTGTCTAAAAGACAGCAACAACTACAACAACAGTAGAGCGGCCACCCCTTTTTATCTACTCCAACTCTCAGTCAACGAGATTCACGCGTGACTGAAATGTCTATTTAACTTGTAAGGAATAGGCACTCAGGTTCTTTGATTAACGGACAACCGGCCGTGTTGGTCACAGCTACCAGCACTCCTTTCTTCCCCACCGACCTGCCCTCGGCAAGTCAACCAATTGAAAATTCTCACATTGTTTGTGGTTTCTACTTCACTGGCTATCCTTACTGTTTTTTCAGTAACACCCTTTTTCTTATTTCTATTCTTATTTTCGGTGTCTTATATTGCTGTGCTCTTTTTTCCGCGTATTCATCTTCTCCGTTGTTAATGGTTTCTGCTCTGTCATGCAGCGTGTTCTTCTTCATCAGTCTTCGCTGCCTACTTTGTCTTGTAGGTTGAATTCTTTTTTATTCTTCTTCATTGTCTGTGTTCTTCTTTTCCATGTTCTACTTTTGCAGCGTTATCTTCCTCTTAGTCTTCGCCTATTTTTTGCAGCGTATGTCTCTGCATCTCCTTTTTCAACGTCTTGAATTGCTTTCCTTTTTCCTTTTTTCTCATCCTCTTTCTCATTAGACCCTTATTCGTATTCATCTGCTTTTTCTTATTTACTTCTTTTACTTTTTTTTCTCTTTTTTTAAAAACCTTTTCACTGTTTACGTTTCTTTCTCCTACGGTATTTTCGTCCACTAATAATGCAGATTGTTTTTTTGTTTTTTTTGTTTTACTATTTTCTTTCTTTTTCGTTCTACTTTTTCCTTTAGTTTCTGTTACATAAAACTTAAAAAAAACACAGTTGCTTACATGAAGCCTGCGTACCACGTTATTTATTAATTAAAGATTTTCTTCTGAAATATATCATTCTGTTCGACAGTTTTAATGCTTCAATATTCCTTTCAGTTATTCATACAAACAGTACTGCATCTTTTTCCAATTATTTATCATCAGTCTAGTCTTCTTTTTCTTCCTCATCTAGGTTTAGGCTTCCTCATTTCACTTCTTTTTAAACGCATTTTCTACGTCTTTTTCGTCTTCAGCTTTGTATGCTACTTCTTCTTCTTCTCCTTATTCTTCCTCTTCTTCTTTTTTCTTCTTCTTCATTAGCATCTTCTTCTACACCGTCACCTTCTGTTTCTACGTTTGATTATTTTTTTTAATTTGTTTTCTTTTTTTTTGCTTACTTTTTTTTCTTTTCGTTGCTTTCGTCTGTGTTTGCATTTCTTTCATTTTATTTCCATTTAGGCTTTCATTTTCTTCGACTCGTATTTTGTCCACGTAAAACTTCTAAACAATTTCTTACATTAAGTGTAAGGGCAACTCTATTCATTGATTATATGTTTCTACAGAAATATACCTTTTTATTCGATAGTTGAATTGCTCCAATATTCATTTCCATTATCCCTCTACATTACAGTAAAACATTAAAACTTCTCAAGTAGATTACGTACACGGATAAACTTTGCTAAATTACATATTAAGAAGCGCGTGTTTTCACGTTAATGTAGTTCGCTATTGCAAATTTTATTATTACTTTCTTCAGAGGACATATACTTAACCAAATAAAGCGAAACCATACATATTTTGTGGAATAGAATCAGTTAAAATACCAGATCGCCTTTTAAATCTGATTCTTTAACAATTGGATACTTAGGCGGATAACAGACCGTACTGATAAAACCTTATTTATTGACCCAGTTTTATATGTGGGGCCGATAACAATTCAGAAAAAATATATACTGCATACATTGCATTTACTTTAACGTAATCTGTAAAATATAGGAAGGTCATGGTCGCAAGTCCTTCGAAACTGTATGAAAGTGCCAAAGGGCTTTTAAGGCAGCCAGTGCTCAAAAGTAATCGCTCCAATAAAGCAATAACTCACAGTGGCATGCACCGACACTGGCAGTTTTGAATACAAGTGGCCGCCCTAAAGCAACACTAATCGTCAGTATTAACCAGCGCAAACAATGGTAGTTCGTGTATACTGCTAGCTTCCACTGCTAGACAATTCACGACAGTAGAAGACACATTTGGTGAAGGTGAAGATCATATAATTTGTGCACCTCGGTGAAGGTGAAGGTCATATATCCAGCTTTAAATGTTCAGCTTAAGACGGCTCCAACACGACAAATTTTCGTGTGTAAAATAATCATTACTGAACTCTTTAAAGTATATTAATATAAAATGCAGAAGTAATTTATGAGAAAATAAACAAGGATGGCATGTACCAGTCTCTATCACTATGCAACCCCTGTAGCGATGTACATAGAAATCGGAACTAATCAACCTTACATAATAGTCAGGGGCAATATAGAGAAATAGCAAACTCAGTAGAAGTTATTGTCCCACGTAATAATTGGTTGAACAAAGCTGAAAGAGAAAAGATAGTGGAATACCAAGGTCTGTGTACTATTTGAAAAAGAACCTGTATATTGGGTGGATCGCTTTCATTTTAATTATGATAAGAGCAAGCGAATATCAGAAAAGAATGTAAAACATTATCTGGTAGTGGATATGTTAAAAAATCCATAGGGATTCGAGGAACTGGACAAACATTCAAATATAATAAAAAGTCAAAGTCAGTTAATTTATCTGGAAGACGGTTTTAGTAGTTTTTCCAATTTAAGAACCTTTAATCGTTTCTAAAAACATATTGTGTCAAGCGTACTTTACGAGAACGCGAAATAGCCTAGATATTTTAAGTTTTAATAATTACTTAAAATAAAAAAGTAAAATTACTGTAAGGGACCCACTCAATATAGGCAACGATAACGTATTACAAGAGAAATAAAACAATTGTACTTAAGAAAAAATGGCTAGAAGCATTATGAATCATTCAGTTGGAATATATCAGATAGCAGATTTATATCTGGAATCTCTCAGCTAGAACAAAATAGGAAGAAAATGTATAAAAAACATATAGCCTATAAAGATATCTTACTGATGTTTGTCCTCGCTGTTTTGATTTATTATTACGCTTTTCTCGTTCACTAACTATGCATGTATTTCTTTAAGTGCAATTATTTTAAAATGTGGCCTTTTTAAATTCTGCTTTTGGCTACGTAATTATATTGTAATAAGAAATTCCAGGCATAATTTTCTCCATTATTAACTTCATTATTAGACATATTTTCTTTAAAGTATTAAAATCCACAACCGAATTGACATGTCTATAAATGAATAATCTATGTCCTCCTCTTTTATAAATACATTGATTTTTCAAGCTAGGCGTGAATTTTATTACGACAACTGGTTGGTATATTACCTGGAGTTCGCTACTTTTTACCTGATGGTATTTGGACTTAGAAACTTAGTAATTGCTTTAAAAATAATAAATTAATTGGTATAGTATTTTAATTTACCAACTTGTTAACTTGGCTAGTTATAAGGTTTTATACTAATATTCTCCAATTAAAAGGGAAAAGTTAAAAAAAAAACACACACGCAGTAATGTTCCTAATCATTTCCTTCTTATAGTATCGCCATAGGAATACAATAAGCTCATCTTACTTTTTGAGGCTGGTAAAAGTTTCATTATATCTTATATCTTTAAAAGTCAACTTTTTTGGTTACTTTTTACCGTCCTACATAATAGTTTTACTTAACGTTATCTGATACAAACCTACACAAATTTCAAATTTATTCGTGAAATGTTTTTACGAATTTTATATTGATTATTTTAATGGCAAATCGAACTTTGTTATGATTTTACATGAGAGGTGCATATATACGGGCCAGATATTTAATAAAACTCAGTAGACACATGTATTTCACTGAATAAATCAAATTTAATCCTGCTTATACTTACAAATTAATTTTACGAAATTTTGTTTAGTCAAATTGTGAGGATATTACGGATAGAGTACGAATTAATTGTAATAGAGTACGTGTTTAGAAGGTGAAGGATAATACACAAATAAAACGCATAATTACATAATTAGTTAGCATTAAACCAGAGAAAATACTTCTTTTGAAATATCTGGTTGTCAGCACTCTGTTTCCAGTGGAAAATGTCCCGGAAGTTTATGTCGTAGAACGTTAGAGAATCAGTAATATGATAACCAATAATCACAGCAAATGGGTATAAAACAAGTGTCTAATGGTGGCGTTTGCGTATTGTGAGAAGTCACCGATACTTGAAGTCGAAATCCGACCGATAGATAACGAAAATGTGGCCTATGTAAATTAAGATGCGGTCGAATTTGAACGTATAAAAAGGCGGCATTTCTTCCAGTCGGCGAGGATTGTCCGTTGAGCAGAAATCGTTTTGAACGCACGGTAAATTCGGGTATCATTGGGAAGATATAAAGACGGATCTTCTACGAAGGTCAAAACAGGGGGAAAAAGAGTTTCTTGTTTTCTGTGTGCCGAGAACGTTGAAGCTGAAGAATATTTTTTTTCGTGGGAACATTTAGCAGTATTCGGCAGTTCAAATAAAAAACTTTTATATTAATCCTAGAAGCTATTTCGGCGTTAAATAGAAAGTCGATGCGGCCGAGACGAAAGTGGGATTTTGAAAATTCGTGAAAAGGAAATTTGAAAGCGTCGGCAGATGAAAAGATCAAAATAATTTAAACTTTGAAAATTGAAAGCGTGGAGAGATAAACATTTTTTTAAAAATCTGTGGAACATTTGAAAATTGAAAGCGTGGAGAGATAAACATTTTTTTAAAAATCTGTGGAACATTTGAAAATTGAAAGCGTGGAGAGATAAATATTTTTTTTTAAAATCTGTGGAACATTTGAAAATTGAAAGCGTGGAGGGATAAATATTTTTTTTAAAATCTGTGGAACATTTGAAAATTGAAAGCGTGGAGAGATAAACATTTTTTTAAAAATCTGTGGAACATTTGAAAATTGAAAGCGTGGAGAGATAAACATTTTTTTAAAAATCTGTGGAACATTTGAAAATTGAAAGCGTGGAGAGATAAATATTTTTTTAAAAATCTGTGGAACATTTGAAAATTGAAAGCGTGGAGAGATAAACATTTTTTAAAAATCTGTGGAACATTTGAAAATTTAAAGCGTGGAGAGATAAACATTTTTTTAAAAATCTGTGGAACATTTGAAAATTTAAAGCGTAAAGAGATAAACATTTTTTTAAAAATCTGTGGAACATTTGAAAATTTAAAGCGTCGAGAGATAAATATTTTTTTAAAAATCTGTGGAACATTTGAAAATTGAAAGCGTGGAGAGATAAATATTTTTTTAAAAATCTGTGGAACATTTGAAAATTGAAAGCGTGGAGTGATAAATATTTTTTTAAAAATCTGTGGAACATTTGAAAATTGAAAGCGTGGAGAGATAAATATTTTTTTAAAAATCTGTGGAACATTTGAAAATTGAAAGCGTGGAGAGATAAATATTTTTTTAAAAATCTGTGGAACATTTGAAAATTGAAAGCGTGGAGAGATAAACATTTTTTTAAAAATCTGTGGAACATTTGAAAATTTAAAGCGTAAAGAGATAAACATTTTTTTAAAAATCTGTGGAACATTTGAAAATTGAAAGCGTGGAGAGATAAATATTTTTTTAAAAATCTGTGGAACATTTGAAAATTGAAAGGGTGGAGAGATAAATATTTTTTTTAAAAATCTGTGGAACATTTGAAAATTGAAAGCGTGGAGAGATAAATATTTTTTTAAAAATCTGTGGAACATTTGAAAATTGAAAGCGTGGAGAGATAAATATTTTTTTAAAAATCTGTGGAACATTTGAAAATTGAAAGCGTGGAGAGATAAATATTTTTTTAAAAATCTGTGGAACATTTTAAAATTGAAAGCGTGGAGAGATAAATATTTTTTTAAAAATCTGTGGAACATTTGAAAATTGAAAGCGTGGAGAGATAAACATTTTTTTAAAAATCTGTGGAACATTTGAAAATTGAAAGCGTTGAGAGATAAATATTTTTTTTAAAAATCTGTGGAACATTTGAAAATTGAAAGCGTGGAGAGATAAACATTTTTTTAAAAATCTGTGGAACATTTGAAAATTGAAAGCGTGGAGAGATAAACATTTTTTTAAAAATCTGTGGAACATTTGAAAATTGAAAGCGTGGAGAGATAAACATTTTTTTAAAAATCTGTGGAACATTTGAAAATTGAAAGCGTGGAGAGATAAATATTTTTTTAAAAATCTGTGGAACATTTGAAAATTGAAAGCGTGGAGAGATAAATATTTTTTTAAAAATCTGTGGAACATTTGAAAATTGAAAGCGTGGAGAGAGAAATATTTTTTTAAAAATCTGTGGAACTTTTGAAAATTGAAAGCGTGGAGAGATAAATATTTTTTTAAAAATCTGTGGAACATTTGAAAATTGAAAGCGTGGAGAGATAAATATTTTTTTAAAAATCTGTGGAACATTTGAAAATTGAAAGCGTGGAGAGATAAATATTTTTTTAAAAATCTGTGGAACATTTGAAAATTGAAAGCGTGGAGAGATAAATATTTTTTTAAAAATCTGTGGAACATTTGAAAATTGAAAGCGTGGAGAGATAAACATTTTTTTTTTTAAATCTGTGGAACATTTGAAAATTGAAAGCGTGGAGAGATAAACATTTTTTTAAAAATCTGTGGAACATTTGAAAATTGAAAGCGTGGAGAGATAAACATTTTTTTTTAAAATCTGTGGAACATTTGAAAATTGAAAGCGTGGAGAGATAAACATTTTTTTTTAAATCTGTGGAACTTTTGAAAATTGAAAGCGTGGAGAGATAAACATTTTTTTTTTAAATCTGTGGAACTTTTGAAAATTGAAAGCGTGGAGAGATAAACATTTTTTTTTTTAAATCTGTGGAACATTTGAAAATTGAAAGCGTGGAGAGATAAACATTTTTTTTTAAAATCTGTGGAACTTTTGAAAATTGAAAGCGTGGAGAGATAAACATTTTTTTTTAAATCTGTGGAACTTTTGAAAATTGAAAGCGTGGAGAGATAAACATTTTTTTTTTAAAATCTGTGGAACTTTTGAAAATTGAAAGCGTGGAGAGATAAACATTGTTTTTTAAAAATCTGTGGAACTTTTGAAAATTGAAAGCGTGGAGAGATAAACATTTTTTTTTTTAAATCTGTGGAACTTTTGAAAATTGAAAGCGTCGAGAGATGGCAATATTTAATGGTTATGTGCCGAACATTTAAAAAATTGAAAGCGTCGAAAAATGTAAATATTAATAATTCGAGCTGAACGTAGAAAATTTAAAGCATCGAGAAACAAAAGGTTTAAATGTGATTCGAGTAAGACTTTTCTTTAAATCGTCGTAGTATAACGGAGAACGTTTTTTTTTTTTTGGTCGGAATGCTAGTAAATTTTAGTGGTGTCTGTTAAAGGTCAGCGTTGTCTCGCGTTGTTTGTGAGAAGCCAGCGTTTTTTTTTTTTTAGGGTTTAGCGTTGCCTAGCTCTAGCGGATTTTTTTGACTAGCGTTGTCTAGCGGTGTTTTTGAGCGGTTAGCTGTGTTTTTGAGAAGCTAGCGTTGTCTAGCGGAGTTAGTGCGGGTTTTGGGTTGTCTAGCTGTGTTTTTGAAGTATCAATCGTTGTCTAACTGTGTTTTTTAGGACATGGGCAAAATTTAAAATACATTTTTCATAAATAAAAATCGGTGCAATGTTGCATTTCCTTGAAGAAAATTCTCCCAGTGTATTAGTCATATTGCGATTATATTACACTATAATATGCTGAAAAACAAAGAGTTCTGGCAAATAGCAAACAGGATATTGAACAGAAGCGTGCGTTCTATCCCAACTATCATCAATGGACCTGAGGTCATCTCGTCAGCATCAGACGAGGCCAGATTATTTGCCAAAAAGACCATCAACTCCCTGCATTTCCTCCTATAACAGACAACCCTCTATATAACATACCAATAGCTGTGCGTGAGGTCGCCAAGCTTATCAAGAACCTTGATTCCAGTTAAGCAACTGGCCCTAACGGTATTCCAGTTATAGTGCTGAAAAAGCTCCAACCAGAACTTGCCCCCACACTTACAAAACTGTTTAAGCGTTGCCTTAAGGAGAAGTGCTTTCCAACACGCTAGCAAAACTAATCAGTATGCCCTGTATTTAAGAATTTATGTGAAAAGTCATCTCCCTCTCAGTAAAGACCAATAAGTTTCCTGTGTGTCATGAGTAAGTTGTTGGAATCCATATTAAATAAAGAAGTAGTCAACCACCTCAACAGAAACAACCTTCTTAGTGACATGCAATATGGTTTCCGCTCTGCAAGATCTGCAGCAGATGTTCTAACGGTTATATCACATAGAATTAGTGACTCTCTTGACAAAGGTTTCCTTTCCAGGGCAATTTCTCTCGACATATCGAAGGCCTTCGATAAGGTATGGCATAAGGGCCTACTTCACAAGATTTCCAGCTACGGTATTACTGGACATGTTTTCTCAATCATTAAATCATTTCTCTCTGATAGGTTCATAAGAGTAATGGTTGATGGACAGAAATCAGAGGTCCACAGTATTAATGCTGGAGTCTCTCAGGGGTCAATCCTGGGCCAAGCTCTCTTCCTGATCTACATCAATGATCTCCCAAAACACATACTTAAATCATTCGTTGAGATCTATGCTGATGGCACGACCATCTATGGCAACACATCAAAGGCCGTAAATGACAAAGTTCTCTCTAATTCTCTCTCCTCTGATCTTGAGCACGTGGTACAATGGGGGGAAAGGTGGCTGGTCACTTTTAATCCATCCAAAACCAAGCTTCTATATTTACATCATCAACGCTCTGATCCCCATCTGGTATCAATTGAAATGAATGACTCTCGACTTGGGGAAGCCCCATGTTTTGAGAAGCTTCTGGGTTTGATCTTTACTCCTGATCTGAAATGGAACACGTACATCAAATATGTTGCCAAGGACGCTGGGAAAATGTTGGGATCCTTCTACCGCTCCAGAAGATATCTCACTACTGATGCAATTCTCTATCTGTATAAAAGCTAAGTACGTCCAAGGATGGTGTACTGCTGCCACATCTGAGCAGGAGCTGCTAAAAACAGCCTATCCTGCGTTGACGGAGTACAAAATAGACTTCGTGGTTTAGTGGGGGGTGCCCTTTTCTCTTCCCTGCAACCTCTCTCCCACAGGAAAGACGTTGCGAGCCTGTCTTTGTTTTATATTTATTTCCATGGCAGTTGCTCGTCTGAGCTCCAATATCTCGTCCCCCCTCGCCAATCTTTCACGAGAAACACCCGTCTGGCTGAAACTACTGTCAATAATTTCCCCAACTCTTTATCTGTGCCTAAATCCAAACGTAGATTCCATGAGCAAAGATTCTTTCTTAGAACTGCACGCCAATGGAACTCTCTGCTGCTTGCCTGCTTCCCACCTGACTACAACTTGGACGTCTTCAAGTCCAATATGAATAAACTCCTGACAAACCGCCCCCTTAAATAAACCACCCCATCAAAACCCCTAATACTAATGACTACTACAATACTATCTCATTTATTACTGTACACGCAATAACCCTTATCCCTGACTGACCTTCGGGCCTTGATAAGTGGTGACTCGCAAGTAAAAAAAAATCTAGTTAAGTTCAAAACCTTTCAGTTTCCATTTTTTGATTTTTACACGCTGTATATATATATATATATATCTATATATATATATATTTATATATATATATATATATATATACATATATATACATATATATGTGTGTGTGTTTGCGTGTGTGTGTGTCTGTGTTTCCTCAATATTTAGTTAAGTATGCCAGTATGATTCTTTAAAGACTGCAAGTTTTGCATTTATCTCTGTTTTTTTTTCTCTCAGGCTGGGAATTAATGTTAAACGTGTAACTCAGACAAAATCAATTGATCATTTTCCTCAGTGTATTCAAACAAATAATAAATTTGCTTGAACGAATACTCGATAAGAATTAATCCGCAGATAATTTAGATAACAGATAGAGCATCACTCCTTCTGAAAGCTAAAAAAAATTGGAGCGTTAAGAAATATAAAAAAAAAACATTTTTTCGACAACTAATTTTTTTTTCTCACGACTATTCATCAGAAAAATGAATATAAATTAATTGAGATCTCGTCCATCTTAGTGTGAAATTATGCTTCACTTCTGGTTAATGTTTTGTTTGTTAAATCATTTTCTCTGTAACGTTATACACAGAACCAACACGCGTCGTATCCTCAGGCGCAAAGCATAGAAAAGTAGTTCAACTCATTTCATTGTAGCCACCTTTTTCTCACATTTACAGCCTTGACGTCAACCACGTGAAATTGAATACTAATACAGTGTGTGAATACCCACATTTATAAAATGCTTTCAACGTTCACTGTATTAAATGAAATTGTGTAGCTGAATTAAATTACAATACTATAGTGCATCGGCTTAATTCGACATGAGATAACTTAGACGGT
The DNA here is from genome assembly GCF_053919585.1 of Euprymna scolopes. Classification (NCBI taxonomy): domain Eukaryota; kingdom Metazoa; phylum Mollusca; class Cephalopoda; order Sepiida; family Sepiolidae; genus Euprymna; species Euprymna scolopes. The sequence goes on along the minus strand of NC_136484.1, from coordinate 16,327,455 downwards.
AAAGACAATCACTCTTTGCTGAGTTTTTTTTTTCACTCAGCAGAAAAACACGATCATACAGACTCGTGTTCCCGACTTACAAAGTGAAAAACTTCTTGACATTTCGCTTGGCTGCGCCATAGAACACTTGTGAAACTAAATTTACCAGCATCACTGACGAAAGTATTAAAGGAATATTTTGAAGAGGTATAAACGTGTATCTTACATTTTTATATGCCATTGCGTGCCCACAGATTTTACAGTAAACTCTCAATAATTGAGATAATAAAACTACGCCGCATAGATGGAATAAATATATTAGCATACAGCCTAGAAAATTTAGTTCTAATAAAATATGACAACCCTGTAAATAAGTTTCACATGAGAAATAATATAAAAACACATTTTATCTACAACGTAAAGATAAGCTTAATTGCTATGAGTTTATATGAGATAATTTGCATTCTGAGTAAGAAAAACGAAACTGTATTCTGTCTGAAACTGAAGCATAAAACTAGAGAAATTAAACATGGCTGTACAAAATTAAGTACGTAAAGATCAAAATGTAGTATCTGTTTTTCAGATGCTACAGGTCAATTTATTGTTCTCTGTCAGTGGATGAGAAATCATTCACAACTTAGACATTTTTTTCCTATTGCCATGTTAGAAACAACCTGAGTGTCTAAATCTGTCACATTCAGAGGCATAGTAACTTTATATCATATTAGAGGCATTGTAACGTTATATCATATATGATTTACTTGTTAATTAATTGTAATCAGCGACGTAAATATGTATCCAGTAGAACACCGGGGCACCGGGCCCGAGGATACGATGTTTTAAGGTTACCATGTGGAATGCCATATTTCCGGCCCCTTCTTACGGTATTTGCCCCGCCTTATGTTGTTATTTGTAATGTTATTTAGTTATATACATATGTATTATTTAGAGTATTTTGTTACTAATTTTTAATGCCGTATCCCGGGAGTCTACTGTATATGATAAAGTATACGTACTTTTAAACATATACTACCTTGATATCGGCCTAAACTGAACGACTTATGATATTTTTCATTATAGTAAGCATGCACTTGCAATGCATACATGACTTCTAAAATTCTGTTTCGATTTCAGGTGGAAATAGGCGTTTAGGATTAAACAAGAAAACTAGCTTATTTACGCCGTCTTTACAACATAGTTTTATGAACTCTTGACGACAACATACATGAACAGCATATATATATATATATATATATATATATATATATATATATATATATTACCTTGATGACTCTTGCTGCTATGGTTACAACTAATCTTAATAACAGAAAGGGCATACTTAATTAAAAATATTGCCGATATGTTTACTCCCCCCTTTCGGAAATAGAATGCGATTATGAATATCTCAAGTATCAAATAATCCTTATACACTGTGAAATGTACTGAATGTATTGAAACCAAAACGAGGAGATATCAACATTTGAGAAATATTGGGAATTAAGTCTCCCTTGCTGTTATTTGGGATCAATTGAAACCAGAGCAGCAAGTTTTAGTTTTCCCTCTATCAAGCCAGATATCAGATATTTTTTTTATTCATAAGAAAAACTAAGAAAACAAATAACTCTGATTGAAGCATTTTATAGTTTTAAAAAAGTGCCAAAATTAAGGTGTGGATGATAGAGTATCACTTGAGGTAGCGAACTTAAAGTCAAAGGTTACATAGCCCACAATCAAGTTTAGGTAATCCGCAAAACGATGAGCTTGCATTTGTTAAAATATGATCATCAGTAGCTGATATTTAGACCTCATAACATTGCCTAAAAAGCTGGTATTATATATATATATATATATATATATATATATATATATATATGTAGACATGTACATATGTGCATATGTATATATGCATATATATACATGTATATTATATATATATAGGTATATATGTATATATATACATGCATGTATATGTTTATATATACATATGTATATATATGTATGTATATAGATATGTATATATGTACAGATTTATATATACATATGTATATATATGTATATATGCATACGTATATATACATATATATGTATAGACATATGTTTATATATATATGTATATGTATATATGTGTGTATATATATATGTATTTATTTATGCATATACATGTATCTATATATATATATATATGTATATATATATATATATATATATATATATATATATATATATATATATATATATATGGACCTTATCTCATCCTGGTTTTGCTATTAAAAACATGCTCAGCCGAAGTAGCTCCAATCCTCTCCAAACTTTACAACGAATGCCTTAATGAATCTTGCATCCGTGCCTGCTGGAAAACTGCATCTGTGGCACCAGTTTTCAATAATTCTGGCGAAAGAACTGACCCAACAAATTACCGGCCCATTAGACTCCTCCCGCTTTTTGCCAAAATATTTGAGTCCATAATTAACCAAGCTCTAGTCTAACACCTTCTTACCGATCAACAATATGGATTTAGGCAAGCCGGCTCAACACCAGACATTCTAACTATAATCTCTGAGCGTATTTACCATTCACTTGACAAAGCAGGAGAGGGTAGACCGGTAGCTCTAGATATATATAAGGCTTTTGACAGTGATGACATCTTCTTGGGAAAATCAGATCATACGGTATCACTGGAAACTACTTAACATAATTAAATCCTTCTTAGATGAGAGAAAAATCCAGGTTGTCCTCGATGGCCATACATCAAAGCAAAATGATAAAAATACAGGAGGGTGTCATGGATCTATCCTTAGACCTCTATTATTCCTAATATTCATAAATTACCTCTCTGACAAAACTGTCTGTGAGATGGGTATATATGCTGATGTCACCATGCTCTATAACAGACACGCCAGGAAAACAAATGAACACATAACTAAAGAAATGGCAGAAACACTAGAGAATGACTTCCAATCTGTAGTGGAATGCGGACAAAAATGGATGGTCACATTCAATGCGTTCGAGACTAAACTTGTTTCCTTCAATAACTAAAAGAAACCTTCTCTACCGCCAATAGCAATGGGCACTGGAAACATGAGTTGAAACAATTACATTGAGAGCATTTCCATGACCGCTGCGAAAAAGGTAGGTTCTCTCTACCGTGTAAGAAAGCTGCTGACCCCTGAAAGTATCCTGTACCTCTATAAGGCAACCATTCGCCCATGTATGGAGTATTATTGTCATATTTGGGCCGGTACCTCTGCTACTAGTCTTTCACTCCTAGACAAGGTTTTACAGAGAGTCGCCAACCTAATAGGTCCTGAACTATCATCTAAATATCAGTCTCTCTCCCATCGACGCAATGTAGCATCCTTCTGCTTATTCTACAAGTACTTTAACGGTGTATGTTCCGACGAGTTGCAACCACTTGTACCGCCTCTACGTAAATACCCCCGACAAACCCGACAAGCAGTGCAATCCCACCCTTTCACAGTAGAGATCCCTAAATGTAAGAGAGCCTTCTCCTCCAGGTCGAGTGTGAGGGAAAATTTACTCGCCCCAAAATATTTTTACTCGTCTGACTTTATGTCTTTGTTTCAGCCAATAATCGTAAATAATTTTAAAACAGTTCAATTATATTTTTCTTCTTTATTCTTAACTAGCAGGGGTGCCCGGCGTTGCTCGGGTGTTTGGAGGTGTATGCTGTGCAAATAAAGCAAAAAAACAAAAAAATGGTTAATTTTTTAAAACTTTGACCCCTATTATGACCCCTTAAAATTCATAGTTTCGGGCTCACATCACTTTATTAAGTTAGATCCAGGTTCAAGGAATCTATATCTAAAATTTCAAGTGTCTAGACCCAAAAGGAGTTTGGTAGAGTTCTTAAAGGTAAAATCGTTGAAATTTGACCTCTTAACAACCAAATTTCTGGCTGACACCCGTCACATCGATTTTGCCAAATCTCAGTACCCGGTATTTCAAATTTCGAGTCTATAGACTAAAAATTGACAGAGTTATTGCGTAGGGAAATGTACACAGACAGACATACACACAGACACAGAGACAGACAGACAGACAGACACGTTCACTTTTATAGATATATAGATATAAATATCAGCAAACTATTCTTCCGATACCTCGATTATGTCGCAAAATTTCATACAAAAATTGAAATACCTGGCCTAAACCGTAGGTGTTGAAAAATATGTTACGATATCTCCGGGTATTCACGATTGTGGAACGAAATCTCCTGGTACGAGATCTCCGTGGCCCGAAATTTCCGATATTTAAAAAAATATACCATTAAGCTGAAATGAACTAGATTTCTTAGAAAATCGGCATGGTTTAATATCTTTTTTAAAATTTAAACGGTCAATTTTTCTTTGTAATTTATGGGAAAAAAACTTTGATGTATAATAGAAATTGGTCTCTTTTGTTTCTATTAAAACAAAGTATTCACCTCGGAACACATTCTAAAATTTAGAATATTATTTTTAAAATTGGGTATCTATGATTTTTTGAAAGTTGCGCAAAAAAGAGCATGAAAATATCTGAATTTATATAACTGAGAAAATATGATTACTTACTTCTTGTATAATTTAATTTTCGGTGCGTGGCCGACGGAACGATGCGTTTTTTCCTCTTTCAAATGTTTGTTTTTACTTTTGTAAGCATGAAGTGTATGTAGTTGTAGCGCCGAAGAATATTTTTTCCAAATGAATTTCAAAATTAGAGAGCTAAATGAAGGCGACATTTTGATTGCACGCCGAATGTGTAAATTTTATCTCTTGCTAACCTTTAGCGTCATCACTCTTTTTTCAATACGATATTCCAAGGTCTCACAACTAGAGATGAAAGAATTCATGAATGATTAGACTTAAGTCATTCTAAGTCACCGCATATTTGAGAGTCGTAAAATAAATGAGTGTTTCCCGTTTCTTTATTTAAAGAAATGTTATCGACTAGCGGGCGAGTGATTTACGACTTTTAGTCGCCCCAAGAAATTTTCAATCGACTGTGGCGACCAGTGGTGTAAAGTCTAAAAGACTGTGTATATACATATGTATGTATATGTATATACATACACACACATATATATACGTATAATATAATAAACATATATATATATATATGTATAATATAATAAAAAATATTTCCATATAAATATATGTATATATATATATATATATATATATTTCTATGGAAATATTTTTTATTCACTTAAATTTCGAAAATCGGAGGAGATTTAAAATAAGAAAATGCCATTCGGAATTACCACCCCAAACCTTCCTGTGTAAAGAACAGCTTTCGGAATAAACACACATAACCTACACATATTAAGAACAACCTTCTGTATAAATACCTTTTGCAGGTTGGACAAGCAGCACACATTGAACCAAAAAAACAAAGTAACTCATTGGTTTAAGTTTTCGCGAACATTTTTTTAAAATTCATATTATCGACTACTGATAGTTTTTTTTTGTTTTTTCATTAATTAAACTGGATTAAAAAGGTTCAAACTAAAACAAAGCGAAAAAGCTCATCTTTTGAACACAAACTATATTTTAAAATTTTGAATCGAAAATTTATTTACAAAATTTGAAATATCTCACAACATATAAACAGATGAATTTCTATTTTCCTTACTTTTTAGCTTAAGAGCGAATATTAATAAAACGGGGAAAAAGTAGCAAACAGAATCGGAAAAACTTATATTTAAAAAAATGTAAATACTTTCTAAATTAATCTAAAATTATATTTGCCAAATGTAACCCCTCGATTGAAATTTGTGAGTAAATTCATTTTATCATTTATTTAAAAAATACAAGAGATTTTTACGATGTGTTGCGCTGACAAAACCTTGTAGCAAGTTTGTGCAAAACTTGCTTTAACAATAAAACAGCAGCAAACGCAACTAAGCCTACATAATAAGGCATACAATTTTAGTAAAACTCCTTATTTACAATCAAACCCGGAACGACTAAATGTCTGATCCCGTTGCTACTTATTCAGGAAACTTTACAATTATTTTCATATGACCTTCAGCTAGAGTAGCCAGTCGGACAATGGTCTGGAATAATTTGGTAGTACATACTTAGTAAAAACTGATAATGTGTAAACATCCTGCAGAATCATGTAATTGAGAGTTTTATAACTAGGGATATGACAACATTAATTTGACTCTTGATTGTGTATCCGTTGATATCTTATATGCTGTTATGTAACGTAATGTTGTTCTTGGTTGATTAAATGTTTCTAAATGTGTTAGATGTATATTCTGGAGGTAAAATAATAAGTATATGATGTGGCATAGCCCTATTTATATCAAGGCGACGTCGAATGATGAGAATACGTATAAAATATTTCTGCTCGTCGTAGTGATCTTATTTGTAATGTCGAAAAGAAAAATTGTCCTTAGCACTTCTCTTTGATGCTAAGTAATGTCAAGGGAAGCTCTCTCACGGTTTGTCATACTCTCCAGAAAAATATAGATTTTATTGACTTGGTTTGAAACAAGTAAATGATGCTATGTATATGCAATACATAGCATTTTTATTTCTTCAAAATGGCTTTTCAAAACCCTCTGTTTACAAATTTCTGAACAAGACGCTTGGAAACATACTAAACGCCTTTTAAAGTATTTCAAAAAAATAGTTATATAATTTGAAAAAATAAAAGTATCAAGCAATGAAACAACTAATTAAAACATACCAATTCTTTCTGACTCCACATAATTTAATATATATATATATATATATATATATATATATATATGATATATATGATATATATGTATATGTAAATATGATATATATATATATATATATATATATACATATGAGAAAGAGAGAGAGAGTGTGTACTCTATATACATAGAATGTAAACTATACAATCAATTTTATTTTTCTGGTTTAATCAATGTTGATTTTTTTTATTCGTAAGTTGTTTATATATATATATATATATATATATATATATATATATATATATATATTAGTGAACGTCTTTTAAAAACAACTTATGAATAAAAATGAATTCGACAGAGATGCAACAGGAAAAATAATATTAACTGTATACAGTACACTCTTTGTAATCGAATATATTATATCAAAATATGTTTTTTTCTAAAAATACACGATCTTAATTACTCGACAAAATACCTAGGACATATCGGATGTATAAGTCCGAGTAAGCCGCTAATGTAAGTATATATAAAAGTCAGAATCGATGCGGATGAGTACACTTCTCAACTTATATACTAAACGGAATCTTAATCTACAGATTTGTAATTTGGTATATAGGGTAGTCATTAATTTAAAATCGGTTTTTATCAAAGACTGAAAATAAAAGAATTAATACGTGGGAGATATCGAATATTTATATATATGTGTATCAATTGTTTCAGGATTGCACATCGTTTACATGGAATATTCCTTTATGATAAAAATACGTAGGTTTGAAAACATTTTTTAATCGTATCATTCGGTATAATGGGCACACTGTCTTTAGGTTTTTAGTTTGACTTAAAATATAATATTTTACAATCAGGAATTTTGCTCTACTACTTTTATTACAAGAAGTGCACTGTTTAGAAAAAAAACCCACATAATATTCGCATGCATACGTGTCAGTTTCTTTATGACTTAAAATATAATATTCTACCATTAGGAATTTTGCTCTATTATTTGTATTTCAAGAAGTGCACTGTTTAGAAAAAGAACCATAATACTCGCATGCATACGTGTCAGTTTCTTTATGACTTAAAATATATTTTACGATCAAGAATTTCGCTCTCTATATATGAACAAAAATGTATTTAGGTTAGACATTGATTTTCTTAGGTTGATTTACTTACTCTGGATTCTGTTTTTATAATGCAGAGTTTATTACGTACATTTTAAAATTGACTGACCAAGAATTGCAGATTCGGCTTCTGTCATGTTCCAAAAAAATGAAAAAAAAGGAAACCCAAATCTTTATTTCCAGATGTATATACACCTGTGCAAAGCAAATCGAAACGCTCTAAAACTAAAGAAAAACAGCAATAATAGGAATATATTACAGGAAACAGCATTACTCGATATCGTTTGATGTATTTTACTTCAAACGCATCTTTAATAATGGGTTATCGATCTTTATATATTTAAGTTAGTTTTATGGACTAAAATATAAATAATATATAAAGTTAAATCTTTATTGAATTAAAACAACATTTTATCTTATATATAGAAAATAATTGCATTTACACTGAACTTCTTAAATTATAAAAGGACGTTTGTTTCATTTTCCTGTGAACAACATACAATAGAGAAAACAAAGTACGCCCTAAGATTTTATATAAGCCTTGATACTTTGTCACTATCTTTGTAAAAATAAAATGCAAGCGTCCATGAGCTTTTATATCGTGTATCTATCTATCTATCTATCTATCTCTCTCTCTCTCTCTCTCTCTATATATATATATATATATATATATATATATATATATATATATATATATATATATATATTACGCAGTGATCACCACTTACCAAGGCCCGGAAGCCACTCAGGGATAAGGGTTATTGCAAGTACATTACGTTAGTGTGGAGATTTGAAGAGGTGTTTACTTAAGGGGCGGTTTATTAGGAATTTGTTAACGTTGGACTTGAAGACATCCAAGCTGTAGTCCGGTGGGAAGCAGGCAGACGGAACAGAGTTCCATAGGCTTGCAGTTCTAAGAAAGAAGCTTTGTTCATGGAATCCGCGTTTTGATTGAGGCACAGATATAGAGTAGGGGAAATTTTTCACAGTGGATTCAGCTAGACGGGTGTTTTTCGTGAAAGATTGGCGAGGGGGACCAGAGATTGGAGTTCAGACGAGCACCTGCGATGGAAATAACGATAAAACAAGGATAGGCTCGCAACGTCTCTTCTGTGGTTGGGAGGTTGCAGGGTAGAGAAAAAGGCATCCCCCACTAAGCCACGAAGTCTATTTTGTACTCTGTCAAGGCAGGATAGGCTGTTTTTAGCAGCTCCTGACCAGATATGGCAACAGTATTCCATCCTTGGACGTACTTGGCTTTCATATATATATATATATATATATATATATATATATATATATATATATATATATATATAATATAAGCTTGTATATCGTGTATCATATATATATATATATATATATCATGTATCATATATATATATATATATATATATATATATATATATATTTACAAAGTAGTCACCACTTATCAAGGCTCGGAAGCCATTCAGGGATAAGGGTTAAAAATATATATATGGTACACGATATACAAGCCCAGGGACATTTGCATTTTATTTTTTACAAAGATGGTGGACAAGTATCAAGGCTCGAAGGCTACTCGAGAACTACAAATTAATGAAGGATAATGAAATAAAAACATATGATTTACTCTCCTTACCAAACAATTTGCAATGCCATATATCGAATGCAGCATAGACTTGAGAAGGTTATATTGAAAGGAGCGTTTTATTAGTAATACTTTGCCCTCTTCTCATCGCGGTAAAGCAACAATACTTGCCACCACTATTAGATTTTATTCTACATATAAAACCCCGAAAGTTATGCCTTTCATGCGTCCTCTCTGGTGTCAGTTTTGTAGCACAATTTAGGATCATTTCAATACGTTTATTATATTTAATAAAAAGTCCCCTGTCCTTTCAAATATAATAAACGGCTCAGTCCGAAATGGTAAACACGCCTAATTTTACAACTTATTCAGTTCAAGCACTTTGAAATAATATATAACAATTTGTTAAAGGCTGTAAATTATCAGGTAACCTCTACAGATATAAGTGATTTACCATGCAATATTTCAGCTAGCTTTGATATCGGAGAGGTTATCACGGGCATCTCTAATTAATTTTTGTTTGTTAAAGCAGTCTAATTTATGTTTTTTGTATGTTGAACTGAGTCAAAATACTTAAGAAAACCATGTGTGTTTTCTCTTTTCCTATACCATAGTCTTAGTCCTCTCTTGAAATGTAATGCTTTCCGCACATTTGGAACGAAATAATATTATAAAAAAATTGAATATGGAGGGTTTAGTATTAGTGATGGAACGATTCCAGTTTTTTCTCCGATTCCGATACAATTACCTATTCCGATTCTTTATAAATCTCTAATTATTTAAGTATAAGATCATCATTTTGACTTTCCCCGAATTTCGTAAATGCATATGTTAAATATGCAGATATTTTCCTAAACGTCAAAATACACTTATGGAGGATGATCAATCGATATTAACTGCCCTAATTGTTAACAAATCGGAAAATATGCATTATTTTATCATTATTAACAGAAAGCGACGGATTTACTTTAAACAAAATCCAATAAAAAATGATAATAATAGTATCGTTTTGGCATCGGAAAATAGGCATCATTTTTTTTTATTTCGATACTGATCCCAATACACCAACATGTTCCGATTCCCGATTCCGATTCTATTTAATCATCCCAACCCTATTTAGCATATCATTTTTTAATCTAACAAAATATAACATAAATCAAGGTTTTATATCGCTTTAATCTCTTAAAGATCATGACACTTCATATATAGAAAAACGGTATATGATTCAATTTCAGGAAGCTGAACAAAAAGGGTACTTTAAATACGCAGTTAGTGTCCATAACGTTTAATCAGAAACGTAATAGCAGCTAGTATAAGCACTAAGTGTCGTTAGATCTTGTGAAGTAATCCTTATACGAAACGGAAAATATTTGATAAAACTTCCGTCAACTGATTTGATTATCTTACTTTATAAAAGCCTAAGGAAATCTGAGTGGAGACGGTGTGCCATAAGATGCAGACAAGAGAACGATCCACATGTTGAAATTCGTAGTTTATTAACGTTTTGAGATATTTTAATCGATTAACCTATGTGTTTAAATTAAAATAATTATATGTATACAATTATTTATTACAATTCAAACGAGAATTTTTACGCGCAAAACCCAGAAAGATTAATTAATTTCTGTTTTTTTTCTTTGATATAAAAAATAACATTAAAATTATGCCTATCGGATTTGTGTTGCAACATTACGTGCTCAAATGTATTTTCAGCTGTCTTCTTTTGATATTTGAATCAGAGTTTTTATTCATCATTATTTGAATATTTACTTCTTTTTTTTTTCATGTTACACTGAAATGTTTTTCTTTTTGGATCGTGAGTTTTGTAAGATTCGAAAAAAATCATGATTTACTTTCTAGTTGTTATTTTGGTTTTCATTATCCTTTTCATTCTCCATGATTTTCTCTTGATATCTTAATGTATTTCCCGACCTGGGGTCAATAAGTTTTCGGCTAGTGTTCGTTGACCGATCATCTCACATGTCATTGTATTCACCTTTGTTGAGTTGGCCGGTTGTAAAATGAGGCTAGAATTGCATAACTTATCTGGCTAGCTCCTAATTTCGAAGCCAGAGATCATATGGGAATGTCAGTAAACCTCCTGTATTTGCCTATCACGGCGTTTGTTTTACAAATGTATATAGAAATGTTCAGTAGCCATTGGGGATGCTACATTACACAATTTAAAAAAAGAAATGGATTACTTGAGCTTCTGTTTGAAAATTACTCCGGCGTTTACAAAGTTCAATTTTATTGCATATGTTAGAAATATAAGTGCTCAGGTTAATTTAAAATAACCAATTGAAAACAATGTTAAATTGGCGCTATTGATGATCTGTCGATATACTGCTCCTTGTTCAATTAAAGATTGCACATTAACAGTTGTAAATCAATGAAGTCGATACGATTAGACATAACCGGGAATCCAATTAAGGAAAGAAGATTTTGCTGATTGACAATTGATTTTCAAACGTAAGCAGTTTTTTCCCTTCAACGTCTCTCTACGGCTTGAGGACGTTTACTTATTTTTGGACAGAAAACGTCATATGTGTGTATAGAATACGTTTTAAATATTTAAAAAGGATAACCACATTAAATTATAGACGTTTCCTAATAATACATTTTTATTGAGCTACCCTGTCAAGTAAAATACAATAAAGTTTTTTTAAATAAACGCCCCCCTAAGTATTACATTCTGTCGTGTCATTTACAGCCTAGTATCTTACATGTATTTTAACTTTGATACTAGTCACGAGAGGGGAAAACATACGCTGACAAAAGAGATAGAATTCTATGACTTATGTTTAGACACATGCTATACTGATAAGCCCCGAAATACAGCAATAACGCTTAGTAACAAAACACAGTACATTATATATAATATACATGTATATAATCAAATAACACTATAAATAACATCGTAAGACGGGGCAAATACTGTAAACAGTGGTCGAAATACCATCGTATTTCACATCGTTACCTGAAAAATCGTATCCCAAGGCCACCGTACCCAGAGGATCTACTGCTATAAAATGTTGAAGGCCCTGGAGTTTAAACTCATAAATATTTCTTTCAAATCAGCTATAATTGGCCGGTCGTATGAACACGGTCATAACATAATTGAGGATTCGAAAAACAGGAAGTAAACTGTATCGTTTATTTTAATATCATAAAATTTACTTTCATATTTCTGTAGTTTGATGTGCGTTGATTTTGAATATCAATGAGGTTTTCCCTCCAAAAAGACGTTATAAAAATAACCTGAAGTCGAGAGAGCAGGGCAATCGAGTTCTAAGAACTGAATAAAACCGGTCGGTGAAAACGCTGACAATAATCATTTTTATTAAAAGTTATTCTGATGAACTATATGAAATATAAAGTCAATGCAATTGAGACGAAAACTTCATCATCATCAGATAAGAATGTGTGGCTAATTCTACTCTATGCGACCAGACCCGCCTACCTCCCATATTTTCCTGCTGTGTCTGAAAACACCGTGCGATATAGACATAACTGTGCGTGATTTTGACAAGCTTATAAAACATTTCGATCCTATTAAAGCAACTGGCTTCAATAGGATTCAAAATATACTGCTCAAAAAGCTTAAACCAGAACTAGCCCCACACTTTAAAAGCTGTTTTAGCGTTGTCTTAGGGAGAAATGATTTCAAGCACCCTGCAAAACCTCTTCTATCGGTCTTGTATTTAAAAAATTAAGCGATCGATCAACTCCCTCTCCGCACAGAACAATCAGTCTCCTGTGTCATTAGTTAACTGCTAGAATCTGTATAAACTGAAGTGATCAACCATCTCCACAGAATCCTCCTCAGTGGCATGCAATAGTGTTTCTGTTCGTTAAGATTAATATCTGATTTGTGAATAGTAATATCTCACAATGTTAATGAACCTCCCGAGGCGGGCTTCGCTTCTAATGCAATTGCTCTTGATATATCAAAGGCTTTATACAGTGATGCAGAAAGGCCTGCTACCTAAGAGCTCTAGCTACGAAATAGCTGGAAATGTCTTAATTATTAACTCAATTATTTTCTGATAGCTTTATAAAAATAGTGGTTGAAAGGCAGAAATAAAATAGCCCAAAGAATGAATGCAGGCGTCCTTCAGGGTGCGATTTTGGTCTCAATTCTCTTCTTGATCTTCATCACTAATCTTTTAAATCACATTCCTTGATCATTCGTGGACATTTATGCAGACGACACTACTATCTATAAAAAAACGTCTAAGACGAAACTGCCAAGATCTCTCTAATTATATTTCTTCTGATCCTGATCACGTGGTACAATTGGGAAAATTGCTTGTTAATTTTAATGCATCTAAAATCAAACTTCTACACTTCCATCATTAACGTTCTGACCAACACTCGTCCCTCTTGAAAGATACGGTTCTAAACTTCCGGACGCCACTTGTTTAAACAAACTTCTCAGTGTGACCGTCACTCCTGATCAAAAATAGAGCATATACCAAATGGCATAGCTGTAGCCAAGGTCGCTGGAAAATAGTTGGAGCATTCTCCCGCTCTAATTCATATCTCACTGCTGAAGCAATGCTCTTCCTGTATAAAAGACAAGTACGACCTATGATTTAATACTCTTGCCACATCTGGGCAGGAGCTGATCAGAGAACCTATCGTACTGTGATAGTTCTAAACAGTAATCTAGTAGGCGATGCCCTTTTCTGTTCCCCTCAGCCTAGTTCCAACAGAAGAGACGGTGCTATCCGGTCCCTGTTTTATCCCTATTTCCATAACAATTGTCAATTAAGCTCCAAAATATAGGCCCCAGCCAATCCTTCACAAAAACATCTAGCCTAAATCAGTATCAATATATTCTCCCCACTCTCTATCCTCGCCTAAACCAAAACATGAAACTGGCTGAACCTGGGTGTTGCAGCAGTCAAACGCAAGTCCAAAGAAATTCAGGTTTGGTCAGGAAAGTGTTACAATTTTACCCTTTCCACATTGTACCCACCTCGTACAACCTCAAACAGTTGCAGTATTTCCTTTAACCATAGGTCGAAGACATCAACACCATGACCTACCGCACGAAACCAGCCTGATCGCCGCCGCACGGTGAAAATATTATCGTCATAGTTCTAGACCCCCGTATCGAGGCGGATATTGAGACTGAACGCAGCTACATTTAAGTGACTTGAAAAGATAAGAAACTAGTGCATGCAACGAAAGAGGGGCAGTAAGCTATATTTCAGAAGCTTTACGCTCTAAATCATATTACTAGTAGTATAGATAGTAGCTGTACAATAGTAGCAGTCTATATAGTGTATAATAAACCTCAGTATAATACATTCACCAAAGGAGTCGCAGTGTAGATTTCTAGCATTATAAGTAGTGTCGTGAGTCTAGTAAATGAATATGCACTATCAATGGAAGTTTCCCTGGTCAGATCAAGCATAAACAAGGCAGATTGTTTAACAAGGGTGCATCAAAGATGGCTTGATGCCATAAAAACAACTGTTGAACCTACGCAACCTACCTGTACCGCATCTACGATCCCTGGTCAATCTAATCGGAGTAAGGAAATCCACCAACAAAGCGGGCATCCTGGAGTTAAGCGGGCCCTATATTTCGCTAAGTTGGGTGAATCAGGAGTGCGAAGGGAAGACGGCATGGAAGTTGTCAAAATCTGCGTGGAATGCCAGTCCATTGACCCGGCACCAGTTCGTTGGGAAAAGAGGAAGTTTGAGGCTAGGACCCACTGGAGCCGGCTACCGATAGACATTACTCACCACAATGGCGAGGATTTCCTTACTCTCATTGATGGTGGTCCATCAATATTTGCCATATGACCTATGCTGCGTCGACAACATAAAGTCACTATTGTTGGTCAACTAAACAATATTTTCCTTGAACATGGACCCCCAACAGAGGTATTGCTTGACAGTGGTGCTACATTTATCAGTGAGCAGTTTAGAAAGTTTACGGACAGCTAGGGAGTAAAGCTGAGGTTTCGATGCGCCCATGCACCTAGTGGAAATAGGATCATTGAACAGAATCATCGAACCATCAAAACAATCGCGGCTAGATCAGGCTGCACAGTTTATTTGTACAATGACCCCCCGAAAGATGATGTTTCGCCCTCTACGGCGCCGGCTGATATATTGCATAGTTATTACGTCAGGTTGAAGGGCATAGAGACAGACCCGCTCCTTGAACTGGAAGTAGCCAGAGAGTGTGAGGAAAGGGGATGTTGTGTTGATCAAAAACCCGCGTGGAAAGTGCACGATAAGGTATGTTGTCAGGCGAGTCACTGAAATAATCAGCCCACAAGCGGTGCGGATCGACGGCGTGCCCCGTCATGCTAAAGACATACGGTTAATAACGCAACCATCACAAGACGACACGAGCGAATCAGAGTCAGAATCTAGCGAGGCATCGCTCTGGATTGCAGCACCACCATCAGACAGTGACTCTGAGATTAGTAGCCTCCCTTAAGACATAGAGATTAGTAGCCTCCCTTAAGACATAGAGATTAGTAGCCTCCCAGAAGACACAGATATGCACTGTGAGGCATGTGTCGTTGCCTCTCGAAGAAGCGCCCGGCGAAGACGATCACCACACCCTTGTCATCTCTGTGATCATGAGATCAGGGGGGAGTGTGGGGAAAATGGCTTACCGTACAAACGTCCTCGTGTCTGTCTTTCCTGTGAGTCGCGAGCGTCGAGAAAGAAAGAAAGAGTCCATCATGGCGGCCGTGACGTTTTGTAGTGACCGAAGTCTCGCGAGATCACGTGCGCGTGCCTTATAAAACACAGGTCACATCTCGGTGGGAGAGGGTCGAGAAATACTTTGTTGTTTGAGAAGTGTAAATATCATTGGGAGAATTTGTTTGAGCAGTGATTTTGCCTGTTGATCGACCGTTCCCCAAGCTATGGATACTTACGATGGCAGGAGGGTTAAAATATATATTCGATGTAGAGGCAAGTAACATCATTGTTAATTCATTTATTTATAATTTGTATGTATTATAAAGTAAATAGATATATGGGCAGATTTCCAGCATATGTGAATATATGGAAATTGTAGATATTAAATAAGTTTCCACATCTAATGCAGATATCTTCAGCTTTCTTTTAAGAATCGGGAAGTTGTTTTGCATTACGGAGTATCGGATCAGTTTTTGTATTTATCATTTCAAAACTAAGGAAGAGATAACCATGGCTATGTAATGTAGACAACTGTAAATCTCAGTACAGACTAAACTAGTAGGTATCTACCTGGATAAGAATAAGCTCATGCATGCCTTAGAGGTGGGAAAGGATAGATGTTTAGTGATGATGGCTTCCAATCGGTCAGCATGCGAAGGTTAAGGGCTGAGAGCTAAGGATAGGAGGCGGGTAATGTATGCGTGTTAGTGGTAGCTTGGGAGTAAAGCAGATTGTTAGTTTTTAAGAGAGGATTAATGTTACAGAATACAATAGAATGAATTATTAGTATTTAGAGTGTCAAGTAAAGTTTACTTAGAGAAAAGAAAGAAAAATGTAATTTAACATGCAAATCAGACAAAGGCCGTCGCCTTGGAGGTAAAGTATATATTGGATATACGTAGCAAGCTAGCAGGGGTGTTTGTACCGTAATAAGAGACATTATTAGTGCCTGGCGCGTCGGAATTCGCAGCTAAATACAGTCAATTAGGTCAGGCACAAATCATTGTGTATCTATTCAAAAATAGTTTTAGTGATATATCTAGGATCACCGTATATTTCAGGTAAAAATATGATTGAAAGCTAGACAAACTATATTCAGTGGTTTGATATACATAGCCAGGAAGCTATTTCAATGTATAGGTTAAGTATATTACATAAATAAAGCCCTATCTTCTTCTAATGTAGGGAAAAATAAATCCAGGTTTGTGATATATGCGTAAATTCATAATGCTTAGGTTTTTTGTCGCTAGTTTACTTGGAATATAATAGGAGTGAACAGTGTTTTGCCCGTACGAGGTGGGGGTGACTTGTTTCAGTTTCGGACGAAGAAAGTTCGCAAAACAAGAAAAATTAAACCAATAAATTATTATAAATAAAACAAGACCAGAGTTAAAAATCAAAATCAAACGAGGCAACATGTATACATTTTGTTAGGATAAAAATGAAATTTCCAAATTAACACTTATCGTTTTTCTTTTTTTCGACAACATGTTTCCAGTCCGTTTCGCTTGGTCGAACGAGAATTTGATTATATTTTTAGAGATGAAAGGGTAATTTCTATTCCCCGGATATTTTGTGCACATGTATCTATCTATTTATAGAAGAATATTCTTCGTTACGCGGTTAATTTTTACTTGGGGGAAAGGGCGTAGATAAAGTCCTATCTTCTAATGAAGGGAAAATAAATCTAGGTTCGTGATGAATTCTGGAATTCACACTGCCTAGTCTTTTTTTTCGCTGGTTTACTTGGAATATAAATCAAAATTCATTTTAAATGTAATTCATTTCGTCAGAGATGGCCCGGTAAAATTGTATATTTATTGTATTATTGCTTATAAGTGATTATACGTTCATATTCTTTGAAGGTTAATGTGTCGATTTTTTAGATTTTCAAAAATGATGCTTAAATGAAACATGTAAATAGTCATTGAACAATAGTGGATATTACATCACGAGATAATGTCATTCGTTTATAATAAATTCGTGTAGTAGAAACGTAATGGTTAGAAAAAGTATTTGTTAAAACCAGCTAAGTGTAAGTAGAGTTTGGGTTTATATTCTCCACAATTATTTGACTTTCCCTCATAATTTTTCGTTCAACAAGATGTGTTATTTAAATAAATAAATTGAGAAAAAAACTGTATTACTTCTCCTTCTTTTAAAGTGTTTATTTCTCATTACATTCCATTATAGAAAAGTAACGTAAACGTGGAATTAAATTTTAAAAAGATAGGGCTCCGTCGATGTCTTTTGAAATGAAAAATATGACATATACATTGCCGTTTAATATAAAATGGATGAAACCGTTTGGAGCAAAATATTTTCGTCAATAAATTTACGACATATTTTACGTAGATAGCATTCTTAACGCTATTAAGATTATAAAAAGTGCTTTGCTTTATACAAAAGATAAAGCATCTCATAAAATGTATATAAATATATAAAAACACATAACTGGATTTGTTCCTTTTTATTTATCTATTTTGTCGGAATACTATTTCCATTATTCGTATCATATATATATATATATATATATATATATATATATATATATATATGTTATATGTGTGTGCGTGTATTTGGTTTTCTGAGTAGTTATCAACGTCACGACCCTTGTACTCGTTTTGTAACGATGGAAATCGTGTGTTCAGGTATAAAATATCATGCATTGCATTTTAATCATATTGATTAAAGAAGAAAAACCTTAAAAGCAAACATTCAATACAATTCTATTGCATTGTTTCGGGAAAATATGCGCAACTCGAAAACAAATAAAATATCTCATAACAAATGCCTTTTGGGCACTCACAAAACATATGAATGGCGGTAAATTGCATTGATATAATTAAAATCATCATTCAATAATCGAAAACCCGTGTATAAATATAAATGAATATATGTGTGTATGTGTGTGTGGATTACATATATATTATATATATTATAAAACTTGTCCTATATATATATTATTCAACTATATGTACTTTATATATATAGCGTGTATATAGTTCAAAATATATTAGTATATCTCTGAGTCTGTTTGATAGCAGCATATGTTTTTTTGTTTTGTTTTTATCAATTTTCGCACCAAACAATGCACATCGCAACATTGAAGTAGGCGGCTACTATCGGGGACATAAGTTGCAGGGGTATTCTTAAGAGAGATGAGTAACAAGATGTCTGTTCACATTACACTTGAACTTCTGCATGTCAGTACAGTTGGGAAAGCAGACTCCCGGAAGGGAGTTCCAAATCTATCAGTGCTGGGGGAGAAACTACTGAAGTAAAAGGCGTTCTTATATCTAGGGATCTCTACTTTGAAGGAGTGGTATTTGTCTGCTTGTTTGGTTTGTCAGATGTATTCACGTCGAAGGGGTACAAGTGCTTGAAGTTCGGCAGAGCATTCCCATTTTAATTACTTGTAGAACAGGTAGACGGATGCAACATTTCATCGATGGGACAGAGGCTGAGGCCTAAATGACAGTTCAGAACCTATCAGGTTGGCGACTCTCATTTGAACCCAGTCCAGGAGTGAGAGACAAGAACTAAATGCACCAGCCTAAATGTGACAACATACTCCATAATGGGCAAATGGTTGGCTTTACAAGATACTGTCAGGCATAAGTAGTTTTCTAGTACGGTAGAGAGACCCCACCTTCCTCGCAGCAGCCTTCGCAATGTTCTCAATGTATGTATTTCAGTTCATGTTCCTTGTAAACGTTAGGTCAAGGAGTTTAAAGGAAATACTTTTGGTTAATACGTTCTAGGCGTTTGCTATTAATAGTAAAGAAGGTTTCTTCTAATTATTGAAGGAGACAAGCTTAGCCTTCGCAGCAAACAGACACACAAACACATTTGCACACACATATATGCATATGTAATATAGTGTTTTGTAATATTGGAGTAGAGAAAATAAATTTCACTTCTTTATTAAAAATTTATAAGCTTGAGTGTAATATTCTTTATCGAAAAAGGTTGAGTTTGCAAAGCCTTTTAAATATGAACATTAAAATACAATGCCCGAAATTACAAAGTTTTTTTCAACTTTCTACCTCTCTATCGTTTATATCGAAAATCACTATATTTTCCTAATAAACCTAATTGCTAATTAAACTAATAAAACGGTTTAAAATACTAGAACGCCTTACGTATATAAAGATGAACGTGTCATAATATTATGTTGAAATTTGTGGAAATATACTTTAATTAGTGTCTACTAACTATTGGACAAATCTAATATCAATCTTGAACATTTTCATTTTAAAATATTTCTAAAACATATAGAGTAAATAGTAGCAATATATATATATATATATATATATATATATATATATATATATATATATATATATACAGTGCAACTTTGAAGCAGGGGCTACTATCAGGGACTTAATTAGCAGGGTCATTATGAAGGGAGAGTAGTAAAAAGATGTTTGTTCACATTACACTTGAACTTCTGCATATCAGTACAGTTGGGAAAGCAGAATCCCGGAAGGAAGTTCCAAAGACCTGCAGTTCTGGGGAAGAAACTATTGGAGTAAAAGGCTTTCGTGCACCTAGGGATCTCTACTGTAAAGGAATGAAACTTAGTAGTTTGTCGGGTTTGTCAGGGGTAGTTACGTCGGGGAGGTACAAGCTTTTGCAGTACGTCAGAGCATTCGCCATTAAAGTATTTGTAGAACAGGCAGAGCGATGCAACACCCGTCTAGCTGAATCCACTGTGAAAAATTTCCCCCACTCTATATCTGTGCCTAAATCAAAACGCGGATTCCATGAACGAAGCTTCTTTCTTTGAACTGCACGCCTGTGGAACTCTGTTCCGTCTGCCTGCTTCCCTCCAGACTACAATTTGGATGTCTTCAAGTCCAATGTTAACAAATTCCTAATGAACCGCCCCCTTAAGTAAACACTTCAGCAAATATCCTCACTAACTTAATGTACTTGCAATAACCCTTATCCCTGAGTGGCTTCCGGGCCTTGATAAGTGGTGATCACTGTGTAAAAAAAAAAAAAAACATCTTGTCGATGGGAGAGAGGCTGAAGCCTAGATGACAGTTCAGGACCTATCAGGTTAACGACTCTCTTTTGAACCCTGTCCAGGATCGAGAGACAAGCAGCAGATGCACCAGCCCAGATGTGACAACAGTACACCATACATGGGCGAATGGTGGCCTTATAGAGGTATAGGATACTGTCAGGCGTAAGTAGTTTTCTAGCATGGTAGAGGAAGCCAACCTTCCTTGCAGCAGCCTTGGAAATGCTCTCAATGTATCTATTCCAGTTCATATTCCATGTAAACCTTAGGCCGAGGAGTTTATATAAATATATATATATATATATATATATATATATATATATATATATATATATATAAGAGAAAATAGTAATCAAACCATGTTAAAACACTTTGAAATAGAGTAAAACACATATTTAATCTGAAAAGGAAACACTTATTAAGTGGATAGTCCTTAATCCGCGGAGTTTCGAAGAATGGCTTTCCTTCTCATAAGATGGTAAGAATTAGTAAAATGCGGGATCAGATTTTGCATACAAAAGTATTTGATGAAACTGCAAGTAAGTCATAGATCTAACTTGATAACAAAAACTAAAGCAGAGGGAATATGGTGAAGACAAAGGTAAGTACCCGTAGATTATATATATATATATATATATGTATATATATATATATATATATATATATGTATATATATATATATATATATATATATATATATATATACATGTATGGGTATATATACTAATGAGCCAATGCTCTATACCGGACACGACAGGAAAACAAATGAACACATATCTAAAGAAATGGCATAAACACTAAAGGATGACCTCCAATCTCTTATGGGATGGGTACAAAAAGGGATGGTCACATTCAATGCTGCCAAGACTAAACTTGTTTCCTTCAGTAACTACAAGTAACCTTCTCTACCATTAATAGTCATGGGCAAAGACTTTTTTATCAGAAAGTACATCTTTTCAACTTCTCGGCCTAATGTTCACAGGAAACATGTGTTGGATCAATTACAATCAGAGCATTGCCAGTACCACTGCGAAAAAGTAGGCTCTTTTTACCCTGCTAGAAAGCTACAAACGTCCGAACGTATCCTTGACATCTTTAAGGCCACCATTCGCCCATGTATCGGTATTGTTGTCATATATGGGCTGGTGCATCTGCGACTAGTTTCTCACTCCGGGATAAGGTTCAAAAGAAAGTCGCTAACCAGATACGTCCGAAACTGTCATCTAAGTTTCATCGACGAAATACAGCTTTCCTCTGCCTGTTGTATAAGTAATTTAACAGTGAATGTACTCCCTCGACGTAAATACCCGTGACAAACCCGACAAGCAGTAAAATGACACCCCTCCACAGTTGATATCCGTAGATATAAGATAGCCTTCTACTCCAGTCGCGTTCCTCAGAACCGCTAGACTTTGGAATTCCCTTCCGGTTTCCTGCTTCCCCAACTGTACTGACACACCGAGGTTAAAGTGTAACGTGCACGGCCATCTAACTGCAAAACTCCCCACATAGTACCACTGTAGCTTATGCCCATGATAGTAGTAATGTGCCTTGATTGGGGTGAAAATATAATAATAATAATAATAATAATAATAATAATATATATATATATATATATATATATATATAGCGAAAATGCATATATATATGTGCACATATATATATATATATATATATATATATATATATATATATATATATATATATATAGTAATAACATGTAGCAATAACAGTTATATTTGCATGAAGAACTAAATAGGTTTAAGGCTTCTCAAACTCGAACTGGACATTTTGAAAAGGGTTCGAATATTTTAAAAATTCAGATATAATGACCAGATCCCTTTGAAAGTTTAATTTAAACTATCGATGTCTATCGATGTGTGCAACTGCAGATAATATTGCAATTATTTTGTACTTCTATCTTACCCTTAAAATTATATAAATTCAAACGCTGTGCAGGTTCCAGAGTTATACAGGATGATTCCGAGTTGGATAAGATACATCTGAAGAAGGTCTGATCGGGCGAAACGGCGTGAAAATAATAATCAATAAAAAACGAAGATGGAAGAATCTAAATCATAAGTGCGTTAAACCTTATAAAAATGATTTAAGAAATTCGACAGAAATTACATTTGTTGACTATAAATAGATTTCTAATATATGCCGTAACTTTCGCACAGAAAGTCGACAACTTCTAAAATTTAACTAAAAAGGTATGTTTTTCTGAACCCCTGTATATGAAAATAAATTCATATTATGAGATTACGAATTATGGATGTAAAACAGGGTAGGTGATGGGTTAGCTACTTTAGATGTATTTTTTGTATTATATTTATATATATATATATACATATATATACATATATATATATACAAATACATAGATATATATATATATATACAAATATACACGCACACACACACACACACATATATATATATATATATATATAACTACTTAATCACATAAACTAATATACGAAAGTATAAATTTATGCGTAATATTTAAGTAGTTACTTCAACAGCGCTCGAGGAACAAAAAATATGATAGAGAAAGATTTCAGCACACACACACACACACACACATACATGCACACACACGGGCGAATTTAAAAACCATATCTACAGAGAATTGATATTTTTCTCCCTTACAAATTAGTAATACTTTTCATCTTCAAAAGCCCTACCATGCAGCAACACACGAATATAATTGTGATTTTCAAGCAAGAACCGAAAATGCGGCATGAACCATTCTGTTACTCATCAAGTTTCAGGCCCTTCATTTCAAAGGTGAAATATTACATTGCCAACTTTTATGAACTTCTCCCATCTTATATTGCCTGATCGATTGCACGTGATGAATTTAGAAGGTACTGAAGTACACATCAGGGACGTTATTCACGCTTGTGTCATTCTCTTCTGAGAGCAGAGTAAATCTACGAACATAAATCAAGCAACGTATAAAACATGGGCAAACGAGAAAAATGTATTTTTATAAATGAAGTTATGCAATCTGCATTATAAACTAACCGGGAATTTATACCAGAAATATAATATATATTTATGAACACATAACAATATATATTTTCTTTTTATTTCTGTATGAAAATAACTAAGTAATCAGACAAGCACATAGATACACACACACACACCACACTCACACACACACACACACACACATATATATATATATATATATATATATATATATATACACACACAGTGGGGAAAATAAGTGTTGGACACATCCCATTATTCTTTATTTAACACATTTTTTATGCAGCGATTGACACAAAAATTTAACAAGAAATAGTTACTAATTCAACAATTACAAATAAGGTTAGAAATTGGAACCTTTTAATGCATAACAAGAATTATATAATAAAAACGAGAATAGCCGAAAAAGTATTGGACACATTGGTTTAAATTATATTTTGTTATTATTTTTTATAAATAATGCTGGAAAGGGTTATTTGCATTTTAATTTGTTGGCACTATTATACATTTTAGAAGTTTCTCGATTGTTATAGACCATACTCTACGTTGTTGGAAAGTATTGGAACATGTTAGTTACCAGTAAGCCATCACGCGTGGAGGTTCTCAGAATGAGTAAACGTAAAGAACTCTCTGAAGTCGTCTGTGATAAGATTATTGCTGAGCACAAGAATGGAATTAGGTATCGGTGTATATATGCTCAATTCAAAATTCCTGTAAGCACCATAGGGAACCTTATTAGAAAATGGAAGGTGCATGACTCAACCCTGAACTGTCCGCGCACTGGAGATCCTCGCAAGATGTCGGATCGAGCAGTGAGAAAGATTGTACGAAAAGTTCAGCAGCAACTGAGAACCGCACGCGGCGAACTTCAGAAAGATTTGGAAAAAGTAGGGATAGTAATAACAAAACCAACGATTAGTAATGTACTCCAACGCAACGGTCTTAAATCGCGTACACCTCGAAAGACACCATTACTAAAAAATGTCATGTTAATGCTCGTCTGGAGTTTGCAAGAGACCACTTATTGAAACAGATGATTACTGGAAGAATGTGATCTGGTCCGATGAGACGAAAGTGGAACTTTTCGGCATTAACTCTGTACGTCGAGTATCGAGAAGAGATGGCACAGCGCACGATCCCAAGAACAACCTCCCCACTGTAAAGTTTGGTGGTGGAAATGTCATGCTCTGGGGATGCTTCTCTTCAAATGGTACTGGCCCACTTCATATTATAGATGGAAAGATGAATGCAGCCAAATATCGGGAAATTCTTGAAAATAATCTCTTGCCTGCTTCCAATGTGTTAGGTATGCGACAGGGATGGATCTTTCAACAAGATAATGATCCCAAACATACTGCTAAAATAACCTCCAATTGGTTCGTACAGAACAAAATAGATGTTCTTAAGTGGCCCAGTCAGTCCCCAGACTTAAATCCTATAGAAAATCTATGGAGAGAGCTCAATCATTGTCCACCTACGAGATCCACGTAATATTCAGGATTTGAAGAAAGTATGTGTTGAAGAGTGGGCCAAAACATCGCCTGAACGTTGTCACAAATTAGTTTCGTCGTATAGAAAACGTCTCGAAGCTATTATTAGCCAATAAGGGGTTTTCAACTAAATATTAGATGAAATTGTGTTAGTGTGTCCAATACTTTTTTCCGGCTATTCTCGTTTTTATTATATAATGTTTGTTATGCATTAAAAGGTTCCAATTTCTAAAGTTATTTGTTATTGTTAAATTAGTAACTACTTCTTGTTAAATTTTCACATCATTCTCTGCATAAAAAATGTGTTAAATAAAGAATAATGGGATGTGTCCAACACTTATTTTCCCCACTGTATATATATATAGGCGTCACTTCTCTCCGCCCCGTTAACTTTATTTTAAACGTTTTTAATCATGCATGTTAGTTCTCCCTTCATAATTGCATTATATTAATTATGTACCCCTCAAAGAATCTTGAATATATGTTGGGGGACGAGTGTAGCTAATATGGCTGCTGGAAACACACACACTGTTGAGTCTGTTATAAAATTTTCCTTTCTTATTTTATTTCACATTGTATTGCATGGCGTTATTTTTTCTAAGCAAGGATATTCCAATTTTTTCTGAGCAGTATATGCAAGAAAAGATTCGATATTGGTATAAGAGTAACCGATTGTTTCTGTATGCCGAAACGTATCTTTCAAAAATATGCCAACATGTTTCCATGCCTGGAAAGCTCTTTTGCACGAAAATTAAATATTGAGATCTTGGAATTACTATACTGTTATTAGTTGATGTTAATATATCAGGTTTATAAGAAAGTTCTAACATTTTTTTTAAATTTTAAATAGAGAAGGAGATATCTCGGCTCAAAGATAAATTTGGTGATCCAACTAAGCAGCATCATTTTTTTAATTCCTTTTCCTTAGTATTTGCAAACCTACAACATCAGTTTTCTCATATAAAAAGATGCAAGGCTTAAATAGAGGGCTATATAAAGATAGTACGTTATTTATAATTAATTAAAGAGATAGAAACTATAGAAATACAAACTAAAAAGAAAAGTAAACTATTCTTTAATGAACTGTAGTTAGACTGTAATTATAAAATTGTTCTATTTTTGGATATAATCCTAAAAATCAATAACAATATACATAAACCGTATCAGAAGCTGAATCAATTATAACGAAACCATCATAAATATATAAAAAAAATGACCGCAAATATATCAATAAGTATATCTATTCTATCACGAAATGAGAATATACTTGGTAAAATAAAGATTTATATATAATAATATTAATGAAATATTAACTATATCAGGATATAAAAGAAAAGATCAAATACATAAATGGGGGGGATAGTAATGATAGTAAGATCAACTACAAAATGCCAGATACCATGGCGATGAAAAGAAAGAAAAATGTCGATAATGATGTATGGATGTATACTATTAAAAATCATGAACTACAACATGATAAACAAGTATATAATATTAATATACGCAAAAGGAACGTTTCGTTTAATCAACTTCTCAGAAAACATACATAAAATAAAATCCGTACAGAGTTTTACAAAATAATTGATAAGAAACTTCATCTCCCAAATATTAGATTCAGTAAATGGATTAACAAGAACACATTAAACTTTTATTCTCAATCCCTGAGAGTTTAAATAAAACTATGAGGACAAGTAATGGCAAAACTTACAAAATATAGAATAGTAGAATCAAGGGAAGTAAATATTGAGAAAAATGTAACTGTAGAATACATAATGAATGTCCATTTGAAGGCAATTGCTTACTTTCCAAATCGTCTGCAAACGTTAGGGGAATAATAGTAAAATGATATACCTAGGGGAACTGGTTGTATATTTAAGGGCAATGCCGAAACTATATTCATCATTTAATATAGAACCAGTGAAGGAACTAAATTGAAATGAAGATAAAGTAAAATGTTATGACAAGAATAAATATGAACAATAAGAAGAGAAACATGACTGCATTAAACGATTTTGTTAGGGAGTTATGCAAGAATAAAATCGAATTTGAATTAAAATGGCCAACAGTAGATGAATTATGAAAATATTAATATAGTAAATAAAAAAGATGTAATCTATGCTTACTTGAGTCAAATTTTGAATTAATATTATCACGCCCGAGACGTGACTACTATAATATTTAAATAAAAGTAAAGAATGTATAGTAGGTGAAGGGTGAGTTTAGTCAAATAATTTTTAATATATTATGGTAGTATTTTAGAATTGTAAAAGAGATGAATTGATTGATCGTTAATTGACAGGTAGAAACCTAATTAAGTATAATCTAGACGAGGAAAACAGCATTAAAACACAATGTAATAATTATTTTAGTAAGAAATTATTCTAATAGAATACAAAAGTAGAAAAAATGCAACAAAACATGAAGCAATTACAAAATATAAAGCAATTACAAAATATAAAGCAATTACAAAATATAAAGCAATTGCAAAATATAAAGCAATTACAAAATATACAGCAATTACTAAATATAAAGCAATCGCAAAATTTAAAGCAATTGCCAAATATAAAGCAATTGCCAAATATAAAGCAATTACAAAATATAAAGCAATTACAAAATATAAAGTAATTACAAAATATAAAGCAATTGCAAAATATAAAGCAATTACAAAATATAAAGCAATAGCAAAATATAAAGCAATTACAAAATATAAATAAATTACAAAATATAAAGCAATTACACACTATAAAGCAATTACAAAATAAAAAGCAATTGCAAAATTTAAAGCAATTGCAAAATATAAAGCAATTGCAAAATATAAAGCAATTACAAAATATAAAGCAATTAAAAAATATAAAGCAATTACAAAATATAAAGCAATTAAAAAATATAAAGCAATTACAAAATATAAAGCAATTAAAAAATATAAAGCAATTACAAAATATAAATCAATAGCAAAATATAAAGAAATTACAAAATATAAACCAATTACAAAATATAAATCAATTACAAAATATAAAGCAATTACACACTATAAAGCAATTACAAAATAAAAAGCAATTGCAAAATTTCAAACAATTGCAAAATATAAAGCAATTACAAAAAAAGCAATTAAAAAATATAAAGCAATTACAAAATATAAAGCAATTACAAATATAAAGCAATTACAAAATATAAAGCAATCAAAAAATATACATCAATTACAAAATATAAAGCAATTGCAAAATATAAAGCAATTGCAAAATATAAAGCAATTGCAAAATATCGAGATAAACAGATAAGTGATTAAAAAGACTAAAACAGACTGTGTGCATTGTGTGTAAACTAAGTGACAAATTGAACTTAAATTGGCATAAAGAAGATGAATAACTATACGTTTTAAATAAGAAATGAGTTATTAATAAAGATAACCCCCTGAATACTACATTAGAGATAAAAGTGAACTTTAATAAAATAATAAGTCGATAAATCTGACAAAACTCGTTTATTATGATTTGATTATTACCAGCAATGAAAGATTTTTCTTTAATAAATTAAATAAGAAAGACAATTAAAAGAATCGTTTTGGCATCGGAAAAAAGGCGCCAATTTTTTCGATTCCGATACCTATTCCGATACTCTGAAATGGTTCAATTTTTCCGATTCCCGATAATCGCTCCAACACTAATATATATATATATATATATATATATATATATATATATATATATATATATATATATATATATATATATATATATATATATATATGGGTGGGTGCGGACACGAAATAGCATAGAAAGTCGGAATACGAATAAGACAGATACCAAAAACTGATTTGAAATTATAATAAAAAGTCGCAGAAATAAAATACTTCAGAATTAAAATTGACATTAGTAAAAGCTTTTAAGTTGAATGCACAAGACAAAAGCACTTTGAAACTCGTCTAAGATTGTAAGCGAAAGGGACAGAAAAGAAACAGGTAAAACATTAAAAATCTTATCAACAAAAGATACAGAAAATCTCGACATAAAAGTTAAATTTTCTACAAAGTTGAAACGAATTTATTTTTTATTGTTTTATACATGATTTACCTTTATAAATGGATTGCATCGTCGCACCTATTATTATCATCAACATCATCTTTATTTCAAACAATTGTTGGAAAACAGCATATAATCAAACAAAATGACTGTTACCAACTCCCAGTGCTCAAAAGCGTGTAATACTTTTTATCTCGATTACGGGTTTAGTTATATTGTTGCATAATTTTTGGACGTTAACATCTTGTAAAATGCGAGATTATATATAGCATGGGAATCTATTGAATTCGAATGGTCTTTTTTTTTTGTTATATCTTATTGGTTTAAAAACAAGGTTTCCCAAACTTGAAAGCACCATGGAGCCCCTTTAACAGGAAAAGGTTTTTCATGGAGCACTAACAAGATATATTTTTAAATTAATATGAACAAAAATGATTTTGAGATGTTTACTATTACTTGTTCATTAGTTGTTCCTGTTCGTGAGTTTTGTATATTTTTATATTTTCAAAAATATTTTGTTTTTAATTAATCCAAAATTGTGGCATGTTTTCTTCGTTAATTTTTTCATTTACTTTTTTGTGAACTTTAAAATTTTTACACCTGTAGCTTTGTATCATATCTCTCTACATAAAAACAGATCAATAATTAAATGCATGCAGCTATTTAGTTTTTCAATAAAAAGCATTTATTTTCCTTTAAGAAAGGGATTCTCGAACCGTTCAGTCTAACTCAGGAGCGCCAGGACTCTATGGAGTCCACTTTGAGAAACTCTGATATAGTGCATTAGCGGTAACTGCCAAGTAACCGAAATCTTTAATTTATACTCGTTTTTGATGGTTGGAAAATAGAACGTTTGGAAAATATGTATCAGAAATGCAAGCAACGAATTTAAACTTAATAGTATTGGATTTAATATAAAGATTTATTATTAACTTGGAAAAGGAATTTACAATAAAGACGCCGGTTATAATGTGAGAATAATAAGGAATAAATTACATGAAAACCCTCAAGTGATAAGGTAAACATAAAGTAGATAGTTTTAGATATAGACGTCGAGTTTAGTTAGTGAGGAGGACATTCGAGTATCAGCACTGGCCAGGTCGAACATGGAATGAGGTAATATACTCGATTTGAATTGTGAGTAGAGGAACGTAAACGGTCAACAGTGAAATTGCAATAAAGACAAAAAAATTGATGAATAAAAATTTCCAGCAAGAAAAATAAGAAATAATACGATAACAAAAGTCTGTGCATATGTAAAACACCCCACACACTATGGACGTACACGAGATGTTTTATAAAACCGAAGATTTCTGTTATCCATACATGTGAAAACACTGCAGAATATTACATACACACACATACACACACATATAATATATATATATATATATATATATATATATATATATAACTACTTCATTTACTCACATAAATTTAATATTCGAAAGTATAGATTTATGCGTAAACTTTAAGTATTTACTTCAAAAGTGCTCAATACGTAGGTAGAGCTAGTTAGTAATTTAAAAAATATATATGACGACTATATATATATATATATATATATATATACGTGCATATGTATATATAAATCTATGATTTACTTTCCCTGTTTTATATAGTCAATCATGTAAAAATTTGACATGACATGCTTTGAAATATTATGATAATCAAATATTATTAACTCGGAATATATTTACTATATTAGATCTAAAAATATTGACGAATATAATACAAACGTTCGTTGATCAGTTTAAAAGGAATAAGAAGCCATGTTATTTTTCAGAAGAAAATGATAATCGTTAGTGGCGTCTTAAGTGCATGCGCATATAGCGTGGTATACTTTGAGTGTTATAGATAATGTGGATATAATCAATGATACATATAAAATATGTGTAATTTGTTAAGGATTATGTTTTTAATGCACATGAATGCAAGGTTATATCAATATATTTAAACGCTGTTGGCATGTTGATGTTTTTTAGAGTTCCTGTTAGTGATCGTCTTTTTTTAAGAGCATGATACATAATGATAATGTTTGTTGTCATCTGACCCCCCACTATATTTAATTAAAAATTATTTCTTAAAAGATATCGGGTACTACGGGAGAGACCACGAGAAGGTTTTCAACTTTTATAAGTGAATGTGTTTATGTAGAACAAACTGGGTTGCTTTTTAGAGGACCCAGCTTATCAGGTTGATTCATAAACCACTAAGCCACAACCGTCTCCCTGTTCTTGCTGATGGTTGATTTTTTTTTAGTTTTATTACATTTTCACCTCAAACAAGGCACATTGCCACTTTGGTGTAGGGGGCTACTATCAGGGGTAACAACTACTGGGGTACTATGTTGGGATTTGGGAAGCAAGATGTCGCTTCACGTTATACTTGAACTTCTGCATGTCAGTACAGTTGGGAAAGTAGGGAAGTGGAATGGAATTCCAGAGTCTAGCGGTTCTGTAGAAGAAACTACTGGAGTAGAAAGATCTTTTACATCTAGTGATTTCTACTGTGTGTGGGGGGGTTTAGCTGCCTGTCGGGTTTGTCGAGGGTGTCTACGTCGTGGGAGCAAAAGTGCTTGCAGTTCGCCAGAGCATTCACTATTAAAATACGTGTAGAACAGGCAGAGGGATGCAACATTTAGTGTATAGGACAGAGGCTGAAGCTTAGATACTAGTTCAGGGCCTATCAGATTGGTGACTCTCTTTTGAACCTTGTCTAGGAGCGAGAGACTAGTAGCAGATGCACCAGCCCAAATGTGACATCAATACTCCATACATGGGCGAATGGTTTCCTTAGAGAGGTACAGGATACTTTCGGGTGTTAGGAGTTTTCTAGCACCGTAGAGAGAGCCTACCTTCTTCGCAGCGTCTCTGGCAATGCTTTCAATGTAATTGTTCGAACTCATGTTTCCTTTGAACGTAAGGCCAAGCAGTTTGAAAGATGTACGCCCAGATAAAGAGTCACTGGCCATTGCTATTGGTGGCAGATAAAGTTTTTTTGTAATTATTGAATGTGACCATCCATTTTTGTCCCCATTCCACTGCGGATTGGAGGTCATCCTCTAGTGTTTTCGCCATTTGTTTAGATATGTATTCATTTGTTTTCCTGTCATGCCTGCTATAGAGTGTGGTGTCATCAGCATATATACCCATCTCAGAGGCAATTTTGTCGGGGTGGTCATTTATGAATATCAGGAACAGTAGAGGTCCAAGGATAGATCCCTGGGGCACTCCCGCATTTATAGCATATTGTTTAGATGTACGGCCGTCGGGGACAACCTGGATTTTTCTCTTATCTAAGAAGGATTTAATTATGTTAAGTATTATGCCAGTGATAACTATGATTTAATTTTCCTGAGGAGACCCTCATGCCATACCCTGTCAAAAGCCTAAGATATATCTAGAGATACCGCTTTGCCCTCCCCCGCGTTGTCCAGTGAACGGTTATAACGTTTAGAGATTACAGTGAGGATGTCTGCTGTGGAACGGGCTTGTCTAAATCCATATTGTTTGTCAGTAAGAAGTTTAGCATCTTAAAAGTGATGAACTAGAGCATGGTTAATTAAGTCCTCAAATATTTTGACGAAATGTGGGAGGAGGCAATGGGGCGATAATTTAATGGGTCAGTTCTTTCGACAGAATTGTTGAATACTGGTACCACAGAAGCAGTTTACCAACAGCCCGGAAAGCAAGCTTCATTAAGGGATTTGTTGTAGAGTTTGGAGAAAACTGAAGCTACTTCGGCTAAGCACTTCTTTAATAGCACAGCTGGGATGAGATCGGGTCCACATGCTTTTGAATGTCAAAGGTTTTTATGATAGCATGCACCTGAGCAGGGGTGATTTTTAGATCATCTAGCGTGGTATCTGTCCGCAAAGGAAAGTCAGGCAGGGGGTGGTAAGAAGGGTCTACTGTGGAGTTTGAGGCTAACCGACTGGCAAGCATGTTAGCCTTATCGGTTGCTGAGCGAACAACCTTGTGATTGTGTGTTAGTGGGGTAATTGTTGATTGCCCATTGTTTACTACACTTTTGTAGATTTTGCAGAAGCCATAAGTTCATAATTTTTGTGCTTCGATGCGTTTTTAGTGTTTTCAGTAAATACTCTCTTAGCTGTCGTTATTTCTTTCTTAACGTTACTTCTAGCTTCTATATTCTTCTGTCTGTTTGAACTGAACTTATGTTGGTTAAATCTGCAATATGCATACTGCCTTTGAGCAATGGTAGTTGCGCAAGTAGAAGTAAACCATTGAGGAGAGTGGGGCTTGCGATAAAATTCCTGCATGGGAACATGTGCTTCAATTGCCGTTTTGTACCATTCAGTGGTCTCATTTGCGCACTGTTCAGTAGGAAGAGAAAAATATTTCGCCATGGGGCATCTCTGGTAAGATCACTGGTGGCTTCCCAGTCAGCCATTTTATAATATCTCGTTGTTTTGAACACTGGCTCCTCAGTTTTGGATCTAGAGTTTAGAGCGATTTCAACCATTATCACTGCATGATCAGCGTTCCTGAGTGGGTTGTCAGCATTTGTTATACAATCTTCGGGAACTTAAGTCAGAAACAGATCTAGAAATTATGCTTGTTGTCCTTGCTGGTCTAGGAAACAGGGTGGAAACGTAACCATTTATGATAGGGAGTAAGATATTGCGAAGCTCTGTGTTGTGCTTCCCGCTGCATTTGTGTAAGTAGATAATCCAAGCCAATTTTGTGGTGGACATTAAAGTCACTTAATACATGAACTTGTGCGCTAGCGTCGAGGGAAAGTGATGTGTCTATGCTGCCAGAGATTTTGTTTATTATGGTGCAGTCCTGTGTCGAGAAAATAAAAGTAGCTAATATTATGTTGTATGTTTAGTCTAAAGCACATAAAGGCTTGATCGTCCGATTCTAGTTTTTTTTCTCTAGTCAAGGGGAGGGTGTTACGAATGTAGTCTCCAAGTCCGTGCATATGTCTGTCAGAGTCCTTACGGCAGAGTGTGAGATAGCCAGGCATGTAAAAGTAGTTAGTGGGGATGGAGGAGTGTAGGCTATTCTTACTTAGTGCTAAGATATCCGGGATATTTGTTAGGAGAAATGCTTCAATATCAGCTATTTGGATTTGTTTGTCCCTAAGCCTTGTTTCAGCTTATTTTTTTTATTGTACTGTCATTATGTTTTTAAAGAGTCTCTGTTAGGAAAGGGGGAGCTGAACAAGAGTTTATGCAGGGTATCAGACATGCAACAAAAGTAGACCATCAGGTAACCTTTCTTCAACTAGGACTGTGGCCTCAGGAAAATGAATCAGGGATGAGTGAAGGGCCCCTTTCCATGCGCGACATTGCACTACAAACATCCCGATATATTATACAACTGCTGATAGAGCAGCCGCTCTAAGCGCTACCAAAGAGTTAGGGCGCCTGTACTACAAGTCGGATACAGCAGCCAGGAACTGTCAATCCGGTACCCTCAACCTATTAGAAGAAGATCAATCCAATCTAATTGAACAGGCATATGTGGTACTCAAGCACTCCCAAGTGCTCAGTTTTGAGGAGTGGGATGTGTCGGGAGTTGGGAAAATGGCGTCCATTGCCCTAGACAAGAAACAAGATCTATCACTGAGTGTTTTGTCGAATCACTGTGATGGCGTCTCTGCCCCTGACTAATAGGTAAAGAAGGAGTATGGAAGCCGGGCGATAAACAGACCCTATCTACTCCTAAAACAGTGTAGGTGTGCAGACCGGTAATTTGTTTGAGTCACCAGCTCTAGGAAGGTTGTCATCCAAGACTGGAGAGGCCTCCCTCCCCTTTAGTTTAGTTTCAGAGTTTTCCCTCTCCTAGACGGGTGATCTGGGAAGATATTTTTACACAGTGATCACCACTTATCAAGGCCCGGAAGCCACTCAGGGATAAGGGTTATTGCAAGTACATTACGTTAGTGTGGATATTTGATGAAGTGTTTACTTAAGGGGGCGGTTCATTAGGAATTTGTTAACGTTGGACTTGAACACATCCAAGTTGTAGTCCGGTGGGAAACATGCAGACGGAACAGAGTTCCACACGCGTGCAGTTCTAAGAAAGAAGCTTTGTTCATGGAATCCGCGTTTTGATTTAGGAACAGATATAGAGTGGGGGAAATTTTTCACAGTGGATTCAGCTAGACGGGTGTTTTTCGTGAAAGATTAGCGAGGGGGGACCAGAGATTGGAGTTCAGGCGAGCATCTGCCATGGAAATAACGATAAAACAAAGATAGGCTCGCAACGTCTCTTCTGTGGGAGAGAGGTTGCAGGGTAGAGAAAAGGGCATCCCCCACTTAGCCACGAAGTCTATTTTGTACTGTCAAGGCAGGATAGGCTGTTTTTAGCAGCTCCTCCCCCGATATGGCAGCAGTATTCCATCCTTGGACGTACTTGGCTTTTATCTAGATAGAGAATTGCATCAGTAGTGAGATATCTTCTGGAGCGGTAGAAGGATCCCACCATCTTTCCAGCGACCTTGGCAACAGACTTGATGTACGTGTTCCATTTCAGATCAGGAGTAAAGGTCAAACCCAGAAGCTTGTCAAAACACGGGGCCTCACCCAGACGAGACCCATCCATCACAATAGATGCCAACTGGGGATCAGAGCGTTGATGATGTAAGGATAGGGTTTGGTTTTGGATGCATTAAAGGTAACCAGCCACATCTTCTCCCACTGAACCACGCGCTCGAGATCAGAGGAGAGAGAGAATCAGAGAGAACTTTGTCATTTACAGCCTTTGATGTGTTGCCGTAGATGGTCGTGTCATCAGCATAGATGTCAACGAATTATTTGAGGCTCTACTGGGTTCATCAGCCCTGAGATTGTTTGCTTCGCGGCTGGGTCCTAATCCAGGTATTTCTTCGACCCCGAGTGGTTAGTTAATGTTACAGGGTTAGTTTGTAGAGGTTATATATCTAATTAATAGTTACACTCCTCAAAGTGATTTAGGCGCATTGCTATTTCATTGTCCTAGGGGGAAAGAAAAAAAACTCATGCAGTGGAAGCAACTATGTGAGCAGGCTTGTTAGAAAAGTGTTAGTGTGGATTAAGACTTTTACCTTTAAATTTTTATATTTTTTAAATGTATATGTTAGCGCAGGTACATGATAACGTTACAGTGTGAATAGGTATGAGGAATTGAGCGAAGAATTTTTGCCAGTCACTGTATATTTTAGATTACAGGAGGGTTAAGATGTAGGTGCAGTACAGTACGGGTATAACTGGAGGCAAATTTTAAGTCATGGTGTATTCCGTATGTATAATTAAGTAAATACATATTTGGGCAAGTTTTCAGTAGATGCGAATAGATATTGGTTGTAAGGATTTGTGTGTTTCTACTATCGAAGGAAGATAATTTCAGTTTTCATTTAAGAGTCATCGAGCGTTTTGCATAACAGGGAGTATCGGATCTGGTTTTTATTAATCATTGAAAAAAACATCTAGGAAGAGGAATTATCATGTAATGAAGATCACTTAGCATCTGAGTGCATACTTTGGCTGGTAAGTAGCAACCTGGATAAGGATGAACTCTTATGCATGTCGTAGAGGTAGAAATTATAGATGTTAAGTGATGACTGTTATGCGGTTAGCATGTGAGGTAAGGGACTGGAGGCTAAGGATTCTACTACAAAGGCGTGTGTTATGTAGAGTTTTAGTGGCAGCTAGAGGGTGAAGCAGATTGTTAGCTTTCAAGGGACGGTGTTATTAATTTACAGAATACAGTGGAGTTTCATTAAGATTTAGAGTTTCAAGTAATGTTTTAGCTTGGGAATCAGAAAAACATCTTTTTTATTCTTTTTCCATATTTAGCATGTAAGTTAGACAAAGGCAATCGTCTTGGAGGTAAAGAGAAAAAATATTACATGGCGATTCGGAATTCGTATTTATAGGCAAGCATTAAGGTCAGGGACAAAAGCTTGTATCTATACGGAAAATAGTCCTAGTGATACAAATAAGATCACTGTACATCTCAGTTACAATTATAGTAACAGTTAATTATAAGCCATATCCAGTGGTTTGGTAGAGATATCAACGAGGCTTCTTTATTAATACAATCGAGCATATGGTAATTGTAAATATTAAGTATATTACTTAAATAAAGTTCTTCTGATTTTGCGGTAGAAAATATAAATCCACGTTTGTGCTAATTTCACAAAATTTATCCTGCCTAAGTTATTTTTATCTCTAGCCTTCCTTAGTTCAGAGAGTGGAATTAATCATTTATTTAATCTGGGAGAGAACGTGGTTTGTGATTTGCTGGAGGAGAATTTAAAACTAAGCAAGGAAAGAAAAATAAAGACAAGTGCATAAATAAATTACTGAAATACACATAATTACACATTACAATAAGGAAATAAGAAATTTAAGAGAGAAGAAATAACAAAGTTAGTATACTTTAGGACGAGGATGGATTAGGATAACACTTATTTTGCCACGAGCACCATTGCAATTTCAGTACCACGGATAACCATATTTGGTGGAGTAATTTCTTGACTGGACATTATACGTGTTTGTAACTCTTTATAGGAGATAAATTCATCTTTCGAATTCAACGCACAACCGTGTTTATTTTCATTTCACTTTTTTTTTTAGCTTCTGACTTCGCCGGTAGATAAAATAAATCCCTGTTTGTGCTAATCTCAGAAAATTTATCCTGCCTAAGTTATTTTTATCTCCAACCTTCCTTAGTTCAGGGCCTGGAATTAATCATTTATTTTAGCTGGGTGATAACGTAGTTGGTGTTTTTCTGGGGGAGAATTTAAAACTAAGCAAGGAAACAAAAATAAAGAGAAAGTGTTCCATGGTGCTTTTGTCTTATCGCAAAATAATTGGAACAACAAACATAAAATAAGAGTACCGCTTAATCGTACGACATAGAAATCAAAATGGCAGGTTCAGAAGAGCTAATCACGATCTACACATTATAGGAGAACTACGTAAGGGGTAATTGTTAAGTATTTAAGAAAAGTTGTTAGAGAACTATTTAATAAGTTCTCTGTTATTTTAATATTTAGGATGTGTATCTATGGGTGCTTGACTTTTTTTATAAAGGTACTTTTTATATTACACACATGACACTCTAGTCTTCTTCTAAGTCATGTCATCTGGCTACAAGCACTTGTACCTGGAACTTCTCTTGTATGAGCGTGTCAATGGCACATCATCTTTAATCTCCTAAATTGTCGCATATTGAAAGCCTGTAAGGTTTCCTTAAGCTTAAGGGGATAATCAAAAGCAACACAGAGAGCGAGGTACTGTCTTATGCAAATCATGGTCAAATAGCGTGTGATCATCTCTGAGTATCATTGGGAGATACTTGTCACAGATCTCCGCATCTGCAGTTCTCTGCTTGGACGCACATCGGTTCTTACAGATGAAAGTCTCTATTTAGCCAATCAACTCTAATGTAACGACGTCCTAGCACCGTTTATCATCCTCCACAAACTCAGTGTCTTCTATTCAATCTTTTTGCAAAAAAAACTGATGTTTGATGCATGTAAGATTGTCCCAAAGCAGTCCTAAACATTCACTCATTTTCTGTGGCATTTTACGACGTGAAAAACAGAAATTTATTGCATATCGTTCTTCTGAAGAATAATAATATAATTACAGACGAGTTGAAAAAAATGACTCATCCTAATTTCATAACGTACTCTAAAAATTATAATTAGGAAAAAAACAAAGAACAATAAATAAAGATCTGGATTAGGCAGTAAAATCTATGTTATGTAACAGAATGATAAGGAGTTTTTATAAAACCGTCGTGCAATTCAATGTTTACATCCTGATATAATTCTAATTCTGGTTAATATTATTTATTATTTATTCGCACACATCTAAATTATGTTTGTAACAGATTATTGTCAAATCATCTCTACGTTATTATAAAAATGATACTTACATAGACTCGTGCACTTAATAAAATTCACACGATGAAATATTATCAACAGTATACCTCTATAAAAAACAAGCATAACTTATATTTTAGGACGGTTGATGTTAACAAAACACTTTGACTAAATTAGAAAGAACTGAGTAATATCAAGGTAAAATAAACATTAAAATAAAATGGCATTTATTTGTTATTAAAGAAAGGGAAGTAATCCAAAGATATAAAGAATTCCTTGCAGATATACATGGGAGTCCAAAATGGATTGTCCAGTAACGCACAGACGAAAAACAGATATCGTTGTCCTTTACTTATAATGGCAACACAGATGATAGCAGTTAGAAAACGATAACACCACGAAAGAACACTGAACGCGTTTCAGGTTCCGTCATACTTATATTTCTGAAAATATTTTATTATTTCAAATGTGGTTTGGATCCAGGCAAGTTTTAAAAAAGTAGTGAATGTTAGTAAGAAAATATTAGATCGTCTTTTCCATAGTGAGCTAACAGAACATCATAGTGACAAGGTTTCTAGACTCAAACAAATACGTCGAGAGCACTGAACCAGGAAAGCATTCAGCTAATGGTAATAAGAAAGCGGTCTATTTAGTGAGGGAGTATTACTCAAGCGTGAAAAACACACTAATTAGTTGTTTTGAATGATGGGATTGGCCTAACGTTTCTACTCGATAATATTCTGAAGTGTCTTGTCATAAGACAACGCAAGTTGCGTTGATGTCTATTTATACTCCTATAAGTTTTTTTTTCTGTATTGATATTCATATGAAAAAAACTTTTTTCTATTTTTAAAAAGAAAAATTAAGTTTTCTTATATATGGGTCGTAGAATAGCATTCCCTATCAAATATCTAGCTAATTTGTATATTCTTTTAAACATTCATTTTAATTAATTCCCTATTAGTTTTTTTTGTTTTCTTATGGATGATCATCTTTAGTTAACTATTACGTGTAATTATATTCATGCAGATATTCTACATAATTTATACTTACATAGTATTTACGTAAAAAGTTTATAGTAATCACAAACATCGTTCTATATACATGTATGTATGCGTATATATATTTGTTTAAATATTTTGCCTACCAAACTTTCCCTATAGGTTTTGGTTTGCGTACATCACACTTAATATATCCGGAACTTTATATTTGGGTTTAACCGAGAAAATCGATGCAAAATTATGAGAATTTAAGAAAAAAATGGAATTTACCAGATAAAAGTCGAACAGCGACATAACGAATATGCATGCCTTACCTAATAGCTATTGGTTGATATTTTTATTTTTAGTCTTGCAGCAAACATATCTTCGTAGCTTCAGGCATTAACGGCAACAGAAAAAGTAATCGTAACTTCTCGGTAGTGGCGCATTAGTCATGTTTTCTTAATTTTAAATCAGCATATATATTTGGTCCATTATCATATAATAATAAATACGAAACCTGCATGAATCAAAATATAATATTAAAGCGTATTTTACGATCGGGCAATGACTCACGCCCTGCTAGTATACAATAATTTAAAAGGTGGGCAACCTACGATTACACAGTAATTCAGTTAGAATGAAAATAAATCTATGATAATTGTAGTGATCAATTTATAGAAGTACTAATGGCTGCCTGGCACGTACAATTTGTATGGGCATTCAATTTTGGGTCGTATAGCCGAATCATTCCGTAGTATGACTATTTTCTATAATGTTTTATGAAAGGTTTCACATGAGAGAAACCTGATATTATGATAAAATTAAAATCATGCAAATGACTTAAAAAAATGTTTGTAAAATCTTTACGAGACTTCTTATACTACTTCTGTATGTCACTGAGAACGACGTTTTTTGCCAGTGAAAATTCTAGTTTATCGCGCCTCTTATTAAGGTGTCACAAGAACATTTTGCGTTCGTTTCTGTATTTCTCGTTTAGCCAAATTAAGTTTGATGGGGGTGGCTTCTCATTCAATTAATTGACGCATATTGTATACAACGGTTAATCAGTAATGCAAGAAGTTATTAAACACATGGTCATCGGAAATTTTTGCGACGGAAAAAACAAGAAAACATAATGAGCATTGATGACCAAAATCGATCTGCTTTTTTTTTACTGACTTATAACACGAAATCAATTATGGAAAATAGGTTTATAGTCATAACGTCACAGAACGAATCTTCTATTTGTAAACACTAATGCTCGATCTATCATTTCTCTCCAGTGGAACTGAATAGTTTTTCTCTTTAAGAAAGATATTTATATGATTTTAATCCCAAATCTAAAGAAAGCAGTTACATAAAATAAATTACTAAGGTTCCTGGGAACACGTTTAATTGTTCTATAGCTATAGAAGATTCAATTATAAGCATATATCAGAGCAGAGTCCATCGTTTTCTCTAAAGCGACAATTTTATCGCTCAACCTTGTCGAGGTTATTCTCCTAGTATTCTCTCTTGTTTAAGCTAAATGCCTTTTTTGCAATCAAGTAGCATATTTTCCAGTTCTTTTCAGTCAAGTACCTTTTACAAAGGAGAAATATTCCTAGCTTATCTCTGATCTGCCATTATACCTATGCCAGCTGCCTGAGCAAAGTGAATAATGTATCCAAAAACGCTTATTCATTGCCATATCATTGAATTATTAGCTATCACTCTACTAAGTACAAAGTTAATCTTATATGAAATATGTTTTTTTCCTTTCTTTCACCTCCGAATTAAAGCCAACTATCTCTAAGTATAATGTCCACAAATACTATTTGAGCCGTTTGAAAATATAAAAAATATTTTCTCCAAAAATTATCTGGGTAATCAACCGAGTGTGCTGAATCCTACTCTTGTGAAGACTATTGTTCAACTAGTAACTTCATTGCTTGACTTCCAGTGGTTGCGTGTCTTAATATGTGATAACTCTTTAATAAAAAATCTTCAAGATGTTTTATTGTATGATTGCAGAATAAAATAGAAAATAATTTATCTCCTGTTGAAATTGTGATGAAGCAATAAAAATGGAGCGGTTCATCTCATTGTCCACTAAATCAAAATCACTGCATTTAATACCGAAGTTCATGATTCTTGCTAAACCAATTCAATCGCTAATATGCGCGTTAGGTATATACATTTGTATAAACTATGGCAAGAAAGTTAATAACTAAACCTTTTTGCACATATTATATCAATTGACTTTCTAATCCCAGGTACTTTTTTCAAATCTTTACAATTTTATGTTGTCCACATATTATAGATGTATTAGTGGCCTAGTGAAGTCACAGGGGAGACAACTAAGTAAAAAATAAACTCTAACCAAAATTTATTCTAAAGCAGGAAGACTAAACACTATATATACAAATCTAGGCAAAATTGGGCATATTTTTTTAGTTTAAAGTGTTATTTTTAAAGGTTTATAGTTTTTTTTTACCAATTGTTATAATATTTTAACTATAGAATAGAAGTATAATCTACAAAACGCCTGCAGATTTTTACATTATTTAAAATCCCATAGAAACAAAGATATAAGCATTTAAATATTCAATTTGGTGTCTGTGTGTCTGTGTACATTTTCCAACGCATTAACTCTGTCAACTTTCAGTCTACAGATTAGAAATTTGATATATAGGGTACTGAGATTTGGGAAAAATCTTTGTTACCCGTTTTCGGCCAGAATATTGTGTGTTAAGGGGTCGAAGTCCAACCATTGTACCTTTGAGAACTCTACCAAACTCCTCCGCCAACCTGGGTCTAAACATTGAAATTTCAGATATAGGTTTCCTTGGACATGAATATAACAAATACAAGTTAAGGGGTCATAATAAGGGTCCAATAAAAAAAATGAGTTCTGAGGTCTCTACCAAATTACTCAGACAATTTCTGGTCTAAACATTTGAAATTTTACATAAAGGGTATTCACAGATAGGGCAAGCTTTTTCATCGGTTTGCGTCGAAAAATTTTAGTTAACAATATATAAATGTGTTTATGAATGTTTGCATGCCCGCTTAAAACTTTCGAAAGAGGCGACGGATTTTTACAACACCAGTATCATTTTGAAGCGCGATCTTTTAGACGCGGATTATCGAAAGATTGTCTAAAAACATTAATACCTTCACCTTCAAGTGGACACTTTTCTACAGGGGGTCGCTTTTTTCGACGATATTTTTGAACATCATCCGCTCCTTTCGATTGTCTGAACTTAATTAAAACCTACGTCACTTCCGGTTTGGCGGTGGCCGTAACGGCAAAGACGTTAGGTTTTTCCTCGTTGGTTCTATCCTTCGCGGTACAGGTTCGAGCCTGCTTTCCTACTACCACTTTTTTTTTGCTCAACATACACATCCAAACACGGCTGAAATGTTAGTATATATATATATATATATATATATATATATATATATATATTCTCAGAGAGAAAGAGAGAGAGAGAGAGAGAGAGAGAGAGGTAGGGAGCGAAACAAAGACCTATACCACTTTAAATATATAATATTTTTGTTTAAATTTTACTCAAATAACATACTTTGTCAGAAAATAAATCCATTGTTTGAATAAACAATACAGTTAAGATGCTTATCTTACACCATGGATTTTGGATGCAGGCTTATCTCCTCAAAGGGAAATTCATCAGCAAATATTAGATCAATTTGAAATAATTTAACAATTTAGCACACACAAAGAAAATAAAAGTTAATTACATGTTAGGGGTCATTGATAATGAAAATAGATTAAATAAGAGTAGATATAATAGAATATGGATTCATTGTGTCCGGGTGTAGTCGTAATCGTTGTATAGAGTAGTATATTTCGGTCAGATTCCAAGATTTTATAAATTATCCATATCGTAGTTACATACCAATTTATTGTAAGACATGTTTTGGTCCATAGTGATAATCCTTTGAGTACGGAAATTCCGAGGTGTATTTCCCCTCATTTTTAGTTGGTATAGTTTCTGTATAAAGTGTCTGCTGGAAGCTATCTTTCTTTTTCAGATTAAAATTATATATTAAAATTCTCGGTAATATTTTTGATACAAAGTCTGGATAGCTGGAGATTTTTTCAAATCAGATATTTTAAGGTTGGACTGGAAATAGAGATGCAATACGATTATGTAAAAATATAGTAAAATAAAATTCTTCATTCTATCATATGGTTTGAGCACTTGCCTCTCGTGTCCCAAGTTTCATGATGTGAAGAGAAAAACATTTATATAAGGAAATTGAAATTTGTGTCCGTCCTTAAGTTCTCGAAGCGAATAGTGGGGGGGTCCACGTATAAGAAAAATGAAAATAAGAAAGTACAGATATCTTACTGCTCATCTGCCTTGTTAATATCCCTGCAACATGTGTACCTGATAGTAGCCTCCTACTTCAAAGTGGCACTGTGCCTTGTTTCAGTAGAAAAT
Organism: Euprymna scolopes; assembly: GCF_053919585.1. Taxonomy (NCBI): domain Eukaryota; kingdom Metazoa; phylum Mollusca; class Cephalopoda; order Sepiida; family Sepiolidae; genus Euprymna; species Euprymna scolopes. The sequence goes on along the minus strand of NC_136484.1, from coordinate 16,282,623 downwards.
TGAATAATAACTTTTTTTGTTAAGCTTATCGTCGTTAATATAGGATGCGCATGTAAAGGTGACAGTTTGAAACAAATGAAATGTGAGAGTGAAATCTGAAGAGCAGCGCGACATGAAACCAGGAAGAAAACTACAGACAGTATTTCATGTAATCGGTTAGGCAAACAACAAAAGCATCAGAAAAAAACACATAAGTTTTATGTGAAACACAATGGAATAATATGAGAGAAAAATTATGAACACAAAGTGAATTTATGCCGCAAAATTCATACAACAAAAGTACCAGCAAGTATTGATTCTGACGGGGCACGATGAACAAAGGAATTTAAAGAGAAAAACTAATACAAACAAAACTAATACACGACAAAAGAAACTGCAAGAAAAACAAAACTACAAGCAAAACATTTAAGAGAAAAAACTAGTACAACTGACAACAAGACCTTTCTCGAATAAGAATGACCTAAAAATCATTTTAAAAATCATGTTACATGTTTTTAATTACATACTTAAAATCTCAATTTAAAGTTAATTGAAGAAAAATATTTGCTTATAAGAACAACATAATCTTGAAAGAAATAGAGCATATTCGCCACAATATTTAAGTAAAATGTGAATAACATAAAACATTCAAGTTTGATATAAAACATTTGCATCTTACTGACTTTACATATGGTGCTGTGGCATACATTCATTTGCATATGTGTATAGTAATTACACATAAATAGGAAGACTCAGTTAGTCTGAGTGTGTGTTAACCAGAAGCCACCGAAGGCCGCCGAGAGCAAAGACTCTTATTTGACACCATTATGTAAATATCCTGTAAATATACCATTTTCCTAATACACTTCTTATTTGATCTACCTTTGTTTGTTGAGTCGTCATTTGTATTGCTTTCTACGTTACTTGTTTCAACCTGCAAACTTAACAACATATAATTAAATGCATGTACACAACATAAGAGATAATGCGTACTGTATTGATTCATAGCAATGTAATTGCCTAGACAATTGAGAAATTCTCGAAGTATATAGTGAAATGTGTCTTATCTTCTCATCTGAACTAAGAAATATCTGTAAATGATTTTGTTAAACAATTCCACGATAAAAACATTTTCTTTTTAAGCAAGACATTTATGTCTTACAAATACCTACATTTATTGCTATATTTCTGAATGAATGAAGATTTGCAATCACTTTAAAATCTAAAATCTAAGCACAAAATATTAACTCGTTAGTATTTGGAAATGCACGATGATGGTAATACCAGCTAAAATTATGCCTCATCTTCTGCAAGATAATTTACAATAACTACAAGAAAGCCTCACATCTACAGATAATATTGCAGACTTTTAAATTTTCAAACTTATAATTAAAATAAACACTATCAGTTTCTAACATGTGTTGATACGAGGCCACTAGAATAAGAATTTGCGTCGCATAAACCTACCAGGTATTATGGAGAATGCTTGAATTTGGACGTCGGAAACATACGTATAACGCTGAAAAAAAATAAAGTGTATCATTTTAGTATTCACTGCGCAAGTAACACAATAGTCTTTTACGAGCTGAAAATTTCTCTGTGTTTTCTTTACATTTAAATTTGAGATATTATGCTTATATATCTAAAACCTAAGTAGTCCTTATAATTTAGGCGGTTGTATTTATTATTTCGAATTACATTTTGTATCGAAGTCGGGATGAATTTGAGAGTTTGATAAAAAGTGACACAACAAAACCTTTAATAACTTTAAAAAGTTTTGCATCTTTTCATTCAGCAGAAGGACAATGTGATATGCATTAGCGATTTTATGCGTGCGAATAGTGCAATCTTGATAAAATCATAAGCTTTCCATGTAGACAACTTTAACTAAAGATTATTAAGAAAATATTCTTAAGAAAAATGACATCATATGCATAAATTTATAACATCAACATTCCACTATGAACAAGTTAGTTTCATTTACGTACTTAAAACATCGCCAACATTTCGAGGAATTCACTTTGCCTTGTAATCCGTGCAATGGTAACAAAGAGGATTGCGTCATAATTATATAACAATTCTATTCAGAACTATTCCAAATAAAATAAAAATTACATATCTGATTATGAATTAGATTGTGCAAATTTCTATATTTTATGGCCCATGTAGTATTATTGTTAATTGACAAAGTATTTTCGTTAGTTATATAGATTGATACTTTCATAAAAGAACAGGAAAGAGAACTATGAAGTAATATAAGTCAAATTAGAAAAGGAACATAGTTCATTATTCTGAGTTACTGTCAAACATATTTCGAGCTCATATTAACGAAGCAAAACAATGTAATACTGAAAACAAAAGATTTAACCCATGTCTTATGTATTTCAACTTTGATGTAAATATAAGATCAGCTATTATTAATGTGAAAAGACATTTCATATATTCCCCCAACTAATAGAAAAACACTTTTAGATGTTCGGAAATTTAATTAATGAATAAAATCTTGTAAGGTTTGATGAAATTGAAAACTTATATATATATATATATATATATATATATATATATATATATATATAAAATCTTATACATCAAGTAAATGAAGGTGAACGTTATTTCTTGCATGCGTTAGGAATTACGAAAAACATGTCTGAAAATGATCTTCCTTGCAAAAGTCCGTCAACAAAATAAACATATTTCAGGCGTCTGGATTTGAGGTAATATTACTATCTTTAAATTTTTTTTTTTATATTTCTAAAACGTAAACAAGAATTTGTTTTCATATGTTCAATATATAGAAAAATGAAAACAGGTATAGTAAAAGAGATATGTGATTGTTTACCAATGAAAAATATAATACGTTCTACACATAACTTATTTGGACTTTACATCATTTATTGGCAGATTCAGTAATACCATGGTGGGAAATACCAAAATATAAATTTTCTACATACACTGCCTCTAATTATTCAATTATATTTTTGAAAAATGTGCACTACCTAAAACTTTTCATAGTGTACAGCTAAAATGAAAATCGTATTAATTTTTTACGTAATTTATCTCAGCTTCATTGTTGGAAACAATAATAAAGCAACTATTTTTACTGTTATGGAATGGTGTTGATTTGAGGAATGACACAGATTATACTAGCAAATATCAGTTTACTTTGTAAGTGAAGTAAGCTATATTAAAAATCAATATTCCAGGCCAGGAAATAAATGTTTCTTGATTTTAACATACTTAGCTTAGCGTAGAAGCATCACGTTTAGCAAATAAAAACCTTAATGCAAGTTCATTTCTTTTCAATAAATTAACAAAAACTCGACAAGCATAAGCCAAAACTACTCGGATAAAAAAAGAGGAATATCAGAAGCAAACATAACATGCGCAGATAAAACAAGCTTGTAGTAAAACGAACTGAACCACTTATTTATAAATTAATAAATGTCAAAATGTATTGAAAACATGTGTTTTATATATATATATATATATATATATATATATATATATATATATATATATATATATATATATATATCTTCATTGGGAAATTCCCCTCTGGATTAAATTATCGTTGGTTTGTAACAAAATATGCAACCTCAAAACTGTTTATGCCCAGAATATTATCTTATGTAACTTTAAACAACATTTTAGATAGATTATGTCGTTATAATAAACTCTTACATTTCATCCTAGGAGCAACCTCATCACAATTACAACATCTTTAGACAGAATAGTTCCTTTTACCCTCTTAATATAAAGTCCTCACAGCGCCCCCAGACATCACCGGGAAGAAGTATACGCAGCATAACTATATTGTCCTTACAACTTTCATAATTAAGTCACACACTCATAGACATACAATTATCTTCCAATATCCCGAATCGAAGAATCGAAAAAATAATTTCCCTCTTCTATAATTTCGCCGATTCTCACTAGCTGAAAGCTTAAACATCGATTATTCCGGAGGATACACTATATTACAAAACGAACGCGTTTGATCTTTACGGCGAATCTCTCTACACTACGCAATCGTTTTATAAATACCAAACCAAATAGAAAATATTGACCGCTCATAATCAGAAATGTACATATCACAATGCATCTACCCCCTAAAAATAAACAATCCTGAAACAAAATACATAACATTTACGTAAATGATTTTTTTTAAAATTCGATTCTCATTATCGAAACGACAAGGATGATGGGGGGGTTTCCATTGTTTTTTTTGTTTTTTTTTTGTTGGGGAGTTTCCTTCTATGGATTTTTTTTCTTATTTAATTTTTTTTATATTTATTCACGCATCAACACTGCGAAGATATCCCTTAAACAAAAACACACACACACACAAAAAATCCCGAAACATAACATTAATATTTATGCATATTATTATTTTGTCTTCGTTTAAGACGTTATCCACTTAGTATTAAGTTGAACCCCAATATTTTATGCAGGTGTTTTCATAGACCAATTATAGACACACTTTTTTTTTTAAATGACAACGATTATAAAAGTTACATTAAAAATAACAATTTTGATAACCTACCTACAAGATAGGCTGTCTATTCCGAAAGCCACTTGGAGATAAACATGTAGAGGATGCGGGTGACCATTCAAAAACTGTTCTTAACATGAGGAGGTTTGGGATGTCTATTCCGAAAGCCGTTTTAATATAAATAGGTTCGAGGGTTGGGAAACAACAACAACACAAACAACCGTACTTAATTTTTAAGGCATGTTTGATTACAGAACAATTCTTTTTATGAGTTGATTTCGACTTTTAATAAAATTTTTACTTTAGATCATCCTACATAATTTTCTGTAAAATGATGAATTTTATACATTGTCTACACTGATAATTAAAAGAGTGTTACTTCGATTCGGCGGCTAGAAGAGGTGTTCGCGATAACCCCCCCCCGTAATATGCCCTTTAAGTCATGTACAACAACAACAACCACAACAGCAAGAGCAAAAGCCGTTATTTTATTTTCTTACGAAAATGGGTTGCTTTCTCCGAGCAACGACATTTCACGAGTTCTGCATATATATATATATATATATATATATATATATATATATATATATATATATATATATATATATATATATATATATTTAAATAAATGTTTAGAGGTACAGAATTTGTATATAGTTTTAAATAAAATACTAGGCGGAAGTTTCTCGAGAGCTCTTTCGGCTATAATCTCGTCAGGAGTAAATCGATAGCAATCTAAATAATATTGTAGCGAAAAAAAAAAGTTCTATTGGGGAACTTATTAAATGTGCCAACGTACGGGGACATTAATTAAATTTATTTACGTTTAAAAACGATTTAAAATATTGGCACAACGAGGGAGAGAAAAAAAAGCGGGAGAAAAAAAAATCAAAGTTCCCCAAAGACAAACAATGCGTTTGATGTTTCTTTTTGCCGGCACAAAGAAGGTTGACGCACCGCGATAGAGACGGCCTCTAAAATCTTTAAATGGTATTTGGAGTCCGCTCTATGTAGCACCTCGAACCATTCTATTTTATATCTATCGGCACAGCACGGGTTGTCAACCAAATGTTGGCCAGTAGCAGAGTCAAGGCTGCAGAAGGAGGGAGACCACCAAACCCCGTCCTCCCTTGTCTGATCTTCGATGGAACATGCTGGTTTATACGTCAAAAGGTGCAAGGACGTTCGCCCAACATAACCAGCATCGCACTGGAATCTAAACTGATATACAATATTACTATTTTGGATGTAAGGCAAACTATCCTTGCGGAAAGACGGAAAAGCAGGTATCGTAGTATATACCAAACGCAAGGCCACCGAATTGAATCATTCGTAAATACTTCTTCGAATCTTTTTGGAAATTCTATTACTCCCTTCCCCAATCCACGGTAATATATATATATATATATATATATATATATATATATATATATATATATATATATATATATATATAATTAAATAAAATAAAAATTACAATTAAATTTACCAAAATGATCCAAGATCGTAAAATTAAAGTATAATATAAATATTAAAGAATTAATATTTGTAAATTTATCTCAGCCAGATGCAAAAGCTCGATAAAACCAAATAGGAGATATAGCTTATAATACGAGCTAACAGTTAATAAAACATGTTAAAAATCACTTTGCAAAAGAGTTAAAAACATATTTAATCTGAAAAGGAAACTCCGCGGATTAAGGACTATCCACTGATCAAGTGTTTCCTTCTCAGATTAAATATGTGCTTAACTCTTTGTCAAAGTGTTTTTAGCATGTTTTATTAACTGTTTGCTCGTAACTCATGAAATGTCGTTGATCGGTGGAAGCAGCCCCCTCTCCGTAGAATTCTAAGTTCTGAATACTTTATGCGTACGATATCACTCATTTGTGCTTGGTAAAAATGTTCTACCTTTCCAGATCTCTTCTATAGCATATAGTAGGATTCAGATTACAACCGCTTGTAGGCCAAAATAGATTCCGTCTGCCATTATCGCTGTATACTTTTTTTTTATACAGTGGTCCACGTGATGCATGATCAGCTGTGATTCTGCTATCAATTTCTTTCTCAGCCCTACTATTCGGTGAGAGAATGTTGCCGTGATAAGTAAACTGCTCCACATTTTCTCGTTCTGTTTTCCTTATGGATATCTTACGTTTGAAGTCCAGGACGAGGTTGGAGTAGTTCTTTGGTCTTGGCTATGTAAATGTTGAGCCCATATTCCATGTAAGCTCTTGAGAAGTTGTCTGCCGACGTCTGTAAATTTGCAATAGTATCAGCTAGTGTAAAGTTGTCGTCAGCGTATGGCTACGTAGTGTTGTCTGTGTAGTTTGTATGTGTTCTGGACCTGAGGCAGGCAACATAAAAAAGGTTGCAGTCCATTCGGTATCGTTTTGCTATTCCGAGGTTGTTTTCTGTATTTTCGTATAGCATTGCCGCCAGATAAATAGATAGAAAACCCTGTGATGGGGGGATCTTATAGGTTGGTTTGGTGTTGTATTCGGCCCATCATTCTGACATGAAGGCTGAGCGAGATAGACGATAAGCGAAATGAGTTTAGATGCACAGTCAAACGTTTCGAGCACTTGCTACATAGTCGTCCTTGCGATGGAGTCAAATGCCTTTTCTAGATCATAGGATATGATACCAAGAGGCGTTTGCTATTCTTTACATATCTCCTGGGCCTGTTGATTGCAGAAATCATATCACTAGTTCCTGTATTAGGTCTGAATTCACACTGGTTTTCAGGAAGAATCTCCTCCACTAGGGTGAGAACGCGGTTAGTCAAGATTTTACCAAGGATCGTTCCTGTCATAGAATAACGGGATATTCCGCGGTAGTTCTCACATGCATCTTTGTCTCCTTTCTTAAAAATGGTGAATATTAGCATCCTTCGACTCCGCAGGTATTTTTTTCTTCCTTCCATATACGAATTATTAGAAGATTGATTCGGGTATAAAGTGGAATCCTCCATAATTTATCAGTTCCAGTAGAATGTTTTCTGGCCCTGGTGCATTGAAGGGATGAGTTTAATTTCCAGACATCCAGAGGCGAACGGGGTGCTGGGGGGGAAGGTTTCTCAGAAAGTCTGGCGCCATTGTTGCATCATTGTTTAGTAACACTGAGAATTTTTTTTTTCCCATCTGACAAGGGTATCTGAAGGTTCGGTGAGCTCTGAGATGTTTTCAGCTGCTTTTAGGGAGACATTAGAGACTTCGACAGAATCGTATATCTCTCACACTGCGGGTGTCTGCGTAATGCTTAAGCTCATCTGTTTTTTCTTTCCACCAGCAGTTTTGAAAGTTCTGGAGCTCTTTCTGTCATTTAGCCTTTACTGATTAAGTTGCTGTGATTAGGTGCGCTCCTGCTTAATGTCTGCTACTCGTTTGTTTTCTATTAAATCTGTAATTTTCGTTGTTGTTTTTATCAAAAAACTTTTGATGACATTTTCTCATATGCCCTAGTGTTTCTGTGGAAGCTTTGCTCATAGTTTCACAGAAGGAGAGCTATGTATTGTTGGTATGATTGATTAGACTTGGCAATGTGCTATGCACCGCTTCTGCATATGTGTAAGCAACGGTTGGGCCTTTCGACTTCTGTGTGTTCAGTTTATTTTTCCATGCTGGTTGTCTACGGGAGCGTAGTTCAACAAACATCTGATCCTGGCATGGATCATGTAATAAGAACGTCTTAGCGGTCTCTTCTGCCGACGACGGAGTAATCCGATGTGTGCCAGAGCTTAAAGCAGGAGTGGCTCCAGACGGTTTTTTTTATTGTTAGAGAGTTGAAAGATGATATTTGTAATGAGAAATCCATGTGCTGCACACAAGTTGAGAAGGAGAAGTACATTGTTCTTACATTTTCCCTGGACCCTATTTCCAATAAAAGGTACTAATGTCATTGAGTCCCTTCCCACGGGGACATTAAAATCTCCGAGTATGATATATTTTTCCTTGGGTGGGGAGAGAGATAAGCTTATTTAGTTGTTTGTTTAACTTTTCCTTATCTTTGTCCCCTGAATAAAGGGTCGGTGCGTATGATGATACTATGGTAAGGAAGTTGGTCTTCGGAAGAGGAACACGTAGTTTCATTAGTCGTTCAGTTATGTCTTTAGATAGGAGATTGTGTTTTCTCACAAATGTTCTGATTGCAAAACCCACGCCATGAATTCGGCGTTCTGGAACCAGTTTCCCTCTCCAAAGGATTGAATAACCGGTCCAAAGTCCGTCTATTGTTCCCTTGTCTGAGAGTGTAGTCTTATTTCATGCCGCTGAGTCACTTGAAAACAGGGCAAGCTCTTTGTAGACGGAAACTGTAACCCGTTCAGGTCGATCTCCATCCTGAAGATCAAGTAGGGTTCTAAAATTCCATGTGTCAAGTTGCCTGGTCATCTGAATATATCTGTTGCTTTGCTTTTGACAGCAATAGTGGGCACCCACATGTCTAAATTGGTGTCCGATGTTTGGTCCAGCTTTTATAGAGTCATCCACAGTTTAAATGGGCAGTAATAGTCCTGAAAAAGGCCTGTCCTGTCACAGATGCAAGACCGCCTGTCTTTTCTCCGGCGTGCGATCATCACATACCTGTCGCCTGTGCACAAATTAATGACTACGAACTACTAGCTTGTCGTTTCACCGCAGGATTTTGTTGAAAAAAAAATGGCTAGACTGTGGGTTGTAATGGACTTGTAGTTTTATATGTAGGTTTCAGCCAGTCCCAGCTAAAAAGTCTTTTAGGTGATCCTCGAGGCGCAAGTTCGTGACGCACACACTTCAGATGGCATCATTTGCTGCAGTTAACGTGTGCTTGACAACCAGGTAAAGGAAGAAATCTTGCAGGAATCTCCTGGTACACAATTACATCTGTAAAGTACTGCCTTGTCGCCTACCTGCCAGGCGAGTTAGATCGTAACCCTGACTGGAATAGCTGGCGAGTGCTACGTTTTTGAAAAGGGGTGACTCCTGATTTTTCCTGAGACTGCTTATTCAATGTATTCGCAGCTCGCCTGCAGAAGACACTTCCCCTATCTGCAATGGAGGATCCGGTGGATGGGGGTTATCAGCACCACACCGCATAGATTATATATAAATAAATATTCTTCTGATAAATAAATACATCTGTGTTTGTTTCTTTATAATTTCCAGGAAAAAAATTAAAATAATCGTTTTGAAATCGAAAATAAGACTAACATTTTCCCGATACCGATCCGCACAAACGTTCCAATTTTTCCGATTTCAGATTCCGATTAACCGTCGAAACCATTATATATATATATATATATATATATATATATATATATATATATATATATATATATATATATATATATATATATATATATATATATAATTAATCCAGTTCTAAATATGAAAAAAAAGAAACAGATGTGTGGGATCTATTTGCGTTTTGAATTTCTAACGGCTATTTTCGTTGGGAAAGCAAAACACCAAATATTTTTTCACTATTAACTAATAACACCCAATGTGAATATACCTGCAAGTCGTCAGAGGAAACATCGGCCGAAACATTTTAGAAAAACAGCCTAAGTGAAGTTAATAGTTCAACTACTACTAAAAATAATTCTAAATATAAAGTTTATTCTGTTATCCAATTATTTTTTTTTAAAATGAAGTCATTACAATATTGTTTGTTATTGCCAATAAAAACTCTTCCAAATAATATTATTGCTGCATATTAAGTGACGTACCTCTCAGGTATTTACTTTTAAAAAACTTAGAAAAAAACATGATTAACATAATGGGTACATGTAACCGACATACTATTCCACTCCTACTTGTTTTGAATATTTTCCCTTTTATAAAAAAAACGCCAAATATTAGAAAGTTTTTTAATCCTCTATGGTTGCTAAAAACTGAGTACGTTTCACGTAAATGGAAACATATATATATATATATATATATATATATATATATATATACATATATATATGTGTGTATATTATTATTATTATTATCATTATTATTATCATTATTATTATTATTATCATTATTATTATTACTATTATTAATAAACCTTGGACTTTGGACCACAGTAAAGTTTTTGTCCAAATATTTGATTACGGGGAAGTATTATTTTATTAGCACTGAGGATTAGCTATTAATTTCTCAGTATTTTGCTTAAAATATTTGTGGTTAAGACTGCAGTTCGTCTATCACGGCTTATTACACGTTATTTCGTTGTGGAGACAAAAAGCATCGGTTATGCCTAATGCCCTTCAGCTAATCGAAAAACAAAGTAAGCATACATTATCGATCGTGTAAATGGGTTCTACAGCGTCCAGGAAAAGTAAGATTCAATCGTTTTCTGACTTTTCACTTTATTATTGATTAGATTAATTACAAAATCTTGCAAGTTATTTTTGATGCTAAGAAAAAACACCAACATACTAAGTTTACACAAATTTTATGACAGAATATTGCATGGACTATTACGGTTTCTTCGTAAAAATCGAATATAACTTAAACGTAGAATAATGTTAGCGAGAATAATTTTTTAGTTAAAATAAACTTAAACAATATTCGAAAAATTAACTAATATAGATAAGCCTTATTCGTAATCTTCTAAAATTTCCAGTTTATACAAAGTCTAAGAGGATGCAGTATATATCTAAAACATAAGATATCGCACATCGCGTATATTAGTGTCTGTATAATATAAGTGTAAATAAGTATAAGTAAAAAGAGAACGTTTATCTGTTGTTTCAGTCGTAGCTATGTCTGTGCCTCTCGTTTTATAATAGTGCTGCTATTTTGTTTGCAAAGACAAATAGCTAACTGTTAAATAAATATTATTTTCATAAATTACTCTAAATGACTAACTATTTACTATTATAATTTTTAGATACATATCAGTTTCGAACTTATCTTCTTTTGAGCGCATGCATTTATAATAACTGGCAGTCTGATACCTAGATAACCTAACATTCGCATGCTATGCCGGTTATCAACTATTATGCTATTAGAGATTTGCATAATAATATGGAAAAAAGGTTCAATAAATATCGATTAGACCAGTAGAAACAGTACATGAACAGTTAAATAGAAACCAGATAATATATACAATGCGTTTGGGAGAAGCTGCGAACTCATAATTATATTTATTTAATTACATATTTTGCAAGTATTTAATTTGAGTTCAGTTTGTATTAGAAAATTATCATGGAAGGGCTGGAACTGGAGCAGCATTTACAAAGTGAAAATGATACAGTCAGCTTACTGAGAAGAAATATTTGCTTATGTTGGACTTTATACATATATTTAGTTGACAATTATATATTCATATCATCAATAATAAATTTATTTTAAAATGCAATAACACATATATATATATATATATATATATATATATATATATATATATATATATATATACTCCAGAATAGTTTTTATTTGATAATCAGTTGTTATGGAAACGTGAGATTAGTAATTTTACAAAGTATTACTGGCAGTAACATTCTATAAGTTAAACAAGAATTGCACTTTATTTATTAAAAGTCTTTATTTATTGCTCTTTATTTATTAAATTACTTTATTTATTAAAAGAAATCAGTATAGAATTCAACAACATAAAAAGGGGGGGCTATACAGGGACGACGCATTATTCGTCAACCCCCAAGACCAAGACAATACAACAAAACTTCCAAAAAACTGCATGAATTTTTTAAAAACTTTTGATTAACAATAGATGTCGACCCAAAAAAAAAAAAAAAACTTCCAACTTTTTAGCCGTATCTTAAAATCTATGTTATGAATCTTACACCCCGCACCATAAACTAAATCTAAACCTATTTTATGTACCTAAACAATCTAATCACCCAAAGCCAATTATCAAATCAATAGTTCCATCTATCTCCAAAAGAATATCAAATCTATCAACTGACAAAAAGCCTTTGACCAGGTATCGAAATTTTACAATACTGCTTTAAGGAATTCAGGATATAAAGAACGCATAGAATATAACAAAAAACATTGTTTAGCAAGAAACCTACATTCAGTAATTACTCATCATATGACAATTAAAAATAACAACAACAAAACAAGCCAAAATGTCCCTAACAATACAAATTTCCTCACTAAATACACCCCCCGGCACAATCCCAAACCCAAAACAATTTAATAAGAAGAGAAAAGTAAGACGTAAAAATACCATTTGGTTCAATCCTCCTTTCAGCTCTAATGTAAAAACTAACATTCCAAAATAATTTTTCAGAATAGTGGAAAAATCCTTTTAATACCCTCATAAGTATAGTACCATATTAAACAAAAAACTCCATAAAAAATCTTATACTCTACAATGCCTAATCTAGCACGGACAATAATTTTGACAAAGAACAGTAAAATTAAACAAGCGCTGGGTATACCAATTGACCTAATACCTAGTAACAAATGTAACTGCCAAAATAAAAATAAACGCCTCGTTAATAACGATTGCATACACAAAGACGTGTTATACGCCTGCACAGTCACGCAATTACCAAAACATGCAAACACACAATCAAATGAGAAAAACAATGAATATAGTCGAAGCGTTCAGAACGCAAGCATACATAGGGAAATATATGGTGAAGGCTCTAATAATTACAACAACAGAAACAACAACAGCCAGGCTAACGTATCCAATAATATAATTCCCAGTGAGGACCATATTAGGATTAACCAGCACCCAGGATATGAATCCCCAGGCCCCATCTTCACCCAGCCCCCAATATAAGACTCAATAGCAATGGGACCGATGAAGAAATAAACAATAATAAAACAAGGAAAACATTCACGTATATAGGTGCATCATCAAGCTTAATAAAAATAAGAATCTCAAACCACCTACATTTTTTCAGAAATGAAAGATCTCAAAACAATGGTAATAATAGTTCATCCTTAACTAAATTAATCAATAGCCCAGAGGACAAGAACATTCCATATTCAATTAAATGGAGCATACTGAATAAATCTAGATCACATGCCCCAGGGGATAAGTTTTGCAATCTTTGTATACCTGAAGCAGTTAACATCGTCACCTTCAACAAACCCATAATAAATACCAAAAATGTACTAGTGTCCAAATGTAAACACAAGAAAAAATTTAAATACAGCCATCTTAAAACAAAATAACATACACTATCTGTATAAATGATAAATATGTAAAAAAGGATTAAATACACATCAGTCTTGACTAAAATCTAAACTATTACTTTGCTAATATAAAAATGTTTATTTTCTAAAGATAGGTTCTTAATCACCTGTTTTAACCCATACAATAACTATCTCTTTTTGTATATATGCACATGTTAAGTAGGGCTTTACTATAAGCACATTAACATACTACACTTTAAATTTCTTACACGTAATTTGCATTCTAAGATCTTATTATAATAATATTTCCTACAACATGTAGCTTCTCAATTAAAGAATTTAAAATTTCGCCTCCATCTACTAACACGAAAAGGAGTAAAAATTCCCGATTGCATGGTAATCTCCAGATCCGCACATATAAACAAGAAGGAACTATACTCAATGATGCCTCATCCCTGTTGGTACTAGGGTAATTCAATTCTATAACCATAGTTACTCAATCCCACTCTTTTCATCTTATTAATGTAAATTAGCAGGGTAGGGGTTAAAAATTATCTATGATAAACTTAGTTAAGTTACCTACACTAATTATTGTTATAATTAATAGTGTTAAATAATGGTATACTTTATTTATGTCTAAATATATATTTTTGTATATACCTAGGTATATATGGGCATACGTGTTATATGTAGGTATATATGGGCTTAGATGTTAGTATATATAGTGTAAGTGAGCGTGTTTGTGTATATACTGTATGGTTGCGTGTATGTAAAAATATATATTGTATACGTGCATGCATGTGTACGTGTGTATGCGTATGTATATATATATATATATATATATATATATATATATATATGTATTTATGTGTTTATATGTAACTTTGTGTGTATTTGAATGCATGTGTAGAAACTTTTTCCAGTTAAATATTATTAAATAGTATACTGTTATGGATATTACTGATTTTAAACGCTTTTCAGTAAGGTATTATTATTACTTTATTATTTTGTTTTAGCTTTATTAGCATTGAACTATTACCGTAAGGATCATAAAATAAAGATAAAACGTTCCGTAATAATCTTAGAATCGGTTTCACAATTAGCGCATAAACATAAGTATAGTCTAAACCTTATGTCAATCCTCTTTTATAAGGGAAATTTTAGATACGTATGAAATTAATAATAATTATCACCTCATGGGCAGTATATATAACTTGAGTTGACTGAACAAATACGATTTAAACTGACAAAGGGATTTGAGATGAAACTAAAATAAATCTTGAAAAAACGAATTATTCCATTTACGTATTTGGCCGAACCATTTATTTTTTTATACTATTTTTATTCTTATCTCTATCTTCTTCTTCTCCCCTCTTTCCTTCCCGAAACAAGTCTCTGTATACAGTACACGACCTGACCTCAATTAGGTGACCGGTCAAACTTTATGATTCTTTGAATTTTATTTAAAGATATATCTATTCTGCTGTATATATATATATATATATATATATATATATATATATATATGTGTGTGTGTGTATATGTTTATGTTGGTGTATATGTATGTGTGTATATATGTACATATGTATATGTATATGTATATATATGTGTATCTATACGTATATATGTATATTGCGGGTATGTGTGTGTATATGTCTGTTCATGTGTATATAGGGATGGATATGCACATGTGTTTCACCCCACTTCCTACCATTCACCACTACCTACTCTCCCTACTATTAACACCTTGCCCCACTAAAAATAATATAGACTTCTAATGAAAAGGATTCCACCAGACTTGAATTATTATCGCTGGACCCACAAAGAAATTTATACAAGCACTTGCCCGATTCGGATATTCACACAGCTATGCGGATTACCCAATATATAACTTGGACCTTATTACCAAACGGATGTAAAGAACGCATAACATAGATTTTACCAAGCAAGATGGATCTAAAAAAATCTTTCATATCCTTTTCTGCAAATCCTCCTGCTACAGGACTTCTGATAAATTTATTATTTTGACTTTGACTTTCCATGTCTCACTGACTTTAGCAAATAGGGTGCATACCTTTATAAGTATTTACTAATATTTTCTCTCCTCTGATGAGACGGTAGATATCAAAACCCTATAGGTTAAGGAGATTAATTTTCTAAAATATTATTTGTCTTGCTAAGAATAATAAAAATTCTTTGCTATGAAACTCAACCACTTCATTTCATTTCAATGAGAGTATTTTGAAATTCATTGAATCACAATTTAATATATATATATATATATATGTGTGTGTGTGTGTGTGTATTTGTGTGTAACTAAGGTTTGATACAGGATAAATTCTACATTGAATTTAAATTAAATTATACCTTACTTTGTTTAGTTATTTAAATTGTATACTGCAAATTGATATATTTCTAATTGATTAGTGTACGATATTTTGTTTATGTTAAACGATTACATGTGTTGCAAGGACTGCGTTTCTAATTGTATAGTTATGTGCATACGACTGTTATGCAATGTAAATTTTGATAATTAAGCCATATACCTTTGTTTTATTTTTTAATTCATCGGTCGAGAAATAGAATTATCATTGTAAAAAAGTCTTAAAACTTGAAAGCATAATTGCCTTAATTTCAGAATTAGTAGAATCGATTCTGAGATAATACGTCCAGTTCAGCATTAAATTGACTTAACTCAATCAGACAGTCTAAGAAAAATCAATAGTACACGAATTTTACCTAGATGTGTTTAAAAGATTTTTTTTTAGCAAATGACATATTCGCTTTAATTATCATCATTCCAAAAGAAAGTGATTAATTAGAATGTTAAGAATAAGTCAATTTTTTAGCAAAACAAATGTTGCAAAGTCACTATCGTTAAACATGTAATCATAAATAAAATCTTATTGTGCAACGGTTATATCAATGTTTGATTACGTCATGCTCGAGACTATTCGTTTGATTCAATTGAAATTGTATAAATTTAAATAATATAATCTTTCAATATACATAAACGAGTGCAATTTACTAATAAGCCTGTATGTAGCAGCATAAATAATAATAATTAAACATTTGAAGACAAGCAAGTAGTATAACATATAAATACATTCAGAAAAACATCCCCGTTTTTGATCCAAAGAAATTAGGAGTTAATAAATTTACAGAGATTTCATAGAGTTTTACTCATGCATACATTTTCATTATTGACACCATAAGATACCGTTATAATTTGACACATATTTTAAGTTCGTGCATTCTGAATGGACAAATCACATGTATTTATAAGAATGATACCTCTTTATATATGAATGTAGTTGTTGAGAAGATAACATTTAACAATAAATTTCAAAATTTATATCCGTACCAAGCGTTTGCGTTTTGTTCAGAGTAGCAATTTTAACAAAGCGAGCAATCACTACAATACTAATCAAGCTCGACATTGCTTAACTTTCTGTACTTTTATCATATTAAATTATGACTACTGTTCGTCATATAAAAGTAAATATTCCGTAGTGTATAAATGCATAAGTAGGTGTTAACGCGTATTATTTTGTTATGCATTTTATTTAGCAATTAGTACAACGAATGTTATGTAAGGTATAAAAATAACACTAAAACCTGAATATTGCGGAATTTTAGCAATAATCTCTAAACAAAATATACACTATAGCAATATTATTTATTCTGTAAGCACCGTTTCATTTTATATGTCAATATATTTAATGTCAATGTTACATTTTTGTTATAGTCTGTATTTCTATTATATCTTTGAATGAAATTCTAACAGAAATTAAATAGGAAACCATCGAACACCTCTTAATGTGTTGCCTCTCGTGCCCAAAGAAAACATTACTTCAATTACTTATAAGTTATAAATGTTTTGGGACTAAAGCCGCATTTATAAATGTCAACAACTACTCAAGAATTATTATTGGAAACGAAAGAGTCAGGTGCACAGTCACTCAAGGCTAACCGTGAAGAAAGGTATGTGTTTCATTGGTCCTGGATGTGATCTTAAACTATATCCGATGATGTGACCCCAACATTCGGAATTTGGAGAGTTCGGAGCCATCCTTTAATTGGCACAGGTCCACGGGGATCCGGAGTGGTAATTACTGTTATGGTCTCAACTATGGGTTTAATGGAACCCGAATTAAAAAAAAGAGAAAGAAATATATTCTATTAACAGATTTGTCTTCAAAATCAGTGGATTCGGCATTAAATAAAAAGCGCTGTTATGCAGTAAAAACAACCACCAGACAATGTTTGAATGTGTTTTGGAGATAATAAGCAATGTTTGACCATACGCGTGTCCTCAATCTCAATCATTAATCGTGGGATTATTTCATCATCATCTGACAAAGCCTAACTCTTCACAAAGAAGGTTGCACCAAACTCAACCCTGTGCGATCGGAGCCACTTACCCCAAAATTATCTACCAATACCGAAATTAATCTGAACGACGTTTGCATCGTTCCTATGGATGTTTTTTAAATTCATCAACAATTTGATGCCAGCTAAGCAACTGGTCCGCACAACATTCTAGTTATAGTACTCAAAATGTTTCAACCGGAACTATCACCCATTTTTATAAATCTGTTCAACCGTTCCCGAAATGGAAATGCTTCGCAAAACCTTGAGAAAATCCATTGGTTTGGCTAGTACTTATGAATACTGGGATCGGTCTCAGTGCATACCAATTAGTCGCCTATCTGTCATGATTAAGTTGATTGAAAGTGTAAAGAGAGAAATTACTATCCATCTCAACAAAAACAAAACACTCAGTGACAAACAATATGGTTTTTCGTTCTACGAGATTTACAGCCATGTACTGCTAGTAATTCGCAATATTTTAAGCTGTAGAAATGTCGTCCCAACTGTCGACTATTTAATTTGTATAAAAATGGTCGTTGATCGGCAGAAGCTTGATGATTAAATTATTAACGCTACCGTGTCTCAATTATCCGTACTGTGCCAAACATTATACTTTATATTCATTGATCATTTTCCAAATTACATTCCAACTTCATTCGGCGGCATAGATGCAGACAACGCTAATAGCTATGGCCAAGAACGAATTATATCATCCGATTCTCTCTCTCCTGACCTTGATACAGGTGATGCAAGTGAGCAAAAGTTAACTTGGTAATTTTAGAGCTCTGTTGCCCAATTTGCCCTAATTGCTATGCATAGCTTTAATCTATTAGCATCACCATGGCTTGGCAAGTTTTTGCTTCTGAACTTCACATGTGAGCTGAAATGGGAGACTTTTATCAAATCTGTTGCTTAGGGCGTCAAAAAGTGTTGCGTCATTCCTCGGCTCTAGCAGGTATCTCACTTCCCATGTAATCCTCGATACGTTTTAGAGTCAGATACAGCCTACAATAGAGTACTCTTGACACATCTACAGAGAAGCGGCTGGAAATCCCATATTCTGCCCTGAGAAAGTTAAAAATTGGCGCCGAAACCTAGGTGATACTTTTGTTCTCGGCGTTGCATTGTTTTTCCGGCAGAAAAGACGTGCGAGCCTGCCTCAGCTGTATAGTTAGTTTGAATGCAACAGTTCGTCGTAGCTTAATTTATGCTGAACCTTACAATTAACTTTTCAGTTAACAATCTTGTGTTTATTACTAGTATAAACAGTTACCCGCACATTTAATGTGCCTGCATCTAAACGCAAATTTAAGAGATATGCCATCTTTCTTGGAATCCCTGTCCCTCCTCGCCAATATTTCAGGAAAACACCCGTCCAGCTGAAACCACTATCAGTAATTTTCCCTACCCTTTATCTGTGCCTAAATCAAAAGATAGATTTCATGAAAACGTTTATTTCTTAGAGGTGCACGCCTGTGGAACTCTCTTCCGTTTGCCTGTTCCCCGCCTGACTACAACGTATATGTTTTACAGTCCAACATAAGCAAAGTCCTGATGAATTGCCCGCTTAAATAAGACACTTTATCAAATCTCCAATACTAACTATTACTACGATACTATCCCGTTTATTGCTGTACACTCAATAACCTTTATCACTGAGTGACTTCCTGGCCTTGATAATGTAAAAAAAATATGCGCCTGATGAAATTGTTTTCGCTGGCTTGCTCATCAGCAGTCTAGAATATGGCTGTATTAAAGTCCAATGTAAATGAGATAGTGTTAAACCGTCCTCATTAATGATTAAATTATAAGCAGTTTCTATAACCAACTTTGTTGTGCCTATGACCACTGCACACTCAATATTTATCCGATAGAGCCCTTGCTTTAAGGTGTTGTGATCCCCTTATATAAAAAACATTTGTAATTAATTTTGCTAGTAAGAGAATTGTTATTGTTTTCAAAATCTTCTCACGGTTTACATGATAAACAGAAACTTCCAATAAAACTAGAAACATAACAGTAACACATTGAAAATAGATTTAAATGTCCATAGACTGTGCAAATTAAATAATTTCATTAGAAAATTAAAAAAAGAATTATACACACAGATAAATAGATTCGTCTGAGATATTACCGAAGCTGTTTCATTTCCGCTAAGAATATTATAAGAGAAATTTGAATTAACAGTTTTTTTTATGAATGGATAAAGGAAGTAGATAATTTAATATGATCTGTAATTTCCGTGATTCATATTACAGAGAGGAGACCCCTGTGAAATCATTGACAAAAGACGTATGCACGAAAACATACCTATATATATATATATATATATATATATATATATATATATATATATATATATATATATATATTTATATGCATTTATATATATTTATATATATGTATATATATTTATATATATATATATATTTATATATATATATATATGTGTATATATATGCCTGTTTGTGTGCAGTTAGAGAGAGAGAGAGGATGAGGAGGAAGGAGAGAGATTTTTCTGTGTAAATAATCATTATTTAACGTAATGATGCTCGTATGAAAATAAATTAAACCTAATTATGTTATAAATATGTGCATCGTGTATGATTGATGCGTCAACTGATGTCTCTCTCTCTCCGTATATATATATATATATATATATATATATATATATATATATATATAGCTTATTCTTACTAAATTTATAGTAAATACAATGGTGTAAAATGTAATTTTAAGCGGCGAAGAATAAGAACCTGGAAACTTTTTATAGATGCTATAATTATATGTTTAAATTCTAAGTTGTTTCGATCTCTATATTCAATTTTTTAAACGTCAGTTATACTAGCGAATAATTACGCACATATTTTACTCCAGAAGTAAAATGACGAATACAAATTATACATGTCCTGACGTAAATATAATCGAATGTTTACCTTCACAATATAAGTTTACAATCGGATACTTAATGTAGTTTTCAAAGCAAATATTCTCAGACCTAAAAACTGCAGCAACACTATGTAATATATTGTAAATGTAACATTTTAAAAATCTAAAGTACGGAAATAAAAGAATAATGTAATTTTAAACGATGACATCTATTGGAATAAAAGCAATATTTTATACCTCATAATTGAGGAACAGCTTGTTTTATTTTCATGACACAAAATCCTGGTTGATTATTCCAAGCTTTATTGTACATATCAGAAAATGTATAGCATATGAAGAATAGATGTTATTATATTTCATATATAAGTATATAATTTTATATAATTATAAGCAGTCCAGCTTTGCTCGGGTCCTCTCTCTTTCTCTCTCTCTCTCTCTCCCTCTCTCCCTCTCTCTCTGTATATATATATATATATATATATATATATATATATATATATATATATATAGGCAAACAGAAAGTCCGTACTTGTATTAATGGCCTAAAGTTACATATAAATAAGAATTTTCCATTGTGCGGACTCATATCTAGGTAACATACATCTAAAATTTTAAGTGCTTAGCCCCAGAGTTAACGGACGGTTTTTAGAGTCTGAAAAGGTCAACTTTGAAAAAGTTGACCTTTTGGCAGCCAAATTTTCGCCCCAAAACTGATTATAAACCTTGCTGCATGTCTAAATACTCTTTATGTAAATTTTTAAAGTTTGCTTTAATTTTGCTAAAGACTTAAAGTTCAAATCTTTTGAACTTTGGCCCACTGCTTGCTAAATTTACAGCCTAAACCGATGAAATAACTTGTCATTGGTCTGAATACACTTTCTGTACAAGTTATAATGTTTAGACCAAAAGTAAGCCGATAGGTCAAACGTTTTGTAATTTAACCCCCAATTTAACCCCTTAATATTTATTGTTTTGTGATTAAATCAAGTAATAACTTTGATCCATATCCAAGGCACCTTCATCTAAATTTTCAAGCGTTCATCTATCTGAATTTCAAGTATTCTATCATTTATAATCAAAAAGGAAACATTTCTAAATTCGAACAGACGTACCAGTAGAATATCGTCGGTTTAATCGACTAAAACTTTATTAGTATAGCAAAACAAATTAAGATCATTACCTGAAAATAAGAAAATAATGAAACTCAACGATGCTCATCACAAAGCTTATTTAAAAGCTTACTTTTTCTTTGTTGTTTCTCTAATTTGCTTTAAAAAATTGGACAAGGCTTGTAGTGTTTGATAAGGACTTGTTGACTTGCTGCATTACTTGTTTTCCTGATTGATTTTCTCATCGTAATCTCATATATACTGATAAAATTATATTTCGTTCCTCAGATTATACTAGAGATAGAATAATTGTAGGTCGATGCTATTAACGTACATAAGAAATTGCAGTTTAACTAATGTTATTTCCACAAATTAATTGTACATTGATATTGTCTGAACTCGGAAATCTTACTGATTAACTGATTCTGAGTTAAACATGGATTTATGTTCAATATCCAAAGTGAAAACAACATTCACTTGATTGTCCCCAGTTGTCGATCGCAGCTAAACAAAAAAAGACGGTCTCGTATAATGACATTTCGCATTAAATAGCATCAAACCAATTAACACGATTCGCGTGTCATGTACGATATTTTAATTCTTATTTCTCCAGTGTTCGTGAAAGCAACAACTGTTTAATAATGTGTTTTTTTTAATCATATGGTAATACAGCATTAATTATATTAAAATAAAAAAAATGTTATAAACCGGTAACACTCTAGTGTAAAACTTGATATATCATCAAACTAGAAGGTAGTAGATAATTGATAAACTTGACTATCGATGTATGATATTTAGAATCGTCTCGCTTACGTATAATAAAGGTTGAGAGCTAACCTTGAGCAAAATTAAATATCCATATGAGAATGGATTGTAAAGAAAGAAATGTATAACTATTGGAACGAGCGTCTAATATTTCTTCCTGTTTTATCGTTTTATACTAGATCAAATCATAAAATCCTGTTGGCCAGTCCCCCTATGCTAACTCATATATTGTAGAACCTACATATCACACATTACATAGTCTTTTAACACAGAGTCATTCAAGGGAAAAGGAAAAGAAATAGTGTATGTGTGGCCATATTTGTGTAGGAAAGTTTGTATTTTAAAATGTAAACACGAATGTGTATGTACATATATATGCATGTGTTTATGTATTTATGTATGTCTGTATGTATGTATGTAACTTTGTGTGTTTGTTGTCTTTTATGAACTCGAGGACGGTTGTGCCGATATCTTTGCGCTGTACAATTGATGTCTTTGTACGTGTTTTTCGTATGTTTTGTATCGGAATGCGACTGGTGTGTATCGAATATCGATAATCGAATGAATCCGATTAAAGTAGGAAGTCCGTTTTGACCAAAGTTTTCACTTTTATGCAACCTTACATCACAAGTAGATTTGGAAAGTTCTCTCACTACACAAGCCGACCATCTAAACCTATACAATAAACCGTAGATTCTTATATAAGAAAAATGACGCCTTCGAATTAAATGTTTCGTTTTAGATTATAATTGACTCATGAAACTTAACTGTTGTACAATTAACTTAATTAAAGTGTTTATGTAAAATAAATGTTATATAGTCAACATAGTGATCGCATCTGAAATGGGTCTTTCTATTTAAAGCTGACTTGAACCGTAATAATGAATTCGCTTCTAAACTTCAAGTGCAGCCATTATTCACGAATACTTTTACAATATAAACAGTAGCTTCTCTACGGTGCGATGCTGAGTACAATGTATTCTGCACTAAGTCAGTGCTGAGGAGTATGTGAAGCTTCCTCCACGTACAGTGCGAGAGGTACTAAATTAGACAGGGCAATAATTCGATTTGAGCTAAAGTAATTATTATACGGTAATAAAAGCATTGGGCGTCGGTACATTTGTAGACGTTTATTCAATTCTGAAAATTGTCTAGTCTCCTTGTTAGTATATATATATATATATATATATATATATATATATATATATATATATGTGTGTGGGGGGTGCCTGTATATATATATATATATATATATATATATATATATTACGTATGTATTTACTTAGGTTGATATCTATTTTATTAATACATATCGAATAGTGTCCTAATTTTTAAATTCTGAGGTCATCTATGTGATGCAAAAGTCTGAAAATTCTGTTCGTATTTATGTTTGTGGAAATTGTTCTCATAATTTGTTCTATCCGTCTCATACTTTCAACCGAGAGATATGTTTAACATTGTGACCGTCCCTTTCAAATGCAGTTCTTTGTGTCTCATATGCACTTGTGTTAATGTGTATACTGAGCATGTAGATTTTGCAATTCTGTTTCAGAATCAAGATTTTAGTTGTTTCTACTAGAATAATATAATACTATAATGTTTGTTGTTCCTACAATTATTGGAAATAAATAGATGTTTCAGGTCTGTTCATGTCGTACATAACAAAACGTGATATTTTGTTATCTTTTCCCTTACAATTCTATTTTGCCCAACTTCATTTCGAACGCTGGCTACTACAATGGTTGTCGCTTTTTTGACTTCTCTATATGTCTATGTGGGTGATGATATTAGTTAGGAGAATTAAAAAAAAAAGGAACCATACAAATTTTACTTACCGAAAATATAGTGTAATATCGATAGCAAAATTGTGAACGAGAAAAAGGAGTAGAAAAACAGACAAGTATTTTTTTTAATATAGAATGAGCGGGAAGGAGCTTATTGTAAATAAGTATGTGGCAATATGTTCTGGCTTTCAGATATGTTGCGAAGAAGTAATATTGACTGTATTTGGTTAAAATTGACATTTTTAAACATATCAAGCTTCAGTTTATAAACAATATATATCTAGTTGTTTCTTATGTATATACGTAGCGTCAAGAAGGTAATTGTAATCTACTATTGTTAGGGACGTTTGATATGTATTCTTATTTTTGCCACTATCTGTATAGTATTTAATACGAAGTAGACAAGATTAATATTATAAAGACCGAATCACATATATAACATGTTAACGAAAATGCTATTAAAGGTAAACGTATGTTACGTAGATCTTTTGTAGAAGTGATGAGGTAGTAACGAGGGAAAGTAGCCTTAAGTAACTTCACGGTGAACGCAAATGTAAGACGGCTTTCAGCGACTTGAAAAGGTTCTGCACCGAGTGAAACGAAAATCACAATTGATGTGTGAGTTTGATCTCGGGTATAATTACTGATGTTAAAAGGAATGTCATACTATCATGCTTCTCGCGAGGACCAAGCTGGGAAATGTAGGTGATAAGCAGTGCACCTGGAAATTAATATGAACGAACTGTTTTCTCTGATTTTCAGATTGGTTTTAATCGGGAGATATTGACAGAGTACGAAAATATAGGATAATCTCATATAGCAAGTTTTTTTAGAATAATTATAAAGGCAGCCAACCTTGTAGTTGGCATTTGCTTTTGTTCCATATATAGTAGAGCTCTCTGCGTCTATGGCGAGTAACTTAAATGTTATTTGGGATACCATTTATGAAAATAAGAAGGGGTGTTGGCCTAAAATTGACTATTCAAACATTCTTGATACGCTCATACTCTGACTCCTGCTCATTGAGGATCCCTATAACTAACCTATTAGTGAGAAAATATTTGATTGTTGTGAAAACATTTTCAAGTATTCCATAACTGGAAATCTTGAGAAGAAGACTTTATGCCAAAACTTATCAAATTCATTTCATATATAGAGAGCTAACCTTATTGTTTGCAACAATTTGTATGTAGTGACTGCTAACAGTCATATACGCGATTTTAGTTTCAAAATATATATACAGTTCAATGCATTTAAAGTAGTGATTTCTATGTGCAACACCAGCTGCACATTCAGAGGCGCACAATAATTGTTTATTTTGTTTCTCTTAGAATTGGTAAAGGTTATGTATATGTTAATGCTGATAGTTAACCAATCAGTTTAATCAAATGCTATAGCAGACGCAAGGTTAGTTTTCCAATGAACATTCAAGGTAGAGATATATCTCGGGTTCGTTATTCTTAATTTTTATCTTTATTAAGTAACAGAGTGATCAAAAGATCCTAGCAAAGAAAGAACTATGGTCGGGCTCAGTTCGAGCCGTGTTAGTACATAAAGATCTCAAAAATTTATATACTATCCGTCAACATCAGATACCCGTTAACAGTCTATGTTAGTTCATAAACAATTCAAAATGTAGTCAACATTCTCAGATTTCGGTTTTCGCCCCTTTTGAAGGTATCCAACACTTTCAGACAATTTCTAATGGTATAGTAACTCTGTATTTCGTTGTGTGTTAATAAGTTTAATTCTTAATTTTTTGTTATTTACTCACAAAGAAGTATACAAATTTATTCAACATCAGTAATAGAGCATAAATAATGAGCAATGGTGTTCACTAGAATCTGAGTGACAACAAAGCTCGCAGGGTTTCAGGTAGTCCATTTGCCTTAAGCATCATTTATGAGACACTTTGCATTCCCACAACATCAGTTTTCCAAGTATCCCCTTTTGATAATGATCGTTGGTTTTCTCTGGAATCTCACCTATAGCTTAGTTGTTAGAAATATGCTTACCATTCTACTGTCGGAGAGGATGATTTTCTGGTTTAATTTCACCCTATACTGTCACAACAATTCATGAAAGGGCGTATATAACAAGTTTATCATTATAATAAGCGGTATTAAAAGTAGCCATAAAATTATTAGTATTATTATCAGCAATAATAGTAGTAGTAATAGTTAGCGATTCGTTAGAAGTTATTAACAATTTCTGAGTACTTAACAATGATCACAACTCGTTATGGAAGATTATATTCTTCTGCAGTGTGAGCAACTGTAACTTTGACCAGATTCACAGCATTCATCGTTTTTTTTTTAAATATGTTTACAATTCGTTTTGAATTGATGAGTCAGCTATTTTGCTTAGACTTAATGACCTTAGCAATTCTGTAATACTTTAATAATGAGTATTTCTGTATTAGATTACCTCTAGTCTAGATAATGTTCATACTCTTTGCTTTTTCAAGCACGCTTGTTTTCTTTTCTGATAACTGGTGCTGTAGACATGAATATGTTAGAGTCGGTCGGAGTTTCGAATTATCTTATTTTCTCTCGTATCATGTCTTTTATCCATTTAAATTGAGGTATATTGATTACGAAATGTAAAATACCGCTTTTATTAAAAATCAAATTGAACGTTGAGATAAACTAAAGTGTACTATCAGTTAATGATCAGGATGATTTCTTATATTTTTAGGAAGATAGGCGTAATCTTAACTATATTAAATGCAACATATAGGGCGATGATTTTGCCTGTTAGTTGTGTTCATGAGGTTAGTCAGAATCGATATTACATAACCATTTTTACATCCAATAAAGAAAGAAGATCCATCCAGCCATTTATAATAGAGTTTAGCAATAGAAAGGTTAATTTCAACAGATAATATATTTTTTTCCTGTCGCAGAGATACGAAGAGAGTAACATCCGTTGGGGTTGTCATGGTTTCCAATACGATATACAGTAAATGGAAAAGGTTGAATGCCAGACGCTTTACTATCGGATAATATCCACATTTGACAAAATAACTGTTCGTAAAGTCGTAGTTTGAGGTCAAATGAACCACTTGATAAGTATTTCAGACATATTCGTTATGAAAGGCATTTTTCACTCTTGTTTTTTGTACATTTTCCAAAGGATTAGTGTTTATGTTTTTTTTTATTCAGTTTACCTGTCAATGTAACAATATTTTATAAGTTGGCGTCTGCGTTAGAGAAATATTTATTATTATTATTATTATTATTATTATTATTATTATTATTATTATTATTATTATTATTATTATTATATCATAGTAGATTCAACATTTTGATGATATTAGTTTGATTTCTCTTGCCAATTTCTTACACTTTAAACACCAAAGCTTTACTTAACAGTTTGAATGTTCCTCACAATCTGGCATTTTGCAGTATTGGAAATGTATTGTCTCATCAATTTGATTAAGTCAAGTATTGCCCTTTTCTATATAGTTATTGAAATTGAGCGAGAAAGTGCAATGGAAGAAGCTCCTGCAATTCTGTGAAAGTAAGGGGTATGAGAAGAGAAGGTTTTTAATTCAAATAAAGAACAGAAATTATGTATATATAAGAAAGGGCAATAGAATTACAAAGTAGCATCAATTTATAAACATAAAATAATGAACAAATATAAATAAAAAAAATAATGAAAAATGAATAAAAAATATTGAATATATTAAAAAACTCCCAATATAAAATAATAATAATAATAATAATAATAATAATAATAATCATATTCATAATCAGAATCAGAATCAGAATAATATATTTATTAAAATAAGAAAATGGATCGATATAACAAAGAAATCAGTTGTCATGAAGTCTAATTTGAACGCGAAAATATTCAGAAAAATTCCTTGTTATTATTGGCAAATTGTATAGCAACAGAAGATCGGAATAAATGAAAGGCTGTTCTTATCTATAAACCAGATCATGAGTAGAATTTGGTAGTAGGTGATGAAATATTCAAATCCTCATGAATAGTAATGTTGGAGATGTAGATAAAGCCTCATTTACCACAAATGATGGTTAGAACTTCAGTTTGAGGTCACAGTGTGGTATGATTTGTCAAGAATTCAGAGTTTTTACGCGACTGGATTCTTATCGTAAATGTAAGTCAAGATACCTGATTATACTTCGGCTTAGTATATGTATTTTTGTAAAAATATGAGTACTCGGTGAATATACATACGTTCGTACTAAAATATATGTTTAAGCGTGTCGAACAGTTCGGAATTGAAAAGAAATAAAGTAATAGCAAAAGCCTGAAATAAAGGAATGATCAGATGCAAACCAAGTAAAATATGTGAAATCGAGAGACATTGGAAGAGGGAAATCGATGGTCTGAGGTGGCAAAGGAATTTAGGTGTTTAACTGTGCGGGTTAAAATGAGGAAAGTTTTTTCAAGTACCTTCTGTAGACGCTGGCTATAGAAACTTCGGTCAGTGCGTTAACAGGTTCGAAAGTGGAATAATTGGAAATAGACTTAAAGTAAATTTCAGGGTAACTCGTAAAAACTAAAAACTATTAGAGCAGACCTTAATTAAATGTAATGTTAAATGGTGTAAATAAAAGAGAGTTATAATTAATAGGAGTGTTTGGGTGTAAAGGGAGTGGTTAGTACCTTTGGAAAGAGGACATTCAATGTTCTTTTCTCAGGACAGCTCATATGCCACTGAACCTTAACTGAAAGTAAGCTCTTAACTGTGGATCTCCGTAGCTGTCGCATGCAATAGTAGCAACACTCCGACTACTTACTTTGGCTAGCTTGCTAAACCGGGTGAGGGTAGCCGAGAGGTAAAGTATTAGAACCGGACTGCATGAACTCTACTGCATGTGAGGCCTGATTTCTCTTTTTTTACCACGTATACTACTTAATATATATAGCAAATAGCAAACTATGCAATATTTGTTTCGTTAAAGCGGTTTTCTTTTAAAAAAATGTAAAGAAAATCAATATTTTGACTTGCTTATAAATATATGTATATATATATGCCAAAACAATCACTTCCATAAAAAAATTATTAAATGGGTAGTTCCATTCTTCATTGTTAAGAATTTATCCATATTTATATTGTAAATTCCATTATTTTTTAAACAAAAGGATTTTTTAAAGCGAGGGTCCTAGAAAATCGCATCTTTGTAACATATTTTGCGCGAAGCGTTAAATAGTTGCTGCTGCTGATGCTGCTAAAATGAAATTTATTAAGTATGGTTTCGTCCAAGGGCATAAATAATGTCTCCTTGTTATTGCGTGTGTTAACCAAAATTAGTAATTTTCATCCTCCGTAGTTAAAAAAGAAACGCACATTCACTCATAAGTTTTTCCCCAAGAACAAAAAATCCGCTTCATCGATTTTTAAAAAATTCTTTTATTGAAATACACGAGTTTTAGATTGATATATTTTAATACTTCTTTATCAACTAATTTTATTTTTTTAAAAAAAGAAAACATTCAATGAGATAGAAAAATTTGCCGTCAGCGTCTGGTATTTACTTGACGATGTAAGCATAACGTGAGCTTTTATATAAAAAAAAATAACGTATTAAAAAACAAAAAAGGTGTTACACTTTGGACTTTACAGGTAAATTTCCAAAAACTATTCCTTTTTTTAAATTGGAATATTTTCTTTATTGATCTTTTATCTTTAATTTGTGATATATAAAACTTTGACATATAAATTGATTATTAAAATTTTAATAAACATTACAAAATGGGGTGTGAATTTGAAAAAAAAACGTTTGTCTAAAATATTATATTTGGTTTATTGGAAAGAGCATAACATTTCACATTGATCCCGAAAATATCGTAAAAATTGAATCATTAGAAAAATTTAGATAGATTTTAAAAGTTTAAAAATCGAAAAATATTTAAATCGTAAAATTCTATTGATTTTATTACGTAAATAAATGGCTGCATGAAGGCACGCCAGCATTTTGTAAACATTTTGTAAACACTGTTATTTTTTAAATAAAAAATAATATTTCTATTATTTATTAAACAACTTTAATAGTTTATTTTGAAACTATATTCCATAGAGAAAATAAACAACTCACTTTAAAAAGAGAAATTACGGTTTTTTTAAATATTTTATTCGCAGTTTTCTATTAGGGGTGTCTAAAATTCCTCCAAATTTCTGATACATCTAGAGTGTCTATTCTTTTTCTTTCTTTTTTTTTTTCAATATGTTAAGCAGATTTGTCACTCAGCTAGCAGATTTGGTTTAGTACACTTTAATGCCGAAATTGGAGACGCCATTTTTTTCACGCACTTGCTATCCAAATCTACGGAAGACATCATTATAAGGCCGAACGATTGCTTCCGGAAGTGGACAGAATAAATTTACCAAAATTTACATTTATTACTTCCGGAAACGATTAATTAAACTAAATAAATTTACCAAAATTAACATTTATTAATCTCTTAAACTAAAATGATCATTTATTACTTCCAGAAACTTGGTAAACCGATATTACTGGAGAAAATGAATCTTGACAATTCAAAAAAAAATATTTAAAATCATTTATTTGTTCGAAAAGAAAAGCCAAAAAACAAAACACACAAACGAAAAAAAAAACAAACAAACAAAAAAACTAATAAATGTTTTGGTTTTGTTTTGGTCTTCAAATGGCGCTCGCCCAGGTTAAACTATTATGAATATGTCATTTCAATTTTCTGTTTTTAATTTAAAAAAAAATTGTTCCATGAAAAACTTTCCCGTTCTCATCACTTAAATCGAAAAATTTCCAATTAAACAATTACAGATATATGTTCTCTTTCACTTTCTTTATTTACTTTTAAAGCAATATTGGACTTTTTTTTTTTTTTTTCTAACAAATAAATAATTTTAAACAGATTTTTGAATTGTAAAGATTCATTTTCTCCAGTAATATCGGTTCACCAAGTTTCTGGAAGTAATAAATGATAATTTTAGTTTAATTTAACGTTTCCGGAAGTAATAAATGTTAATTTTGGTAAATTTATTCTTTCCCTTTCCGGAAGCAATCGTTCGGCCATATAATGATGTCTCCCCTAGATTTGGATAGCAAATGCGTAAAAAAAATGGCATCTCTAATTTCGGCAATAAAGTGTAGAAGCACCCCAGATATTTATGGGTCGCTATTTTTGCCATAAATTGTTAGGTGAAAGGTTTTTTTTTTCAGGAATACTTGCACTTTTTTTTTTTAAGAAAGTTTGTAGTAAACGTTTCTTTTGGAAAACAGAATTTGGTACTCCTTGAGCGTTGAGTTCCATAGCGACCAGCATAAAAAACGTATCGCTCCCGTTCTGACGCAAGCGCACGTAACACTTTTTTTATTTACTGACGTTGTCGTAGTAACTAAACGATTATTTGTCACATTTATTTTGAAAAAAAGTTTTACTCTTTATGAATATTAAAAGAAAAATTACTAAACATTTATTAATAATGTCTCATTTGTTTTTAAATTTCTTTTTAAACGATGACTTTTATCGACTTTTTTTTAATAGCATTTGCGGATGGGTATGCTGAGATTTGTTTTTTTAATTTTTTTAAATGACTTTTATTTGTATAGCATTTGCGGATGGGTAAATAACGAAAAAAATAACTAAACCATTTACTGACAATTTCTCGGTATCTTGACTTTGATAAAATTTATTTGTTAAAAATATTTATAAAAGTGAGAATTATCAGTAAATGTTTAGTTTTTTTTTTTTACCCATCCGCAAATGCTATTAAAAAAAAGAAAGTCGATAAAAAGTCATTTAAAAAAGAAATTAAAACAAATGTCAGCATACCCATCTATGCTAAATTTAAAAACAAATGTCTGTAAAAGCGAGGCATTATTAATAAATGTTTAGTAATTTTTCTTTTAATATTCATAAAGAGTAAATATGGAAATTTAAATTTCGCTCCGTTTTAATTATTTTTTTAATTGTGCTTCTCCAAAACAAATATAATCAAGAAAATAACATTCAACAATTGTACTTTATATACGTACAACACGAAATATTTAATATATATATATATATTAGCTAAAGAGAAATAATTCAATTTTTAAACGAAAAAAGTGAATTTGGTATATAAAAGTTCCATTTAGTGATGTCACGTGATGACACGCGGTGTGAGATAATTGTCTCCAAATAAAAAATGGTCCATCCGTACAAAGTAAAGCAAATATTTATTATAGAAAAATTACGCATAATGTTATAATTACAAAGAGATTTATAGAAACACGCATGCGTACCGTAAACATATTATATCAAAATGTGGAAGCCATCCGTCCAGTGGTTATTTAGACTATTAATTACGAACGAACCAAGAGTTACATATATATATATATATATATATATATATATATATATATATATATATATATATATATATATATATATATATATATATATACAAATGACAAAAACTCTATATCCCAAATGTTCATGTGTTGTCATTCTCACGCGTTATTTCTTTCAGAACGTTACATGTTAAAACATTGACAGAACCTGTTTCTTAATGCAGATACATGAAAAGAACATTGAGTTTTTAATCCATCCCGAACTGATTCTATCAAAAGAATAGGAACTCATCTACTTTAAAATCTTGGGTGCATATATAACAAACATCAATTACTTATCTGATTATTTTTCGGATTTATGTAATCATGCCCATGTTTCATAGATTGATATTGTCGGACTGACTTCCTAATCTTGATTGTTATCGTCACAGCGTTTCGGTCGTTTTGCCCTCCGGCCTTCATCAGATGTTTTGTAAAAACTACCCCGATAGCATACTATCCACCAGATATATTAATAGTATAAGAGAGGAGACTGAAACCCAAAAACCTCCAACGGTCTGCCTACCATACATACGAGGCATCTCCGAAAAGATTCAGAGAATATGTGCCCCCTACAACATCAGGACGTTATTCAAGAGCGAGTCAACACTCAGACGACACCATGGTACGAGTGAAGCCTCGCATGGAGGAGAACATGACCAAAAACTTCATATACTCCATCCCATGCAGTTGCAGAAAGGTTTACAAGGGTGAAACATGCCGCCCCCTTAAAGTAAGGGTGGAAGAACACCGAAAAGCGGTAACTAAAGGGGAGACGGAAAAATCGGGTATAGCCAACCATGTCTGGATGGAGAGGGGGGGCCATCGCCCCCTATGATATGAAGTAAAAATAATAAACAGAGAGACCACTGGAAAGTGAGAAAACTAAAAGAAACAGCTCACATGCTGGGACATAACAACCTACTGAGCAAACCAAGGATAGAGCTGAATGCAATTTGGGCACCTCTGATAGAGAGAGAAAACCTTGAATAACAACATAGGTTTAACATTAACACAAACCAACTAAGAATTGTCCTAGTGATATATGGCCTAGTGGTCCTAAACGTTGTATCAAAGTTTACAGTTACCCAAAATTGCTGAGTTCAATCCTGAACGAAGGCAGTAAAAAAGTAACATTCAAAACAGAGAATCAGCAACTATATCCCAGAGCCTAGCTGGAGTCCGAACACGGTACCCCGGTAATAATAATAAAGGGTTGGGTTCGAGACTCCTAACAAACGGTTCCCAAGTTCGATACAAAACACCTGATGAAGGCCGGAGGGAAAAACGGCCGATAACAACCAAGATGAGGAAGTTAGTCCGATAATCTCAATCAATGAAGACACCTCATCTCAAAAATACAGACAATTACTATGCCCATGTTTGGTTTACAATAAAAGTTCCGAATGTGTGGAACAGTCGTTGATCGTCATTGGAACGTCGGTATCACTCGTAGCATCTCGCTCTTTCATTCTTTCTCTGTCTCTGTCTGTCTGTCTGTCTGTCTGTCTCTCTCTCTCTCTCTCTGTATATATATATATATATATATACATATTATGTATGTATGATCTATGATACTAGCGTCAATTTCGACGTAAGAAATAATAATAACTAAGTTTTCCATAAACCAACACTATAACTAATAATACTAATGAATGATTTGTTTACAACAATTTACAACCTTAGGAGCAACTGTTATTCTCAGTCGGTTCGATACAAGACGGAAGATTATTCATCATAAGTTTAAATCTCGCAAGTGCAAATAGTAAAGTGCATCATTCCCAGTGGATTCAACGTTCGCTTAGATACAAACCTCGCTATATTACCTCTCAGGGCGGTATTTAAAGGACCTATATTTTCCGAAATGTAATTCCCCTGGGTACTGGCTTATTTTTTATGATCCGTCGAGAACGTGTGTCAAGGTTATCATACCGTATACGGACGTACGTACACACACGCACGCGCACACACACACTCGCACACACACACATACACCCACACACACACACATATATATATATATATACATATATATATATATATATGTGTGTGTGTGCGTGTGTATGTGTGTGTGTGTTTGTATATGTATGTATATGTGTGTGTATGTATGTATTTATATGTGTGTATATATATATGTGTGTGTGTATATGTATGTATATATATTTATTTGTGTTTGTGCGTATCTTCTACATGTGTGTATATGTATGTGTTTATATATATTTGTATTTGGTTACGTATCTTCTACATGTATATTTGTGTGTGTGTGTTTTCTGTGTGTATGTGTTTTATTCACTTATTATAAATATCTCCCTAATAATTTTATGAATTTTATTATTTGATTAACTTACTGATATTCTTACCTATTTCTGTATTAGTAAAATAAACTTGTAACTTATAATTCATTAATTTATATTTTTCTCTTTCTCTCTTTCCTTCAACTACAACGCCTGAAAATTTAAAAATTGTTTATAAAATATTTTTCAATTCCCCCCCTCCCAGCTAATTTATATTTATATATATATATATATATGTATGTATATGTATATGTATATATATATGTATTTGTAAGTGTTTGCATCTGGATGTATGTGTATTTGCATATATGTTTATATATGTATATATGCGTGTATTTTTACGTATCTGTGTATGTGTACATATATATATGTGTTTGTATATGTATGTTTGTGTAAATATGTATATATATATATATATATATATATGTATGTGTGATCACGCATGTGCTTTTCCCCCATTTACGTATGTGCATTTGCTGTACATATTTATGCGTGTGCTTATATTTGTGTGTTACTTATTAAAAATGTTTTTTTCTATTATTTAAGTTACTTACTTAAGCTTTCACCTATTTTATTTTATTTCATTAAAATAAACCTGTAACGTATAATTTCTACCTGCCCGGCTAATTTATTTATATATATATTATATTTAATTATATATATCATTACACTATCAAAATAAACCTGTAAAGTATAATTCATTAACTTATTTTTACTTTTCTTTTTCTTTCCATTTTATAAACAATAAATATCTTTCAATCTCTCCCCGCCCGGCTAAATTACTTTAAACCCCATTTTCAACCCTTTCCTTCACCTATTTTATTTTATTTTATTAAAATAAACCTGTAACGTATTATTTCTACCTGCCCGGCTAATTTATTTATTATATTTAATTATATATATCATTACACTATCAAAATAAACCTGTAAAGTATAATTCATTAACTTATTTTTCCTTTTCTTTTTCTTTCCATTTTATAAACAATACATATCTTTCAATCTCTCCCCGCCCGGCTAAATTACTTTAAACCCCATTTTCAACCCGTTCCTTCACTAACATAAACTCTCCAACCTGTTGCCATGGTGATCCTTTAAATTAACTGTTACTTATGCCGTTATCAACAAAAGTAGCGTCTTTTAAGTTTAAACCGTTAAAAAACACGTATATAAGAATTTACACATAATTAATATTTAATTATAAACCCCTCTCTTTTTTTAATACACTCCTACTACTTTAAACTCCAACGTCCTCTCCCCACCACTCCCCTTTCTTTTCTAACTCCCCTTTATCTACGATCTTTCCATTTTTATTTGACTTTATAACTTAGTCCATCTATGAATTCTGATGATGCTAGTTGGATTTTTCCTCTCTTTGAGGATTTTCCTCTAGTTGAAACAATTTGTAAACTCATTCTGGACTCACAGTAATAAATTTCCTATATATATATATATACATATATATATATATATATATCTTACGTTTGAGCTGTTCAAAAATCGGGACTAATAAAGACAAAGAGGTCGTTAGATAGTACTCAATAAAAAGAGCAAAATATTATTTTTTTATTATTTGAGGGTAAACAGTTACATGTGGTCGCTACAAATAACCATTTGTTTCAGTTAAAGAGACTTCCCCAGGCGACCTAGCACTTCTCTACCCCAAGAAGAAAATGTATTGCCAGCCATGCCAATATAATATTTTTTGTTGTCAGGGGTTTCTTTAGTAGAAATTGTAGTTTTGTAAACAACTGACGTTATTAGGCAGTTTCCTTTAAGGGGGCATATGTATCCCTCTTAATATTCTCTTACAATTCTGATATGATGTTCAATTCAATGGTCTAAACCCAGGACCTCCCAACTCCAAATTTTTTTCTTAAATAAACTCATTTTGATTTTAATATCCTTATACCATTTACTTTAATATATACTTATGTCTGTATAAAAGTATGTCTGTATGTATGTTTATTTATGAAGATATCCGTCTGTGTATGTTTATTCGCACATATGTATATGTGTGAGTGTATATATAAATGTATATGTTGATATATATATATATAGTCTTTGAAGTTTTTAACCTTTAAAACTATACAAAAACTATTTTTTATCATTCGTTAGAAAACCATCCAGTAAGTAAGTCATTTAATCACCTGCAATCACTGCATCAACTCGCTCTCGAATTTACTAATGTACCATTAATTTATTTTTTTAAGGGATCATCAGTTGTTTACCATGAAACACTGTTTCGGGGATTGAAAAACAAAACAGTGTATTACATCATGGCTCCCCAGCAGTGTTGATCAAACACCACCACCCTTAATCTTAGGAAGAAGACATGTTACACATATTTGATCCAATATATATATATATATATATATATATATATATATATATATATATATATATATATCCTAAGATTAAGGGTGTTGGTGTTTGATCAACACTGCTGGGGAGCCATGATGTAATATATATATATATATATATATATATATATATATATATATATATATATATATATATATATATATATATATATATCTGCGATTGTTTGTGTATCTATACATATAGTTGTGTATTCTTGCGTGTGCGTTTTGTTTGTATGTATATATATATATATATATATGTGTGTGTGTGTGTCGCTGTTGCACACGTATGTATATGAATATTTTGTACGTATGTATGCATACGGATGTATGTCACGGTATGTATATGTCTGCATTAGTCTATCCCCCAACCCCGCACTTAACTTGTAACTACACGTAACTGCTGGTGTCAAAAATACATTTGAACGCTTCTTTTCTTGACACGTTGAAAATCCATATATAAACAGAACCCCCACACACTAACTTTCCTATAGAATTTTCATTTTCAGTACTACTATGACCTAAATTAATAATTTCAGATTTATATGAAGTTGTTAAACTAATTTTTAATAATTTTCCAATAGGTTGTAATGTAACCTTTCCTTTTTTATCTTCTGTATCCTCTTTTTTTTAGAGAGCTCGCAACTTTTAATGATCTTTTTATATTTTTTTGAAGAGCTCCATTTTTTTCTTTTTTAAATGTCCTTCTAATTTTTCCATTTTTCCTTTTCGCATCGAGAGGTCCTAGGTCGCCTGAGGAAGTATTTTGACTGAAACAGATGGCTATTTGTAGCTATCATATGTTACTGTTTACCCTCAAATAATAAAACATCATATATATATATATATATATATATATATATATATATATATATATATATATATATATATATATATATATATATAAAGATGAACGTCTATGTGCGTGTGTGTTTTTGTGTCTGGTTATATTTTTTTTTTTTTAGGTTCCTATATGGTTGACTATTTTAAAAAACTGATTACATATAGTTATAGAAAATGTATCGAGAAACAGGAATGGTTATGTTTGATCTGGCAGAACGGTGATTCATTAAAATTGTGGGGTCTCCGTTCGCACCTGGTCCACAAGGTATGGAAATAAAAATGTAAAAATTAAAAAAACACGTTTACAAGTGTTTTTGATATAGATGTACATAATACTTTGATAAGTATCTTTTAACTTAAATAGCAATTGTATTATAAAATTGTGGGGGCTGCTTTCACGCCTGGTCTCCATAGAATGGAAAAAGGCACACGCTTTAATAAAAACTTTTCATATCTATCTGCGTAATTATATCTTGATAATTATGTTTCAGTTTTGAGAAATATGGTATAATAAAATTATGGGATGTTCGTTCGCACCTGACCATAATAGAATGGAAATATGTCACAAAGTTTAACAAGATTTTTTAATATAGATCCACAGAATATTGTGAGATGTGGTTCAGTGTGAACAGGTATGACATAATAAATTATGGGGTTTATCTATTTTATTTTTACTTTCATCATATTTTCCTTTGGTTTTTATACCCCAAATTTACAAATATATATATATATATATATATATATATATATATATATATATATATATATATATATATATATATATATATATATATATATACATATATAATCATCGTAGAATACACTGTCTCATTTACAGCACGAATCAAATCATCGGTATTACAAACATGCAATATCGCAAGGGTTATTTTAATTTTGGATACAAAAATTATATCAGGTAGGCGGAGAAATAGTAAGTTTCATGGATAGTATACTTTTTGAAACCTGAAGTAGATAATCAAGCTGTTTTACGCGAATGCTCTGCGTCATCCAAGAACAAAAGCATTTCTACTCCATGTTTTAATCTACGTATCTACGTGATTGCATATTCCACCTGTTTCCTTATTTAAACTTGTACCGTCTATTAACATATGGCGCATTTTCATCTTGACTTAATTAATTGTGAGTTTAAGCTTAAAATTAAAACATAAGTGTTCGCTTATTCTGGGTGGATTATTATCGTTTTGCCTGGATTTAATTCTAGGTTAAATGATTGAACTTGTCGCAGGCATATTATAGTAGGCGCGTGATATCCGGTATAAATGCTGAAGTTTTTATTAGAAATTAGTCGGAATATTTCTTGGATTAGAAAATTAAATGCAAGGGAAGCTTCGAATTTATCATATAAAACTGCTATATAATATCGAAGTTCGTAAATCTAATTCGTAAACGCTCTTAGTCTTCCCGTCCGTCTCCATATTTTCAAAATCTATCTCAACCGAAACTAAGAGTCGCAGAGCTGCACTTACGAGTTATAAATGGCTGTCTCTTTATGGATCGTCCTTTTATAATTTTTTAGCCGGTTAAACTAGATTTAAAATGGTCCAAATCGGTCCAAATTGAAAAAATCTTCCTGCATGTTTTACATTTTTCTTAGTTTATTTTTAATTAATTCATATGCGTGTCACGTTGGTAAAGTTGTTACGTCACCAGCTTTGAACACTATAGTTTTGCTTTCAGTTTTACTTCTAGCTGATAACACCAAAATACTTATTTTTACTTTTGGAATCACAACTCTACAATCATATATACGAATCTTAACTAATTAAAACATCATATTTAAGCGTATCTTATGACGGGCAAAGCCAGCCCCCCACGCTAGTCATAAATAAAACATTGAGAAAAAATTATGTAATTAGTTATTGTTCGACAGTAACCTGTCACACACAAAGTTACTAGTTAATGAAAATAATGTATTAATCTAAACTTTAAGACCGTCTTGCAGAATGTCATCTACTAGATTTTGTCTGCTTGGGTATTTTTGTTGCATTGATGATTTAGAAATAAAAATTGTTCATGCATACATTTACAGTGTAATCCTTAATATAATGACCGAAATGATCTAATTTGTAATGCGAATGTTAATTCCAAACGTTATGCAAGGCAAAGACGGACAACACAACTAATAGTGTTATGTAGACACTTTTAACAACACCAAAATCTTTAACAATACATTCCTTGTAAAATCTTGATTGCGACAACGAGAACGGACTTCACCTGTTTCATATTACCTGTGGCAGCAAACAAATTATTACTAAATCAATGAACAACGAATAATAAATGCAACAGAAAACTGAAAAATTGTGATTTATTTTTTAATCAAATCGTTCGTAATGTTTCATGTGTTTTTATTCATTTTTATTGTTTTAACCTGATTATGCTCTTTTCGATTGATGTGTTGATATTTTAATTAAATCCCCCCTAGCAATATCGGACGACATGTGAAAATTATTGTTTTAATGTCTTCTTTTTTCAAATTTATACAAAACTTTCTTTAAAGTTTTATTAAGTTTTTTTTTCTTCTGGCTTCTAAACTTAACTATACGTAACAGTTGTAGTACAACCGGACTTTTTATTTTATTTTTTTTTTTGTGATTATTACAGGAAATTGCGATTATATACACTTGCTGGTGCTGGTCAGACTACTCATAATATCCTTTGATAATCTATAAAATATGGTACACTGTCTAATGGGGATAATACATTCTGTTGTTCTATGGTCATTTTTTTTCATACGAGACTTGCTATAATTGATATATTCTTATGCTTTTTTATGAATACTGATCGACTGCGTTTCAATATCTGGCTTCTCCTAAAAAAAATAACTACTCTAATTAACACCACTGAAAAGATTTTCAATTTATTTTCCATAGGCCGTATGCAAAAGTGAATTTCAATGGGTAATGTTGTATTCGATTAACTATTTCCGTTTCGAACATATTACTACATGATTGCGATTTTGAGAATACAAAATGGTAGACTTTAAATCTAACATCCATGAACACTACTGAGAAGCCGTCCTTATACGTCATATTACGCTACTTATTACAATAACACGTTTAAAATACTTTTAATAACGCTATAGTTAAACAATATATTTAGCATTAACATAAAATCATAACTATGAACGTTTTTCAACTTTGTTAAGTTATAACCTATACGATCAGACGTTTATACTATAACTAACCAGGAACATGAATTATATTTGGAACCTAATATAGACAATTCCATACGTCAATAGCTCAGTATTTGAAGACTTTAAATTACCATCTGAAGTGAGTTATTTACCATTGAACGTGTTTTATTTCCTTACCAGATAGTGTGGCTTCTTTACTGGAGAATGTGTGTCATCTGTTACGAGACTTTTATGTACTTAATGGATAATTGGAACTACTTTATAAAGTAATGTATCATTTATCTACTGGAAAGTTTGGAAGACCTACAAGACGCTATCTGCGAATGTTTTTGGGTTCAATGTACAAGTGTTTTGCAGTACAACTGTATATGACTGTATTTTACCCTACATATAAAGGCTGATCTCATAGTAAAAAAATAGTCTTCGAACATAAGTAAGATCACATTCACACGGCCATATACTTGTTACTACTGGGATAGATGAATCATCTCTGAGTTATATTACACCAAGTAACAGCACTTAGATGCAAAATCTATTATGCTAGATTTATCGGATTCCCGTAAGACTGATAAGCATACGAAAGAAATAATACTTCCTCATTAAATGGTAAATTAGAGAGAGGAAGACTAATGTTATTTACTTTGTTACTAACTCACTGTTTGGGAGTCGAAAATAAATTTTTGGTTGAATACACGCCTAGGTATGTACATCATATAGAAGTAAAAATTAAATCCCATGAACATAGTCACTTGGTTTCTGAGATTTGCTTGAATTAAAGTAAAAAAAAAAAAAAACTAAAAATTCAGCGATAACACATATTTTAATCTGGCTTAATGTACATCAATCAACAAGCATATATAGATTGTTGCTTCTATAAGATGGTTGTAATTATGATACAAAAATTACGTATAAATCTTAAGATAATATGTATAGAAGAGTGTAATAAATTTAAAGTATCGATGTGGTAATTATTTGCTGAAAACTGAATGGTTACATAAAACGAAACAAGCAAAATATAGATGAGAGAGATGTGTGACTGACAGAAGAGACATTCCTTTGGTAATACAAAAAGTTTCCAACCTACAAATACGAGAAATGCATCCTATTTACCCCGCAGAAGTGTATTTGTGAGGTTTCAAATTGCATTGTAATTATGATTGAACAGACGCATCTATCTATATAAAAGCCAAGTACTGCCAAGGATGGAATACTGCTGCCATATCTGGTTAGGAGCTGCTAAAAACAGCCTATCCTGCCTTGACAGAGTACAAAATAGACTTTGTGGCTTAGTGGGGGATGCCCTTTTCTCTTCCCTGCAACCTCTCTCCAACAGAAGAGACATTGCAAGCCTATCTTTGTTTTATCGTTATTTCCATGGCAGGTGCTCGTCTGAACTCCAATCTCTGGTGCCCCCTCGCCAATCTCTTACAAAAAACACCCGTCTTGCTGAATCCAATGTCAAAAACTTTCCCCACTCTTTATCTATGCTTAAAGCCAAACGTAGATTCCACGAACAAAGCTTCTTTCTCAGCACGGCACGCCTGTGGAACTCTGTTCCGTCTGCCTGCTGACCTCCTGACTACAACTTGGATGTCTGCAAGTCCAACGTAAACAAATACCTGATGAACCGTCCCCTTAAGTAGACACTTTAAATATCCACACTAACGTACTGTACTTAAAATACCCCTATCCTTGAGTGGCTTCCGGGCCTTGATACGTGGTGACCATCATGTAAAAAAAAATGCATTCATCGAGTGAATGTTTCACCTCTTTCTTACGGATATATTTTCATAAAAGAGTGCCTTCTAATCATGGTCCGACGGTTACTCAACGATAAGAGTAAATAGTTGTAGAGTAGTTATCTAAACAGCGGCAAATTGATCGTTACTAGTGAAACATTGAGTAGAATTTGATCAATCAGCAAGAACTTATTTATATATTAGACTTGATTCATGTCACTTTTTGCGCAGGTTCGGAGTACAACAACTCTGGCTTTTGAGGGGAGGTTCTGTTATGAATTCTCCATTGCTTATGACAGCTCTCAGATTGTTCACGAACCCGACCTAGTGCGCGATAATACCGGTCAGTATGCAAGCCTTTTATACTTTTTTCTAACAACTTCCCCTGAGCTATATACATGTTCCGTTCAATCTCCTCTGGGATTATCCGACCACTTGGTTGTATCAGTTAAGATAAAAATGAAATGTAATAAGTCTTCAAACGTACTTCTTAACCGTACAGTATATCGATACTCTATGGCTGACTGGGATAGCTTCCGTACATTTATGTCTGATCTACATCTGCAGTCCATGTTTAAAAGGAATGTGTCCTCTATAGTATCAGAACTTACCGAATGGTTTATTGTAGGTACAGCCCGATTCATGCCATCCAAAAAATTCCAACTAGAACACAACAGCCAGCCACGGTTCTCCCCGGAATGTGCTGCTGCTATTGTGCACAGGACTCACTTTTTCCATAGATACCAATGTAACAGATGTACTGAGTCTAAAGCTGTTTTCCAAACGGCCAGCAACCACTGTAAAAGAGCAGTAAAAAATGCAAGTGAGCTAGTCCGTTAAATCTAAAGTAGCTGGGAAGCGGCTTGATTCGCACCAATTTTGGAAAATAGCAAAAAGGATCCTGAGCAGAAGTGTGCGTTCTATCTTAACTATTATCAACAAACCTAAGCTCATCTTGTCAGCATCAAACAAAGTCAAACTATTTGGAAAGAACTTTGCAGCTAATCATACCCTATGCCACCAAAGCCATTAACTCCCGTATTTCCTTCTATAACCGACAACAAGATATCCAGGATACAAATATATGTGCATGATGTCGACAAGCTAATCATGAACCTTGACTCA
This sequence comes from Euprymna scolopes, assembly GCF_053919585.1. Taxonomy (NCBI): domain Eukaryota; kingdom Metazoa; phylum Mollusca; class Cephalopoda; order Sepiida; family Sepiolidae; genus Euprymna; species Euprymna scolopes. Next base: position 16,238,300 of record NC_136484.1, on the reverse strand, counting down.
AATCAAGCAACTGGCTCTGACGACATTCTAATTATAGTTTTTAAAAAGCTTCAACCAAAACCTGCCACCATACTTACAAAACTGTTTAAGCGTTCTCTTGATGAGAATTGCTAGAAAACCCTATCAGTATGTCATGTATTGAAGAATTCATGTGATAGGTCATCTCCAACACAATACAGACCAATAAGTCTCATATGTGTCATGAGTAAGTTGCTGGAATCTATATAAAATAAAGAAGTAGTCAACCAACTCAGCAGAAATAACCTTCTTAGTGGCATGCAATATGGTTTCCGTTCTGCTAGATCTACAGCAGATGTGCTAACGGTTATAGCTCATAGGATTAGTGAATCTCTCGACAAAGGCTTCCTTTCTAGGGTAACTACTCTTGACATATGAAAGGCCTTCGATAAGGCATGGCTTAAAGGTCTACGTCACAAGATTTCCAGCTAGGGTATAGCTGGAAATGTTTTCTCAATTATTAAATCATTTCTCTCTGATAGGCTCATAAGAGTAGTGGTTGATAGGCAGAATCCACATTATTAATGCTGGAGTCCCTCAGAGGTCCATCCTTGGCCCAACTCTTTTCCTGATCTACATAAATGATCTCCCAAAACACATACTATAATCATTCGTTAACATCTTTGTTGACGACACGATCAACTATGGCAACACATCAAAGGCCATAAATGACAAAGTGCTCCCTAATTCTCTCTCCTCTGATCTTAAGCGTTTGCTACAATGGGATAAGACGTGGCTGGTTACGTTTAATGCATCTAAAACTAAGCTTCTATCTTTACATCATCAACACTCTGATCCCCATCTAGCATCAATTGCAACGGATGGCTCTCGTGTTAGAGAGGTCTCCTGTTTTGACAAGCGTCTGGTTTTGACCTTTACTCCCGATCTGAAATTGAACACGTACATCAGATCTGTTGCCAAGGACGCTGGAAAAATCGTGGGATCCTTCTACCACTCCAGTAGATATATCACTACTGTTGCAATTCTCTATCTATATAAAAGCCAAGTACATTCAAGGCTGGAGTAAACTTCTAAAACACCTATCCTGCCTTTACTGAATATAAATATATATATATATTAGTGGGGGGATGCCCATTACTCTTTCCTGCACACAGAAGAGGCGTCGTGAGCCTGACTTTTTAAAATCGTTTTTTTCTATAGCAAGTGCTCGTCTGGACTCCAATCTCTGGTCCCCCCACGCCAACCTTTCACGAAAAACACCCGTCTAGCTGAAACCACTGTGGATAATTTTCTCTACTCCTATTCTGTGTCTAAATCAAAACGTAGATTCCATGAACAAAGCTTCTTTCTTAGAAGTGCACGTCTATCGAACTCTGTTCCGTTTGCCTGTTTCCCACCTGACTACAACTTAGATGTATTTTAGTAAAACATAAACACATTCTCTATAACCCCCCCTTAAGTAAGACACTTTATCAAATCTCCATTACTAACCATTACTACGATATTATCCCATTCATTACTGCACACGTAATAACCCTTATCCCCAAGTGACTCCCGGGCCTTGATAAGTGGTGACTACCATGTAAAACAATGTAACAATATACGGCATTGTCGTCTACTTTTGAGATATTTGAGACTCTAATTAAGTACCCCTGTCCTAGGCATGCGTTAGAAAATTCACGTTATTGAATTTTTCGAAAATACTGCATTATTACAATAGTGACTATGTATATTATCGAGCACAAAAGTCGCTTATTTCAATGGTAAATTTAGTAAGCTGGATAGAATTCACATGTGCGCTGTTCTAATCATGAATTTTGTGTTTAAATTAAAGAACATACAGATAGTGAAGAAATTGTTGATAATGGTTGTAGCTAGAGGCGTGCTGTTTATTAAACGTTTGGCATGGAGGATAATTGATGTTACCTCAGATTAAACTTGCTAATAATAAACATATAATCTGAGCCAACCTAACAGCGTCTCCTTTGCGGTAAAAATTGCAGAGAGGAGAATATAAGCTACTACGTTCAAAATACGTTTTTTTCAGCTCTGACCAAGTTAAATAGAGTTTTCTGAACAACTCCTCCCCAGATCTTCCGATCAAATTTTAGGAAGTATTTTGCTCTTATACAAATTTTCGGTTGTATCGATTTTGCAATACCTTCTGTATCAGTAAAATAACGCAACAATATTTAAGCGAACTTGGCAACTGATTTGATATAATTATTTCTATTTCATGTCAAAGGTGAAGATTTGTCCCAGACACTTGTCTAATCATCTTGCTGTTTTCAGACAAAGGTCATTTATATCAATCGGAGACGAGTTAAAACCAAAGTATCTTTTTTTACAAGGGAATCACCACTTATACAGCCCCAGCTGTTTCGCGAGGAAAAGGGTTTTAGAGTGTACAGTTGTCAAAAGGACAATATCATAGTAATCGTTAGAAGTGTAAATTTCGAAAATTTGATTACTTAAGGGAAACGGTTAATCAAAAACTTGTGTACGTTGGATCCGACAACGACATTACTGCAGTCAGCTAGAAAGCAGGTAAACGGAAGAGAGTAACACAGGTCTGAAGTTCTAAGAAAGAAGATTGTTCATGAAATATACGTTTAGGTTAAAGCACAGATAAACAGTGGCGGAAATTATTGATATTGGTTTCAGCCAGAGAGTTGTCTTCGTGAATGTTTGGCGAGGAGAGGCCTAGATTGGAGATCTGATAAGCACTTGCATGAAAATAACGATAAACAGAGACAAGCTCGTAACGTTTCTTCTGTGAGTAAGAGGTTGAAGCGAAGAGAAAAATGCATCTCTTACTAGGCGACGAAGTCTAATCTGAAATCTGTCAATAAACGATAAGTTTCTCCTCGCAGCACCTGCCCAGATGTTACAGATATATTACATTCTTGGAAGTATCTGGCTCTTATGTAGGTAGGATATTGCATCAGCAGATATATATCGACCGATTGACGGATCCCACGATTTTTCCAGCGACCTTGGCAACAGATTTGATGTACGTGTTCCATTTTAAATATTTAAGACAAGAGCCATATATTTCAGTTAATACCAGACTGGGGCCAGAAGGATGATGATGGGAAGATATAAGCGTAGTTTTAGATGCATTAAAAGTAACCAGCGATTTTTCCCATTGAATCACATGCTCGAAATCAGAGAGACTCAGAGAGAACTTGATCGTTTACGGCCTTTGATGTGCTTCCATTGATAGTAGAGTCGTAAGCAAATTGTCTACGAATGATATAAGGATGAGGTTTGTAAGATAATTATTGAAGATCATGAAGAGATTTGAGCCCATGATACTTTTGTTTTTCGTTAATTACTGATTGCCCATATAACCAATACCTTTTAGCGTACAATTTTAATCGCTGCAGGGTGTTATCCGGTTATGTGTGTGTGCGTGTGTGTTATGTATCTGCTGCGGCCGGTTGTTCAACAGACGCTATCTAGTCTATATAAGTGTTTAATCTACATTTTTCATTGTCCCACAGTTTATACACACTGAGTACGAATTAAACACAATACATATTATTTTTAGCATTGACTTCTACAGTATTCGATACCTAAGTAGAGCTCCCGAAAATGAAATACGCAAATTTTGTGTAGTCTAATTATCAAATATATTTTCGAACTTATAATTCTCTTTCCGTATATATATATATATATATATATATATATATATATATATATATATATATATATATATATATATATACATAAGTACATGCATACATACAAATCTATATAAACGTATATATGTGTGTGCGTGCGTCTGCGTGTCTGTATGCGTGAGACTTTGCATAGTGTTGATAAGGCAATGAATAATAATAATAGATGGATATCAATAACTGAAGACATTGTTAAACTCGTATTTTTAGTTCGGTGGTTATCGTGTCACTATCTGTTTAGTACCGATTATTATCTACCGTGTACGTAAAAACAATGGACTATTAGTCTGGCAATACAACATTTATTTATCAATAAAAAGTGAAATAGAATTGTTTTCAAAATAGAACATTAATGTATCTTTTAATGGAAATCGCTCGGGACAAGGCACGAAGCCAATTGATGATGTAAGAAGTTATCAATAACAAAAGCTGATTATACTAAGCAGAGTAGATGCTTATTGGTTTTGTCTTTAAAATACCAAGACTGTAAATAAAAGTAAAACAGTGAGCAGCGACACAGTTACTCAGCCTTGCAGTCCTTAGAGAAAAACTACTGGAATTGTAAGCTGAATTACATTGGTATTATCAAATAGCGAATTTCTTTAGATTGCTGAATCATTTCTGCAAATATTCAATATGATAAACATTATTGATCACACGCAACGCACAACATAATATACTTTTGTGCAAAAGGAGTTAAAAAATGAAATTGATATAAGTTTTAAACACCGCTTAGAATATATTTATATGATATACATATAGTGCACGTAAAAATGTGATATATATATATATATATATATATATATATATATAGAGAGAGAGAGAGAGAGAGAGAGAGAGAGAACCATGCTCTCTCTCTCTCTGATTTTGTATTACTGGCAGAAACAATCTTAGATTGTCTAAAAAATAAAAATAAACCCTTGTCAAGTACATGACATCAAAAAAACCTAGACGCATCAAACGCATGTGAATCTCATCTCATCCTAACTGTACTATAAAACAATGCTCCACCAAGATTGATACAATTCACTTCAAGCATTGCAACAAATGTCTTAACAAATCCTCCTTTCCTGACAGCTAGGAAACTGCTAATACAAGAAGTTTGACAGAGGAACTGAACCATTCAATTATCGCCCTATTAGCCTCATCCATCTTTTCTCTAAAATATTTGAGTCCATAATTAATCAAGCTCTAGTCAGCCACCGTAAAGTTGCTAAAATACTGTCTGACTATCAATATGGATTTAGGCAAGCCCGTTCTACTGCAGAGATTCTTACTGTAATCACTGGACGTATATACCATGCACTTCATAAGTCAGGGAAGTGGAGGCAGTAGCATTAGACGCAAGGGAAACTTTTCACAGAGTATCGCACGATCATTGTCTTATGAAATGAGATCCGATGGTATCACTGGACGAATCATTAACATAATTAAATAAAGAAAGTAGTCATGTTGTACTCGATGGTCGTACGTCTAAACAATCTGATATAAATGCGAGTGTACCTCAGGGATCGATCCTTGGACGTTATTTTTTCTGATATTCATAAATGACATCTCTGATACAACTCTTTTGAGATGGATATATTTGCTTACGAACCATCACTCTCTAAAAGGCACGAAGGAAAACGAATGAACACATATCCCAGGCAACGGTGGTAACTCTAGAGAAAGACGTCCAGTCTATAGTGGAATGGAGTAAAACATTGAAGGTAACGTTCAATTCACCCAAGATTGAACTCCTTTCCTTTAATAATTACAAGAAACCGTGTCAGAGGCAATCAGAGGAGTCATGTAAACTTTATGTAAAGTAAATGTAGAGAGCCAGTCAATGACATCAGTTCTTTCAAAACCCAGTAACTACCCGCATTTTCTAGGCATAAAATGTAGGCCATATTCGTGAACCAGGAGGAAGCCAGGCCCCAATGCAAAAATGTAGGTTGTGACAATTAATTCGTGACTTACACCTAATAGCAAGCAGTTTCGCATATTTGAACCTCTAGACGTCTGGGTGTCCATCCAGATATATCCTTCCCGTAGTCGCTCACTACTCCCCCCCATAGAAAAAGTCATGTTAAATGATGTTGCAGTCAGTATACCATTATAATCCTGCCGCAGTTGCTTAGATTAGACATGTTTTCATGGGTGAAAAGCAAAGATTACACTGACGAATTTGGCAATTCTGGTGGATATTTGCAAATATCAAGTAACCTTTACAGTGCGGTGCAGTGAGCAAAGAGGTATCTACGGGATCCTCAATACACTTTTATTGGGTGTTGTTCTGAATAACACTAGTGGTCTGATCGATACTATTATGTAGGGGTTTGTCAGTGCTCATCCTCCTACAGGAGTTATTATCTGTAGCTTACCTAGATTGCTACATGCCCCTTGGAATGTTCTCCATGCTCTATAGACTAGGATAGGAAACTTAGCAAACCGTGTTAAAACTGTACAATTGTAGCACTACTTGTGCAACCCTGTAGGATTTAAGTATTGGAATTATGCTGTCAAAAGCGATATTGGCCCAAGTAAAATTAAAAAAGCACAGCAGTATAAGGCCAAACAGTTAAACTTAAGCAATGACATTAACAATTCCTGTTTTATAAGATACCTTTTGCTGTTCAATGAAGCATCAGTTGTTGATTTTATTGGAAAAATATATCGAGGCTTAATAAATGATAAGATCAATAATACAAATGTTTGAGTGATTAAATTTTTTTTCTATTTTTCCAAGAAATGTATATTCACACCTGATTCACATTGTAAAAACTTGCTACGAAAAATTTACTTCGACATCAATATTCACAGTCATGACCAATTTCGATATGGGCGTTTCATTATTGATTAAGTCCTGTGTAGATTAAAGAAGTAAACCAAATTTATGTAAGCTGAACTCAAAGGATTATATATATGTATAATAGGATCCACAATTTTTTCCTTTTTTGGATTTTTAAAATCGTCTAACATTAAGGAGGCTTTATGATTTAAATGAAATTAACTAATATAACGTCATTAGTGTTTACGGAGTTAGACAAATAAAATCATCATATAGTATGATATTATATATAAATGAGACGATGTGTCTATATTATTCCTCTCAAAATTCATTTTGAAATATTCCAAATTGAAATTCGAGAAATTTATGTTCAGTACATATCAGAAATGTCTGAGAAAGTAGAATTTTTACAAGTGTTCTAAAATTAAATTACCCCCTCGTGGCATAAATCTAACTTGATATAAGTATAAATAACATTTAGATTTCTTTCGCCTAACAGCTTTGTTAAATTGAAATAAGCGATCCGTGTCTTTATCCCGGAAAGTGGCATAGTTTTCTATTCAGGATGAAACTAATTAAAATTATACATTTTTTAAATGCCACTGGATGCACACAGATCTCAATATGAATACTGTGTTAATTGTTCCAGCTTTAACTCTAATTATCTATTAAAACATATAAAAGGTACGAATACGGTTTATTACTGAATTTCTCGTATCGTAGTGTAATCTTTGCACATACAAGTACACTCGTAAACACACACACACATACACATATATATATATATATACATATATATTAAATTTATTTATACAAACATTAATGGCTACATATGTGCATACATGTTTCTGTAATCACGCACCTTGGGGGACTACGTCTTCAGGCCAAGAATTCCCGTCGAAAACTGATATTTCAACCAAAAACATTTTCCTATTTCGTTTGTAAAGTTAGAATGTAACCTGGGTGGGAGTCATAAAGTCATAAGGGTGAATGAATAAAGATGAAGGTAAGTACTACAATATATAAGCTTGTTTACTCAGTTTGTATAACCTAAATACTCTAATTTCTGTCATATGTTATTATATATTATTATTGTATCGTTATACATCAACTGTATGTCTGCCTAACCATCGAAGGAGTGCTTGCTTAATATGAAGATAGGCCTATGAATTTCAAGCTGAACCCACTATAAATTTTTACGCAGTATAAATTTTTACGTAGTAAAAAAAAACTTGCAACTTAGAAAAAGGTAACGAGCGGGTGGGGCCGTGTAATATAACTATGCGTGCGGAGTTTGATAGAAAAAGAGAATTATGTAGTAAATGAATTCATGTCTATTTCTATTTTAGATGTATCATTTGGTGGCAGGGTACATATATATATATATATATATATATATATATGTCTGTATTTTGTGAAAGTATATAGGTATAAGTTTATTTATGTCTGCGTGTATGTTTGTATGTATATGTGTGCATGTATATATGTGTGTATGTGTATGCATATGGATGTATTTGTATATGTGTGTGTATGTATATATATATATATATATATATATATATGTATATATATGCATATATATTTCTGAACTATTAAAATAGACTGCCTCGTATATGATAGTTGTAGCAATGTATATTACAAGAATGTATGGGTGTCTGAATGTGTTTGTATGTATGTTATATATGTATATATACACCCGTGTGGAGTGTAGTGGCATGCTATTTCATATATAAAGGGGTTACCACGCTACTGAAGTAAAAAAGGCACCTTATTATTATTGAAAAAGTTTTTTGCATTTGTGCACGTATTGCTGTGTTTTCCTGCGTTGTGAGAGAGCGGGTTTCTGTGTCCCTGCGTGTGTGTTTGTACGTGGGAGAATCCGGTGGTCTGTGTTAGTATCTATATGTGTGTGTGTCTTGTTTACGTCTGTGGAGATGTGGAGACACGAGTAGATGGGGATGTCGTCTGCGCCTGCGGATGGTCTGAATGTGTATGTATATTGTGTGTATGCTGGTGCGCGTGTGTGTATATGTATGTGTGTATGTATATGTGCATATTTGTATTTGTGCTTATATATATAGATGTGTATACGTGTGTATGTATGTATGTGTATGTTTATATGTATATTTGTGTATATGTATGTATGTGTCTGTGTATGTGTATATCTATATATGTGTGTGTGTATGTATATATATGTGTATCTATATGTGTATATACATATATATATATATATATATATATATATATATATATATATATATATATATATATATATATATATATATATATAGGCTGATTTATGAGGACGTGTATCCAGTTGGGGTCCACGGGTTTTGGGGTTCCCAATCATACAGTCTTCTTCTTCTTCTTCTTCTTCTTCTTCTTCTTCTTCTTCTTATTATTATTATTATTATTATTATTATTATTATTATTATTATTATTGTTATTATTATTGATATTGGTGGTGACATTAGTATTATCAATATTACAAGAATTATTATTATTAGGATTATTAGTGGGCTTAATATAAGTTTTGATATAATAACAGTCATGATGTATGGTACCCAAGTGTGTACATGGATGTCTGGATTTGAGATTCCACGTATAGATATTACTACGTATGTAGGTATGGATGTAAACATGTCATAACTGTATATCATAATTATATGTCTATGTATGTCTGTATGTGTGTGTGTATATATGCGCGGGTGTAGCAAGGTGTAGGCGTTTATAAGTATATTAATATATATATATATATATACATGTGGAGTTTAGATAAATTTCGAGATTTTATGATTATTCTTTATATGTTTTTATTTTTTTTTTTTATTTTTTTATGTTTTTGATTTTATTTTTATTTTTTTATTTACCTTATTTTAATTTTAACTTTATTCTTGCGTAGTTATAGTTATTGCCTAGTTTCAGTGCGTGTGTGTGAGTAAAATAAAACGAACACCATATATTCGCATTTGAATATCTGTATTAACGTGTGTGCGTGTGTGTCTGTGTGTCTGTGTGTTGTATGTATGTGCATGTATGTGTGTGGATCCGTGTAGATTGAAAGGCACCGGTCAGTACTCAGTGACCATAGGAGACGTTTTTAATTTACAGACTGCAAGACAAAAATACTAAATTCTCAAGTACCTTATGCCATAAAAACCAAAAGATGGGATGGATAAAGAGAAAGGGAAATGAAAAAGAAGATGTTTATTATCTTCAAAGACCTCACTTGTCCTCTCACCGCTTTATGACTCCCACCCAGGTTTTATTCTAACTTTACAAACGAAATAGGAAAATGTTTTTGGTTGAAATATCAGTTTTCGACGGTAATTCTTGTCCTGAAGACGTAGTCCCCCAACGCGGGTGATTACAGGAACATATATGCACATATGTAGCCATCAATGTTTGTATAAATAAATTTAATATACCTGCTCTGTTCATTCATTGAGCACTCTTTGGTAGACACATGTTGTTTCATTGGATGTACTTCTAGGAAACTAAACTCTACTGGCTATATATATATATATATATATATATATATATTATGCGTTATAGAATCGTCTCCAGATATTTTTAGTATTTACTTTGACAGTGTTATAGATACGTAAGAAGAACTAGGTTGTATGAATTCGAAACTATCCATAAACATTTAGCTCCTTACGATTTTCCGCATATGGATTTGTAAGATTTTCATTGGAAAATCATTTCAGGATATAATATGAAATTCTTTTTGGCTTTGTATATTTTCAATTTCTTACACACACACACACACACACACACACACACACATACATATATATATATGTATTAATGTTGGAGCAAACCAATATTGTGTACAAATTTCAATGCCCCTTAGGAGAGTGAAACTCCGAAAATAAAAACGCATATATTGAGCATACAAAAACAACGTTGTCCCGTCGATTAACGATGCATTTTAACAGTACTAGCTCATATACCAGCATCTAACAAATCAACATAGCTGTCTCCCCTCTAATCTAGAAAGGTCTTCATGGACAACACAGGGAGTTTGCAACGAGAAAGTAATTGTAAAAAATTAAAAATACTTGAAAAGCTATATATTAAAACCCAGCACCCATCTATAAATAGCATTAATTTTGAAAGTAGCAATAATGTGCTGAAATGTTTAGCATAACCAGTATACGACTTGTTTTACTAACATTGCCTTTTAGCATCCTTATTTTTTATCGAGTTTTGTATCACTCATAAATGTATATTTTAAGCGACTTTTCATTGACTATTTTCATCATTCGTAACTATATATTTCACTTCTATTTTTAATATTTTATTTCCACGTGATGATGATTCAAGAAAGAATCGAAAGCGCTCGTGTGAACCATGGAACATTTGTAAATACCTTCCATCCTGAAGTTTAAAAAAATCTTACGAAAGATCGAAAAAATGAAAAACAGAATCATTAAGCAAGGTATCTCTGTTGTTTTTAATAATGTTTGCCTGAATATATATATATATATATATATATATATATATATATATATATATATATATATATATATATATATATATGCATAAGGCAGAGAAAGAACAACATCGATTCTTTAAGAGGTGCCTCTATATAAAAATAAGAAACCCATAGTATAAAAATATACATTAAGGCATATAGATTTATTCGTTTATTCAATATTAAAGATATATAAATTAGGGGTGTAGGATAAGAATAACATCTTTATACTATGTTATTTTGAAGCCTAATGCTTCTCATCAGGAGAAGAGAGAAGATGAAGGAGAACATATAAAGGATGCAACGTCTAACAATAGTTATATTATGAGCTAAATAATTGTACGTGATAGGAGAATGATAATGCATTGAACTAATGACTAGGAATGGGAGACCTCCAGTGATCTATGCAATAAAGAATACATATAGATTGTATTACAAAATGAGGAAAACAAACAAAAATATATAGATAAAATTTAAGATAAAAAATGCTTAAAGAGAGGGAGTAAAATATAAAGAAATGAGGAATAAATGAGTATAAAATTGTACAACATTAATAAATCAAGAAATATAAACGTATACGGCGTACAAAATTGGTTAATAGAACACAACCGAATAAATGTAAAAAAAAATGCGTATAAAAATAAGCAAAAATAAAATTAAAAATAAAATAAATATAGCTGTATAAGAAAAGTAATTAGAGGTAAAGAAAGTTGTCCAGAGATCTTAGGTTGAATGCAAAATAGTTATAAAAATTACTTTTGATTTAGTTTATGAGCAGCAGCTACGCAGAACATTCGTAAAAGTTCAGTTTAGAAATCCAATTACACAGACAGTTCAGATTAGTGTATAGCGGTTAGAGAGATTATTTGACTTCGAAATACCATAATATAAAACGTCTTCTACTTATCCCAGCAACATTAATTGATGTATCATTCTTATTTAACAAATGAAAAAATCTGTATACATTAGTATATATTTTTATACTGTGGTTTTTGTGTATTATTTTCTCATATAGAAAAAAAAACAAGAGATAATTAATCAAGCACGGGGTATCATGTTGTGGGGGTTTTGCAGATGGACAAACAGCTAAACGTTTAATACAAAAAACCTTCAAGCCGATACGTTGATTCATAGGTCATTTTTGTTTGTCAATTCATGCACACAAACACATACACATACACACACAACTACACACACACACACACACACACATATATATATATACACTGAGTATCAAATTATTAGCGAGTTTAATTTTTTTATATTAAAGAAACAAGTGAATAAATATCCATGAAATTTTGGGAAAAATACAATATACCCATAACTTGTTTATTGAAATAATTTTCAAACATTACATGACCTAGGAAAAATTCTTCGAACACAGTAACTATATAGCAATACCTGGGATGACATAATTAGTAGAATATATGCGATCCTTTTTTATCAATGATTTGTAAAAGACGTTAGTCAACAGAATTAGTCAAATTTGTAATTCCCTCCAGTTATTTACATTTAGTCCTCGTGATACCTTTTGGGGCGCATCCCACACCTCATTTTTGTTCTTAAATTAACGTCCACTTGCATGGAGGCGTCACTTCATGATACTCTAATGGTTGTCAATTGGGTTCAAATTTGGGAAATTCGCAGGTCACTCCATCTTACGTAGTCCAGAGATTCCTAGTTATTGCAAATACTATTTGCTTTTGTATCCTGCATGAAAGTAATGCCTCTTCTGGACGTCAACCTTTGCTTCTTCAGCCAGGGTTAAAAGTGCTATTTCAGAAAAAAAACTGTGTAAGCATTTGGCGTCATTTTAAGTATTCTGGGTCTGCCCATGTATATATATATATATATATATATATATATATATATATAGTAAAGCATTTTTGTTTTTTTGTTGGGTGAAGAGTAGTAAACACACTGTAGATCCTTTCTCGGGAGTTCAGTTACTGTTGATTTATCTCTTTCGCCCATCAATCCTGATTTGAAATGAAGGACGTTTCTGACAAATGGAAAAGAAAATAGCCAGTACAATGGGGCGGCATTGCTTTATGAGCAGTCGCTTTTAATATTAGTATTTTCTGTTCTTATTTATTTCTTTGTTGTAATGTCACTAATAAGGGTGCTGGGGGTAAACGTGTTACATGGAATGACGTAATATGCCTGAGTTGCTGGAATCTGTGATGAAAAGTTAAGTGGTCACCATGCTCAGTGACATGCAATATAATTTCCCAGATCTACAGCTAATGCACTGTTTTCAAGTAAGCTGTTAATCTTTGACAAGGATTTCGTTTCTAGAGAAATAGCTTCGGAGATATCAAAGGCTTTTGAGAGAGTATGGCATAAAGGTTTACTTCACAATATCGTCAGCTATGAAATATCTTAAAATGTTCTCTCAATTCTAAAATCCTTTCTCTAAGATAGGATTATATGAGTTGTTACTAATGGACAGAAATCAGAAACTCATATTATTTACGCTTACGTCCCTCATTATTCGATCTTGGAGCCAGTTCTCATCCTTATCTTCATCAATGATCTCCCAAATCACATTCTTAGATCATTTGTAGAAATTTATGCAGACGACGCCACACTTCATAGGCCAGCAGTGATCAAGATATTTCTGATTCTCTCTACTTATCTTTAAAACATGTTGCAATTGGGGAAACGTTAATTTTAATGCATCGTAAACCAAGCTTCTTTTCTTTCATCATCATCGCTCGTACCCATACTACACCCGAATTTTAATGAATGGCCCTTCTGTTGAGAAAGCGCCATGTCTTGACAAACTTTTTCATTCTTATCATAAAAGGAACAAATACTTAAAATCCCTCGTCATCACTGCTGAAAAAATAGTGGGATAATTCTACTGCTCTTAGGTATCTCACGCCGATGCAACCCTCTATCGATATAAGAGCCATGTACGTCCTAAAATAAAGTATTGTTGCTATATCTGGGCAGTATAGACTCGGCGTCATATCAAGCATAGATAGTATTAACCAGCTTCAAAATCAAGTAGATTATGCCCTTCTCTATTCCCTGCAATCGATTTTACAGAGAAGAGGTCTTGTGTGCTTGTCTCTGTTATATCGTTATTTAATGACAAGTATTTGACTGAACTTCAATCTATTTCCCACTTGCTAATCTTTTAAATTAAAAATTAACAACCACTGTTTACGATTTCCTCTACTCTCTTATTGTGCCTAAATAGAAACGCAGATTCCATAAATAAAGCTTCATTCTTGAACTTTATGCTTATGGAACACTGTTTCGTTAGCCGGCCTCTAGCTTGAATACAACATGGTAGCTGACAGGTCCAATGTAAATACGTTGTTCTTGGGCCTTCCCTATAAATAATCAAATGCCGCCCAATTTACACCATTAACGATTAATACATTAAACCTTACATTCATTAACCCTTATCCCAGAGTTGTAGGATCATAATAAATCGTGACTTCTAATTAAAATATATATATATATATATATATATATATATATATATATATATATATATATATATATATATATATAATGCTCCCTATCTAAGGTTTAGCATATCGGGAAGTGTTATACAAACTTCCATTAGCGTATTAAGCGACGCTCATTGTGTAAACAAATCGAACTGAGGCATTTGGACGATGTCAAACATCGTTAATTCATTACCCACACAGCATCAGCCGTATATCGCAATGGTGAGAAGCCTTGACTGTCATTTGGGCAGTCGGGTTTTGATCTTGGCTTGAAACAGTTGCCTCTCTAGCCACACTGATGAATTGTGAAACAGCGAAACAGTACTGTATGTGGATGACTATATATATACATATATATATATATATATATATATATATATATATATATGCATATATTAGTAACTTTCAACATTTAAGAATCGATGTGGTTTAAACATCTTAAGAATGCCAGAAAAGAGGTGCTTATATATATAAACAACACAGCCTGATTACTTGTGTGTATTGTATTTCTATGTATCAAATTCGGTCAAATATGAAACAGATATTTAAAGTTTTTGCACAAACTATTAATACAACAGTTATGAGGTCGATGGAAAAGCAACATTTTCGTAAATGTGCAAGCGGATATGTGCATAGTAGGATCGATAAAAAGATGAATCAATGATGAATATGAAAGCCTATTAACGGAATGAATGCGGAATTGCCACATTTTCAAAGTGGAAATCTATGAAAGATAAAAATCACTGAAAGTATTCAACAAAGAAGAAGGAGAAATATCCAAGAATATGAATAAAGATCCAAGGCAAAACACCGATAGAATGTTTGAAGTTTTATTATATCAAAGAAAGAAACATATTTTCCTGGGTTATGGAAAAACGATGCGACTATATTTGCCACGAGCTATGAATTAATGGGAGCAAAAGCAAACATTAAGAAAACATAATGGCGCGTTTAATTCAAAATCGAAACAGAAGAAAATTTCTACAGTGAGTGAACTTTGCAATGCTGTTGATGTTATATAGAAACACACATTTAATTCTCATCATTTCTTTTATTGGAAAAGGAAAACGAATATTTCCTAACAAGCTGGACTCTTGGAAAATCCACGAATACGAGAAAATATTTAATAAACAAGTATTCATTTGAAACTTATATTTGCCTTAATAAGTTTTAATTGATTAGAAAAAAAGTAATGCACAGCAAAAACTGAGTATGCACACTTTAATAAAATAGTTCTAATATTATTTTAAAATAGTTGGCCGCGTTTTCCAATGTGGCTTGAAGGATGATAAAAGTATACTATCTAACGTATAGTAATATTTTGGAATGAATAAATGTGTCAAATTGACTTATTTGTTAAAATTAATGCGAAAATATAAAAGCTTCTACATTTTCTTTACTCATTTTTTATTGAATAACTTTTAGGAATACAAAATGTTATTAGAAACAAATTTTACTAAGAACAAAATGCTCTATTGATACCTTTTTATCGTGTGTAAGTGGTTCGCTAAACTACCTTTCTGTGCGTCATAATCGGATCAGTACAAGTTCTTTTACTGCGCCGGCATTGATTATAGACGCCGTCTTTTTATCTGTGATTGGGTAGAAGCTCTAAAAAATTCAGGTAACTATGTCCGTCTATGTAGAATAATGCGGTGATGGTTTATGTTACTAGTACCTATCGGACGACTGTTCGCATCTTGAATGTTCTTTGCGCTGTGTTTCGGCCGTTCTGACCTTCGACCGTCCTCAAGTATGTTGGTTGATGTTTGAAAAAGGAAGCGTATTTCTGATTGGTTGAATGGATCGACCGACCCACCCTGTGACCCTTCTATAAAAAAAAACAATACCCGCTCGAAAACAGATAGATTTGCGCCGAATCTCGACAAGAAACAGCTCTTAAAACGCCTGACAACCTTCTCTCTGTTATCCTGACCAGCATCCCGTGGGCAGAAGAAAGAGATTTGTGAACTTTAAAATGTTTTGATGACTAAGCGATGTACATATTAAAAAAAGATCTGTAACTTATGTGAATTTAACTTTTAGTAGTTAGAGACGCTGATTTTGTCTGTCTTATCTTTCCAGCGCGCATGCAAGCTTGCTTTTGCTTTTCAGCAAAATTCAACATTGAGACGCTAAGAATTAATGTCGAGATCTCCCGGTAGACTTGAGATCACGAGCCACAAAAAAAGGGACTACCACAACATACGACGAATAGACTCCAATGATGGGATACCATGCTTCTGACCTACGATTTTCAAATGTAGTATGTACCATCCAAAAATACTTGGCCATGCAGACGGGTTATCAAGGTTAATACCTAAGCAGACAAAACACTTGCAGGATATGATAATAGCAGCCATTCAAGCAGAAGTCGAGGAAAAATATTTTATGTGACACGATAAGAGAACTTCCCGTAACGCCTAATGAGATTATGAGTAAGGCAGAGGTAGACGAAATTATTATAATCACGAAAAAAATCAACAATAACCAACTCGATGAGGGAATCATTTGCAATAACACCCTGCTATGTGGCGACAGTGTAGTAATTCCTGAAACACTACAGAAAAGAATGCTCAAGGAATTCCATGTAGCACATTCAGACATATCAAGAATGAAAAACCTTATGTGTTCTTTCGTCTTTTGTCCAAACATGAATTAGAATATAGAAGAAAAAGTCAGGGAGTGTAGAGGATGCGCATTAGCTATGAAAGCTCATCCGACCCAATTGGGATCGTGGGCAAAACCGGACCGACCCTGGTCGAGAATTCATTTAGACTTTTCGGGACGGCTAGAGGGGTTATATTATCTCATTGTTGTGGACAGCCTATCCAAGTGGCCGGAAGTACTAAAATTCAAGAACCCCACATCCGAGGCAACTATTAATTTCCTGCGTGTACTATTCGCTAAGTTTTTAGCTAGTAGACTGCATTGTCACAGACAATGGAAGGTGTCACCCGCATAGATGAATCTACGGATGTCTGTACATTCTGGTAGGTCATTTGTATAGAGGTTAAACAAAGTCGGCGCCAGGACAGAACCCTGGGGCAGACCATTCTTCTGTGACTTCCACCGACTCTGCCTACCATCCATTTCGACAAAGAATCAGCAGAAGTGTTCGGTGGTTTATGGTGTCATAGGCTGCCGTGAGGTCGATAAATACAGCCCCTGTGTTTTTTTTTATTTCGTAACCATCTCTATGTACTGAGTCAAGTTCAGAACCTGACCAACACATGAACGCCCCTCCCTGAACCCAGACTGGTCGTCCGTAAGCTGGTCTTCAACTATTGGTGATATCCTGGCAAGAATGAGGCGTTCATATAATTTGTACAGTACACACAAAAAGGATATAGAGCGATAGCTAGATGGCAGTTGGGGATCTTGCAACACAGGACAAGAGCTTTGAAGCAATTGAGAAAAGAATCTCCAGTGCCTTAAAAACCCTAGCCTCCTACTATAAGAAATGGTTCCTCAATCCCAATCCTGGGAAAACAAAAGTTTGTAGTTTCCACCTTAACAACCACATAGCCAACAGGAAGCTGAAGATCCAATGGGAAGGTAAGGAGCTAGTAAATGAACCATATCCAGTCTACCTTGGCATCACACTGGATCGAACTCTCTCCTTCACGACACATATAGACAAGCTCCGAAAGAAGATCGCGCCTCGAATTAACTTAGTCAACATACTGGCTAACTCGAGTTTGGGAGAAGACCCACACACGCTAAGGACAACATCATTAGTCCTATGTTACTCCACGGATGAATATGGCGCTGCAGTATGGTCTCGCTCAGTCCATGCTCACCGCATTGACGCAGATCTCCACAAAGCTTGCCAGATCATAACCGGAAACTTAAAAAGCACACCTCTACCAGCCCTATACCGATTAAGTGGCATACCACCACCTAAAGTCCGCCGGGATATAATTGCGAGAGTTGAGCGTACTGAACAACTCGAAGACCCCAGATTACCCTCTCTATGGCTACTCGGAGGTGACTAGACGACTTGTGTCACGGCGAAGCTTTGCCACAGTGGAGGAACTACCGGACACTCCTACATCCTCTTACCGGCTGCAGATGTGGAGAGAGGTAGACCCTCAGTCTACAAATATAGCACTGCCAGAGCCCAGCGAAACCTTAACACCTGGCACGCACCTGTCCCGTTCGGAGTGGGCCACTCTGAATAGGGCAAAGGCAAAAGTTGCAAAAACTGGCGACAACCTCCTCATGGTGGGTTACTCTACAACTGCTGAATGCCCCTGTGGTGCCCAAGTTCAGACCATCGATCACATTTTAACATCTTGCCCACTGGGGCCCAACTGCACGGACGAAGACTTCACGGACGAAGTGTTGGTAATGAAACCGCACGCCGCTGGTTGAAGAGATGGAGCGACAAGGTATGATGAATGGAAAGTAATTCACGTCTACTGAAATTAAACATTTTTCTGAGGTTAATCTCATCGAGCATATAACCATTCCATCATACCACCCGAACATAACGGGCAAGCGGAGATGTTCGTTGAGACATTTAAGAGAGCTCTGAAAAAAGATAGTGGATCACCGACGGATAAGTGAATCAAACAGTTTTTACTGGTTTACAGGGTCAAACTAATCAAATGCGGAAAAGATACCCAAACAGTTAGGTGACCAGATCGTCCGAGTCGGACATCATCGACACAGTGTTTGATACTGTCCATACCAGAGACAGCTCCTGAGTATAGGAAAAGAAAACGGAACTCAACTGAGTTGATTAGGGTGACCCCAAAACAGAAGCGTTATTAATCCCCAGACAAGGTATTTTCAAATGGGTTTTTTTATTCAGGGCCTTTTTATGCATAGGGAGTACCTCGGTTCTCACTATATATATATATATATATATATATATATATATATATATATATATATATATATATATACAGTGGCAGTAATGTCTAAACCCGTGAGAATAATCGGCAATACTACACTGAAAAGCTGAGCGCTAGTCAGTTATACGCGTATTCCTACCTAAATACTTGCGATGTTAATACATTTCTTTTGTTAAACCAACCTCGACTTTTTTCTTTTACTATTGTATTACGACACAACTTATACATACACTCACACACACACACACACACACACACACACACATATATATATGTATATATATATATATATATATATATACAAATATATATAAGACAAAGAAAATTAAAACTGTACTCATTGGTTGACATCTATGTTGATGACACGACCATCAAAGGCTGTAAATGACAAAATTCTCTCTGATCCTCTCTCTTCTGATCTCGAGCGCGTGGTTCATTGGGGGAAGACGTGGCTGGTTACCTTTAATGCATCCAAAACCAAACTCCTATCCTTACATCATCAACGCTCTGATCCCCGTCTGGAATCAATTGTGACGGATGGCTCTCGTTTGGATGAGGCCCCGTGTTTTGACAAGCTTCGGGTTTGACCTTTACTCCTGATCTGAAATGGAACACGTACATCAAGTCTGTTGCCAAAATCGCTGGAACGATGGTGGGATCCTTCTACCGCTCCAGAAGATATCTCACTACTGATGCAATTCTCTATCTATATAAAAGCCAAGTACGTCCAAGCATGGAATACTGTTGCCATATCTGGGCAGGAGCTGCTAAAAACAGCCTATCCTGCCTTGACAGAGTACAAAATAGACCTCGTGGCTTAGTGGGGGATGCCCTTTTCTCTACCCTGCAACGTCTCTCCCACAGAAGAGACGTTGCGAGCCTATCCTTGTTTTATCGTTATTTCCATGGCAGGTGGTCGTCTGAACTCCAATCTTTGGTCCCCCCTCGCCAATCTTTCACGAAAAACACCCGTCTAGCTGAATCCACTGTGAAAAATTTCCCCCACTCTATATCTGTGCCTAAATCAAAACGTGGATTCCATGAACAAAGCTTCTTTGTTAGAACTGCACGCCTGTGGAACTCTATTTCGTCTGCCTGTTTCCCACCGGACTACAACTTGGATGTTTTCAAGTCCAACGTAAACAAATTCCTAATGAACCGGCCCGTTAAGTAAACACTTCATTAAATCTCAACACTAACGTAATGTACTTGCAATAACCCTCATCCCTGAGTGGCTTGCGGACCTTGATAAGTTGTGATCACTGCGTAAAAAAAGTAGTAATTTAAAATCGAAATATATTCTTTGACTGAATACTCCAAAAAACAAAGTCCTTATTCCGAGTAGTTTCAAAGAATGCTATTCTTTCTATTCTTCTCAATATAGGGCAAAAAGAAATAAGCAAATAATATAAACAATCAACCAATCAAAAATTAGCTAATTATAAACAATCAAGCTATCAAAAATCAGCAACTTATATTGACAATCAGAACAACCAAAAATTATATTATCACTGGACAGAAATAAATCAGCAAACTATATATACAAAGTATAGCAGGTAAACTTAACATACTTTTTTATTTTATTACTTATATATATATATATATATATATATATATACATATATATACATATATATATATATACATATATACATATAAACAGACGCAAGAAAGAGGTTTGGTTTAATCCGCTGTTTAGCGAGCATATCAAAAACAATAGACCTAAGGAATTTTACAGAATAGATTAAGCAACATAATTAATAAGAACTCAGTAAAACTATCTTTCTCCACCTCCAGCAACTGAGCCAATACTAAGCTCTAATATCAGAAAATAAGGAAAATAATGGATAACATTAAGAGACGAAAATGTAATTGCAGAATACCTAGAAATTGACCGTTGGGTGGCAAATGATTAACCTCAGAAATGGTGTACAAATGTAAGATTACCGCCGATAATATTAAGAAGGTATATCTATACATTATTGTCCAATTTCTACTGTACACTCTTTAACCCTTATCCCTGTGTGGCCTTCGGGCCTTGATAAGTGGTGACCCCCATGTAAAAAAAAAGCCACAGGCTGCGTTTTTGAAAGAAAAGATACAGAAACTACGTCGTATCATTCAAAAATGAACAGGAGATGGAAACTAATAGAGAAGGTGTTAATGAGAGAAGGGGGATGGTACAAGAATCAATATTAGAAATAAAAAGAGGAACAGAACTGTATTAGGTGATTGGGTCATGAACTTCATAGAAACCAAAAAGATTTTTAATTGAAATGGTAAATAGTAGATAAGGGTAGTAAGTATTGACCTAAGAAATCAAAAAGGTGCAAACTGTGTTTACTAGAAATCGTGTACATAGTGTGTTCTAAAGAGGAAATATCAAATAGATGCTTTACAGGGGTGTCTTCACAGACATAGATTTTTGCTACCAAGCCTTCAATGTAGCTGAGATGAAAAAATAAAAAAAACAATCTGGGTAAAAACAGGATTCATGTGTGTAAGGCCAAAGTTAATATAGAGTTAAACAACTTAAAATGTTGTGAATTAGATCTGATGAATGATTCAAATCTAGCAAGCAATTCTGGAATTTAATATTCTACACTTGAAACATATTTTCAGAAATAAAGACAGTGGATTACTAGATAATAAATTTGCATCTATAATAAGGATTAACAGAGATTACCAATATTGTTTCAAAACTGGGAACACATTTTTAGTCATATTGAAGGTGATATAGTTGATACAGTTTCTAGTTCAATAATATGAATTCAACCAAAACATAAATAAAATAATAGTAATTAAAGAATGGGGATTAATTGATACTGATTTTAGGTAAGTAAAAACCTAGCTTTTTATATAATACTCTTATTCTAAACGATTAACTCCAAAAATCCATTGGAGTAAAACGAACGTCGAGCTAAAGATTATATTTATTATTAGAATACTTATTAATGGGATATGCATTATCATTAGATAAATATTTAAGAACTTAATTCCCGAATTGTTATTTTGTTTAAAAGCCACGGATTACCTCAGAAAATTATGGTCGCATGGAACACGTAGGATATTATTATTATTATTATTATTATTATTATTATTACTATAATTATTATTATTATCGTTTATCGCCTCGTCTCTTTGTCCACAGAGTCTGCATTTGCTGTTTTCTTGTGTTTTGTCGATGTTTGCTTTGATGTGGTTGGTTCTTATCGAGTTATCCTGTGCTGCAGTTATTAGTGATTCAGTTTCACACAGCGCATCATCTAAGACATTTTATAAAAATAAAAAAAAAACATGTGGAGTCTGAGTGACAACAAATCTCTCAAGATTTCCAGCATTCTCCATCTCTTTTTACAACTTTTGCAAATTAAACGGTCGTCTGCTATTGATTTCTCATTGCTATCAACCTTTATTCTTTATTGAGACATGGATGGCAATACGCATTTCCTCGGCCTCAGTTGCTCTCGCACTCATTCATCGGAGGTTGGGTTAGTACTTTCTCTCCTGTCTTTTAATCCTCATTATTATTATTATCATTATTATTATTATTATTATTATTATTATTATTATTATTATTATTATTATTATTATTATTATTATTATTGTTGCTGGTATTATTATTGTTATTATTATTATTATTATTATTATTATTGTTATTGCTATCATTATTATTATCTTTATTATAATTATTATTATTACTAATATTATTGTTATTGTTGTTGTTATTATTATTATTGTTATTGATGTTGTTATTGTTATTATTATTGTTAGTGTTATTGTTGTTATTGTTATTATTATAATTATTATTATTATTATTATCATCATCATCATCATCACCATCACCATCATCATTATTATTTTATTGTTATTATTATTACTATTATTATTATTGCTGTTGTTATTACTATTATTACTATTAGTATTACTATTATTACTATTATTATTAATGTTATTATTATTATTATTATTATTATTATTATTATTATTATCATTATTGGCTTATAAGGAGGTTTCACACTGTTCATAAAGGATTTCCCTTTGAGAACAACATGTTATATTCCATGGAAACTATGTGACAACAAGTCTAACCAGATTTCCAGTACTCTCCACCCATTTCTATAACATTTGCATTATTACAACAGTGCTTAACATTAATAACCGCTATAAGCAGCCATTGGTCTACCCAAGGTTCTAGTTCTATTGGTAGCGGATGTCTAGTAAGTGCTCTCTCCTCAGTCTTTTTATCCTCCTTTAGCTTTTCGACCAATTGGCATCATGATTTGGCGGAGTATTACGTAATGGGAAAGTTAATTGGAGAACTTATAGAGATTCAGTTTTAATGTTCTTGTTTTCCTGTAACTTTTCGGTTTTGTTTCTGCAATTGCTCGTCTAACCCGCGCATGTGCCTCATATTTTAGTCCCCACATTCCAGGGTTTTATTTAATATTTCAGCTGTTTTCATTAATGTTATTTTGTTGTATTATTCAAGCGATTCCGCTGATTCTAATTTCTCCCATTCTCTTATCAAAGTATTCCGAAATTGTCCCTAGTGCTCTTTCTATTATAGGTACTATCTTGTTTGTTTTTTTCATCATCCATATCCCTTTCATCTCTCTGACTAACTCTGTGTATTTGCTCCGTATCTCTTTTTCTTTGATATTTTTATGTGGTCAGAGTGGACAGCTGTCCACGATTTGGCAGGATTTTTCCTTCTCGTAAATTATTACGACATCCGGCCTTCTTGTTTGTATGAGTTTATCCGTTTTTATGCCGAAGTCCCATCGGATCTTTTATTCTCATTTTCGATTACTGTTGCTGGCTTATACTTGTACAATTTGTGTGTGCGTTCGAGATGAATTTATATGCACAATTCCCAGTGTAATACCGTTCTTATTAGTCGGGCTTGTTCTTGTATTCCATTTGAGCTAGTTTACTATATTCACTGACTATATGGTTAATCGTTTCGTCTCTTTGTCCACAGAGTCTGCATTTGCTGTTTTCTTGTGTTTTGTACATATTTGTTTTGGTGTGGTTGGTTCTCATCGAGTTATCTTGTGCTGCAGTAGTAAATAAAAAACGCAAGATTTTATTTTTGCTTTTTATATAAATACAGCATCGTAATTTGTAACAATAAAAAAATAATTTTTACAGTAACATTACGAAAAAAGCCCCTAAAGTCCGTATTAATGAATTCGATATAACTCGAAGAAAAATGAATTCTCGCATACTATTCAGGAAATTAAAGATTCAATTAGATTCCTATTTCAGTCACCTAAATTATTTAGGGTGAAATGAGTTTAGGAATTTATAGCCAAACCTAAATATATATTTTTTTGCTTAACAGAAATAGAATTAATACAGTAAGTTAGGTAAAATTTGCATAGAATGCTCTGCAATCAATAGAAACATTTTGATAGATGTTTAAAGTTTAAAAATTGAAAAATATTGAGTTCGTAAAATTCATTACTGTTAAAAATATTTCTATTACATTTAAAACAACTTTAATAGTTTATTTTGGAAGTATAATCCATAAAGAAAATAAACAACACACTTTTAAATGAGAAATTACGAGTTTTTTATATTGTATTCGCAGTTTCGTGATAGGGGTTTCAAAAGTTCTTACGAAAATGCTGATACATCTAATAGATTGGAGTGTTTATTCGTTGTAAACGTACCCGAAAACCTATAAATGTCGACATTTCCAATGTGAATTGTGAGCTGACTTATGTAAAAAATAAAAAAAAGATATATCAAACTGACTTTTTCATTTAAAAATGGAATTATTTCCTTTCGTTATTAACTTCTTTTTTTTTTTAAATATTTTGTGTTTTATATACATAAAGTACAATAGTTGAATGTTACTGCTTTTATTATATTCGTTTGGGTGGGCACAATTAAATAATTAAGAAAGATTAAAACGAAGTGAAATTTAAGTTTCCGTTCCATTTTTACAACAACCGTAAAACAGCGCATACTCAGCAAGTTTGATCGTAATTTATAAGCATAATGTTGAAACACTAAATCAACATTGTATTTATTTTTTTGCATAATAAATGATGGGAGTATTTTTCTGATTATTTTCTGAACATTTGTTAAAAAAATAATTTGTACATCCTCTTGAAAAAAAGAATCAAACTTTTCTCTACTTTCACAAAACTATTTACAGTGTTCATGTAAAGCATTCATCTGTTCTTTTTATAATAAAAAATCCGTTTTCAAAGAGAAAGGTTTACTGCCAAATTTGTTTTTAAAAAAAAGTGCAAGTTTTTCTGAAAAAAAAAAACTTTCACCTAACAATTTATGGTAAAAAATTAATCTTTTTTTCGGGGAAACAATAACAACTTTCATTAAGAAAAATTGCAAAAAATAATAAAAGTAAATAAACGAACAAAATGCATTTTTTCTTGAGGAATGTGTTCCATTTTAACAAACTGAGCTACAGCAACGCGAGGCCGGGTACAGCTTATATATATATATATATATATATATATATATATATATATATATATATATATATATATATCGTTGGCAGTTCAGCGTTGCCCGTTTGTACTATAAGCTTAAACATATTTTAATTTGTACGGATTCAATCCTCTATTAATTCCTATATATTACAACGAATAATTTTCGCAAAAAACAAATGAAATAATAATAATGATAATGGTTCATCAACTTTCGTCTGTGTTTGTTTACAATATTACATCCGCTGACAATCGTGCATTATCATATAGGGCCTAGAAAGCTCACTTCTGGTTGATGTTTAGTTTTAAAATATGCAAACGAACAATGGTTTACGGGGATTTTAAATAGTACCTTTTCTTTTATCGTAAATTAAAGTGAAGTCATTAAATAAGAAATATAAAATAAAATGGTGAGTCACACTCAGCATATAACATGGGATTATTTGATCTGAAGTCAGATGCCTTGCAACTGAATAATATCACTAGATAGACTAAAGTGTTATTTATAGAATAGTATAGATACACGTATAATATATATATATATATATATATATATATATATGAATCAGTTGTCATACATGAAAAATACTCAATATAAAACGTTGATACATAGAAAAAAAAGGAAATAAACATGACAAAAGGCAACGTGATCATAGATTTAAAATTATGATTTATTTTTCATACATTATTGTCACCACCAATATTCTTCCAGTTAAGACGAACACTTGTAGGGTCTATACTGACTTGAAAAGGGAAACGAGTCCACTAATTTTGATTCCAAGTAGCTTAAGTGCCGTGTATCTAAAATTGTTGAAAGATTCTGTATTTATATTTCCCATTTTTCTTGCAGTCAACAGGATATTTTTGTTTCACTTCCATTCGAGTAAATTGACAAAATCAGTTTCGTTGAGCACAAATTGGTAAAAGGTGAGCCAATTTAAAAAAAAACACCGAACAGAGACGCTACATCATATAACGAAATCAGGAAAAGAGGAATTGCAGGTTAATTGCTTCGTTCCAACGATGTGAATGACTTTAAATGTGATTATTCTATTTTAACTATAGTTTTCTTTGAACCAGTTAGTTATGTACCGTTTAAGTAATGTTAAAACGCGTGTTTGAAGGTGTGTGTTCTGTATTATTAGAATGGTTTAAAGCAGTTAATGTAGTTATGTCACTTTCTTTCTTTAATGACAGTCCTTGAGTGTTGGAGTTATCTTTTCACCTTAATAAAAACAGAAAAATATAGTAATAAAACAATATTTTTCTTTTCGAATTTTTCTGTTCTATTTCTTATCTCTTCTGCATACATAAGACTTCATATATATATATATATATATATATATATATATATATATATATATATACATATATATATATATATATACATATATATATGTATATATATATACATATGACTACTTCATTTACTCACATTAATTAATATATGAAAGTGTTATGGTATGAGTAAGCTCTAAGTATTTACTTAAACAGTGCTCAATAAATAGGTAGAGCTAGGTATTAAGTTATAAAATATATATGGCAATAAAGCTACACAGAATATTCCCCGTTTCATCCACGCTTACGTCTGACGAATCCTAGCGTGAATGAAACGCGGAATATTCTGTGTAACTTACTTGCCATATATATTTTTATAACTTAATATATATATATATATATATATATATATATATATATATATATATGGAAATTTTGGGGGGGGGCTACAGAATTTAATAACGGCTAAATACAGACCAATCAACTTAATGATTTAAAGAATAAAACATGAAAATAACGGTGAGCTGACCAGGTTTCGTTCCTCGCTCAAGGAAAATACGATTATAAAAAAAGTCATACATATAGTGGGGGGGTTGTTTGACTCTTTGTAATAATTGTTACCCTAAGATATTGTTGAAACTACTATTAATTAAAAAAATTCCTATTTTTACAAACCTAAAGAAATCATAGTTAATTGATGTCCTGTTTACCTACGTCTACCATGGCTAGGTAATATCAGTGACCGATTTGCCCAGCAAATATATTTGTCTGTGCAACGATGTTATTTTGCATCAAATCCACGTGTTGTTTTTTTTCAACTAGACCAATGTTGCCGTTCATTGCAAAGATGTTCTTCGCCACCACCATAAAATTTATGTTATTTATTTATTAAACCATAGTTGCAGTGCGCACTATGTTGGACGAATATCGCAAAGATTTCCGTTTGAAACAACATGTTCCATCAAATATTCGTCATGCAAATTTTTCACCCTCGGATGTTCTGAATAATACGTATAGTTCTGCGAGTTGCGGCCACTTTATAAATAACCATGCGTGTGCAACGAATTTCGGTGCTGACATGTTTACGATCGCGAGTAAGTTGTACTCTCCATTTCATTAAAAAATTCTAGAGCCTATTTTTATTAAGTCTTTGAGACCTTCTCTTTGTGAGCAAAAAGAAAATCTCTTTGAACTTAATGTAGTCTCGATATAATTTTCCCCCGTTTTTTTCGTTCCCCCCTCGCCATATATATATATATATATATATATATATATATATATATATATATATATATATATATATATATATATATATATGGCCTATAAAGATGCCGGCAGGGAGGTCATATTTTAATTGTTATATGTGTATATGTATATATATATATTATATATAATATAACCTTCCTGCACGCACCTTTATAGCCTCCCCCCCCAAAAAAAAAACTATAAATACACGAAGCCTCAAAGGAAAATAAAAAGAAAAAGATAACAATAACAATCGCTCCTGATGATAATTGGATGCCCCGATATAATACGCTTGAGAAGAATATGTCTTAACAACACATTTTGGGTGTCATTTTATACAACACCCCAGCTGAAATAATAAAACAGACCGTGTGGCGAATGGAAAAGATATCCAAAAAAATAGGAACGAAGAATAACCTTGCCATGTTAATTAGACATGCTTTAATATACTTAAAAAAATATATGTATTAGTATATTTCCCGTTTCATGCACTGTATTACAATAACAATGGTCATTATTTATTTATTTTCATATTTTGTATTATTTAAATGGAATAGTACAGTTTAAGTAAAATATGTGTAAATATTCTGTTTACAAAAAGTAAATAATGTACTCCTCGCCTACCTATAATATTTATTCTACCTGTATTGATGAAGATAAATGCAGTTTATAAAAAAAATCGTTTGTGACATCGACTGTCCCATTCTTTCACTATCATCTTTAATAAAAGATAAAAGAGAAAATATTTTAATCATTAGAATTCTTTTGAAGTGAGTAATTTTTAGACTTATTTATTTGCGACCTTTTACTGGAAAAGTAGTAATTACTGAGAATACAGTTAATAGAATCAGCATTCCGATCACATCGCGGTTTACCACCTGACGAAGACCAGAGGAATACTGCGCGTAACGTTATGAAATAACAACTCGAAGATGAGAATGATAAACCACAAATAATAAATGAATAAATATATGAATTATTCATCTAAAAAATATTTCAATAATAAAAATAATATACCATTCAGTATGATATAAGACCAGATAAAGACGGAAAACATTGAATATATAAGACTGAAAACTCCAATTTTAATCTATTATATCCACTACGCCAAGGACCTCTTTGAAGCCCGTGGCGCAGTGATTAGAGACGTTAGAGTTTCAGGTGGCATTCAATCCTACCCAAAGTCGACCAGAGGCTTAATTGTCCAAAACGTGATAAGACTAGCACAGCTATAAAAGGCAGTAATTAGTGACGATACAGTTAATAGACCCAGCAGTCGAATCCTGTTGCAATTTACGAAGTTGCGAAGGCCAGAGGAATAGTTAGCCGAAACATTTTGAAACAAAAATAAGAAAATGACGATAATAGTCCACAAATAAATAAATAAACAATCTATTTTGTTTATCAACAATTTGCATTATAATAAAAAAAATATTATTTGCAATTAAATCACTTAGTGGGCTCGCTTTAAAAACTACGTATATAACTTAAAATGCAAGCTAAATTAGTGAACCACAGTTATTTATGCGAGTACTTAAGATACATTATACCACTAATTTATGTTAATACTAGCAATAGGTCCGATTATTGAATCATGATCAATGAATGTTTCACATTCCCACATTTCTATTTAAATTGAAACATGTGAAATATCCCACTTTACAATAAAATCCATTGATTGCCTCTCCTTCGTGAGGAAGCTTCACGTACCTCCCGCAGTGATTTAATTCCCATTATATTCTCTTCTACATGACACTGTAGAAAATCTACTGTTGGCTTCATAAAATGCTTATTATATATAGAAACGCTTGAATTAAATTTTAAAATTCAAAGTCAATTATTATGATTAAATTGTGCTTTATCAGAAACATTTATTTCTAACACGTCCGTTTTGTATAAAAATAACCTACTGTTGAGCTTATATCTCTGCCCTTACTACTTGTGTGGTTTAAGTTTAAAATGAAAAAGTCAAGTATCATTGTGAAAGTGTGCTTTAATAGAAACATAAATTTCAAACGCGCCCCTCACATATCAATGGAAGGTACGGCCGATTAAATAGACTTTTGTGGAAATAAAAGTTCTAAAATGCACTTGTGATTTTATGTTCTGCCATGTGTAAATCTTGGTCAAAATCGCTTGTTCTTTCTTTTATAAAATTATTTCGATTATCAGTTGTTCTATACTTATAGAAGATATTCCAATAGACAAACTATATTAAAACATTGCTAAGAACATAATGTACGCCCGTATAAATTTCAGAAAAGCCGACTCAGTTATTATCGGATCGATAGGAAACACACCAAACAGACAACGTTTCTTTTCTATCATAGTAGACATGCACGATTTATTTCGTAGGATAGGTTTCTATCTTTATGAAATATTTATAACATTTCCAGATGTATCCATATGATATATAGTGTAATGCTAAAAATATTAATCGTTACCACCAAGATGACAAGAACATGTTTTTTTTTTAACTTTTAAATTCGGATAGACATATCTCGGTTTTAAAATAAGCACCATCAAAATTAACATGCCGGTAATGTAAAAAAATTGCGTTCTGGTGGCACTGTTGTCGTCGGTAGATGAGAGGTCTGGAGAGTATTGGGGGCGAGGCAGAGTTTCGAAGCCTAATTAATTCAACCCTTGCTGGGCCGATTTTAAATGTACAGTCAGGCATTGTCGTGAAGGAAAACTGGGTCTTTTCTGTTGACTAATGCTAGTTTTTTTTTTTTTTTTGAGTGTGTCATGCATTTCATCCATTCAACTTGATCGATAAATTATAAATCTCGTGGACGATAAATAATCACCCCAGTCATCAGTTCTTGTTTTTTATAAGAATTATATTATTAAATAAAACTTCTAACTTCGATGTTTTGGTATTATACAATTGAATTAAATTCCAAATGATTTTTTCAACAACGCAAATATTTCTTCATCGCTTTGGTGGCTGCCAAATTATGTAATCATGCAATTTCTCAACGACAAGTTCTCACACCAGCCAATTCTGGTCCATAACCTGAAAAGTAACCTTATAATTTTCAGTATACCGGGCTAGCTTCCTCTAATCATATACGTTGACCTCCGCATTAAAGGGAGTTTGAATAATATTTAAGTCGTTTTCATTATTCTTTGTAACTTTTCAGTCTTCCCTCTCATTCAAATCTCGCAAATTATTTTTCAATTTTTTTCGGCATTGTTTCTAGTGCTCCTTCTATTATTGGCGCGATCTTATTTGTATTTTCTCTATACCTTAGCTCCCTGGCCAGTTCTATGTATTTGTTCATTTTCTCTGTCTCCATGACCTTTACTCTGCGCTGTATCAGGATTTCAAAATCTACAATCTGGCAGAATTTTCTTTCGTGTTTACTATTATGATATCCAGTCTTCGTGCTTTGATGAATTTGTTTGTTTGTATATCAATGTCTCATAGAATTAGTGTTGAATGTTTGTCCTCGTACTTTTTGGAAGTGTTTTAAAGATACTGCCTTCTGCGTAATTTCCACTGTATCCATTTCCTCACTTGATAGTTCATGTTCTTATATTCCTTTTAGTCTAGTTTACTACATACGCTTATTATGTTGATTATTGTTTCGTAGCTTTGTCCACAGAGTTTGCATTTTTATATTGTGTCCTGCTGATCCTTACTTTAAAGTCGGCTGCTCTTATAGCGTTATTTTGTGAGGTTGTTATGAAAGATTAAGGTTCATTGTTTAGGTTTTTTTCTAGACATGTCCGTGTTTTAATTTGTCTCGTCTTTTGTCATTCTCATAAACCGTCTGTGAAGCTGTTTCTCTTGCCATTTTTCTTATCCCTTTCTCGTTTTTTTTCTGTCTTGATTCTTTTTCCAGTGAGTTTTGCTGAAGTGATTATTGTTTTAGTGTTCTGTATCATTATCCCTGAGTGGCTTCCGGGCCTTGATAAGTGGTGACCAACGTGCAAAAAAATGTATGTATTTTCTAGTTCTTTTTCGTTCTATTTATACAGTCTGCTATACACAGCTATTCATTCCCTCCGTTTTTCCTTTTCACATTTAGTCAGTAAATAGTATACTGTGGCTGTAGTGCATTGTGCGTAGTCATGGGTTTCCTGGTCTTCTAGTCGAGATTCCTCAGTTCCTCTTTCGTCCACGCCAGAAACGGTCCAGATACGTGTTATTTGGTATCTCCTATATAGTTTAGTTCTGAGAACAACTTGTTTTCCTTCTAAAGTATTCCTTTCCAATTGTTTTACTTCCTGTTGTTTTAACGGTGTCTGGTTTCAGAATTTCCAGATATTTGTAGCTGTCAAGTTCAGCTTACGCCTTTATCTCTATTTAATTAGGTAGTTCCGTGGCTTCCGTTGCCTTCAGTTTTCTACTCCTCATGATCAGCAGTGCACACTACCATGCCGAATTCCATTCGGATATGCCGACGGTAGATTCTGGTAGTGTTCATTAGCATTTCTCGTTTTTCTCTTTTTTTTCGTTTTTTTTTATTTTTCAAAGAGTTTCAGGGTTTCTATGTACATTAGGCGACTCATTTTTTTAATCTGTATTAGTGGTTTTGTATTTAGCTTGGTACTTTCATAGTATCTTATTAAAAAGTATCATATCTATGATTAACAGTAGGGATTACATGAAATCACATTGGAAGAACCCTCCTTGTATTTTAATCTCAGTGATGCACTGTCCATAAGCTGTCAGTTCAAATATCTATGTTCTCATTACATTTCAAATAAAACTGATAATTTTGCCTGGTATTTTGGACATTCTAAGGCATTTTTCATCCATACCTAAGGAATCCTGTGATACGCTTTCTTGTAAAAGCCTAGGCTATGTTTTTTTTTCTAATTTAAACTTCTTACAAGATAGTGGATCATATCTTGCCCTATTCTCTTTTTCACATCTTTTTTTCCTTGGGGAGTTCTCTACAATTATGAAGAGACTGGTAAATGTATTCCCTTAATTGTGCTGTTCTTATTTTCAACATGGCAGGTTATCATGTTACAGGCATACAGTTGGAGGAGATAGTTCGATTTATTGTGTAATTTTGTCATCAGTCTGGTTCTCCCTTTGGTCATCTACTCTTGGCCTGACATCTCTATCGATGCATATTTTCGGGATTTTAGTTAGTCTTTCCTGTAACATTTTAGATATTAATAATAAAATTAATAATAATAATAATAATAATAATAATAATAATAATAATTATTATTATTATTATTATTATTATTATTACTATTATTATTATTTTTATTATTATATGAAAGATTTACATTTTTATTATTATTACCATTTCAAAAACCATTCAGTGAAACACATCTGAAGTAGAATAAGAATGCATTAGTCTATAATTCTCACGTAAATTGAAAGTGCAATATTATTTACAATTAGGTTCTCTGTTTTATATTTATATTTATAAGTTTATCATTAATTGAAAAAATAAATGAAAACCGTTTATTAACATTTCTAGGTTTGAATAATATTGGAAGAATTTAAGAGTCGAATACAATGTAGATTTCAAGATTTTTTTCGAGCTATACATGTATTAATAACATTGAATGCTTTGGAAAGACTTTTACCTCATATGAGTTTATAACAAGATTAACATAATATTACATGGTATCAAGTAATTAAGTTGCAAATTTCTGTGCATAAGTACATATTAATAACTAATTATCAATCTATTAAACGCTAATTATTAACATACAATTTAATGAAAACGGAAATCGTAATAAAAAGTAAAACAAATCCCATAAAAACATGATTATGTGCGTTTATGACGATGATACTTTATGGCTGACTGGGATAGCTTCCGTACATTTATATCTGACCTACCTCTGCATTCCATGTTTAAAAAGGATGTGTCCTCTATAGTATCAGACCTGACCGAATGGTTAATTGTAGGCATAGACCGATTCATACCATCAAAAAAATTCCAACAAAAACCTAACAGCCAGTCATGGTTCTCCCCTGAATGTGCTGCAGCCATCGTGCACAGAAATCACTTTTTCCATAGCTACCAACGTAATAGATGTACTGAGACTAAAGCTGCTTTCAGGACTGCCAGCAACCACTGTAAAAGAGTAATAAAACATGCAAGAGAGCTATATGGTAAGTCTGTTAAATCCAAAGTAGCTGGGCAGCGGCTTGGTTCCCACCAGTTCTGGCAAATAGCAAACAGGATCTTGAACAGAAGCGTGCGTTCTATCCAGACTATCATCAATGGACCTGAGGTCATCTCGTCAGCATCAGACAAGGCTAGACTATTTGCCAAGAACTTTGCAGCTAATTCTACCCTATGCGACAATGACCATCAACTCCCTGTATTTCTTCCTATAACAGACAACACGCTATGCAACATACAAATATCTGTATGTGAGGTCGCCAAGCTAATCAAGAATTTTGATTCCAGTAAAGCAACTGGCCCGACGGCATTCAACTTAAAGTGCTGAAAAAGCTCCAACCAAAACTTGCCTCCATACTTACACAACTGTTTAAGCGTTGCCGTAAAAACAAATGCTCTCCAACACACTGGAAAACATCATCAGTATGCCCTGTATTTAAGAATTCAGGTGAAAAGTCATCTCCCTCTCAGTACAGACTAATAAGTCTCCTGTGTGTCATGAGTAAGTTGTTGGAATCCATATTAAATAAAGAAGTAGTAAACCACCTCAACAGAAACAACCTTCTTAGTGACATGCAATATGGTTTCCGCTCTGCAAGATCTACAGCGGATGTGCTAATGGTTATATCACATAGGATTAGTGAATCTCTTGACAAAGGTTTCCTTTCCAGGGCAATTGCTCTTGACATATCAAAGGCCTTCGATAAGGTATGGTATAAGGGCCTACTTCACAAGATTTCCAGGAGCTGCTAAAAACAGCCTATTCTGCTTGACAGAGTACAAAATAGACTTTGTGGTTTAGTGGGGGATGCCCTTTTCTCTTCCTTGCAACCTCTCTCTAACAGAAGAGACGTTGCAAGCCTGTCTTTGTTTTATCGCTATTTCCATGGCATCGGTTCGTCTGAGCTCCAATCCCTCGCCCCACCCTCGCCAATCTTTCACGAGAAACACCCGTCTGGCTGAAACTACTGTCAATAATTTTCCCAACTCTTTATCTGTGCCTAAATCCAAACGTAGATTCCATGAGCAAAGCTTCTTTCTTAGAACTGCACGGCAGTGGAACTCTCTGCCGCTTGCCTGTTTCCCACCTGACTACAACTTTGACGCCTTCAATTCCAACATAAACAAACTCCTGACAAACCGCCCCCTTAAGTAAGACACTCTATCAAATCCCCCAATACTAATGATTACTACAATACTATCTCATTGATTACTGTACACGCAATAACCCTTATCACTGAGTGGCCTTCGGGCCTTGATAAGTGGTGACCCCATGTAAAAAAATCATATTAGTTGGCTATTATTTCGCAAAATGCTAAATATTCTTCATGGTGCAACATTTTATTTTAAGAATATTTATGAGAAAAATCAATGTGAAGAAAGAGAATGAAAGATGGACTTTGGGCGAAAGCCCTTAATATGTCTATCAGAAGAGGTCACTACGTAATTAATCTCGTAGCCAATGAAGTGCTAGATCCTATTTTACTTTGCGATTTACCTTTAATTTTAATATTGGCAAGCACAACCAGAAACAATATTCTGATGACATTTCAAACGTGTCTGTGTACTTTGATAATAATAACTCTGCAAAACTCAACTTTAGTTATAAAATAGTTTTTTAGTTATCACAAGTTTCGCTGTGAAAACTTTAAGGATACTTTATTAAATATGGGAAAGTGAAGCCTAATAAAAGCTTTGGTTTATCTGGATGGTATAACCGAATGATTTATAGCTAAACGATTGACTTATGTTCTTAGTTGATATTTTATTTACTATTTGGCTAATTTACCACGTTTGTTCAATTAGAAACTATGGTACTCATAATGAACGGGGAGTGTGATCAGAAGAGATTTATAGCTGTGTGGATTATGTAGGATTATTTGTTTACACATATTCCTAACATACAAGGCACATTGTCACTTAGATAGTAAAGAAGGCTGCGAAGTATGAACCAGAACTACACGGATCCAGTAGATAGAAATGGAGGAATGACTGTTCACTATATATATATATATATATATATATATATATATATATATATATATATATATATTTCTGTATGTTAATATAGCCATGGAATGAAACGAACAGTATGGGAATGCCTTCTACGTTTATTGCACTCGTTTGACTAAAGGTGATTGCAAATTCTATCGTTATGATGACTGAGTTATTCATCTATGAACTTGCATTTCTATATTTTTGTTGCACATAACAACGGCATGAAAAAATCAATTCCTGCAATGGGCGTACGTCATAAGTAAGGATGTGTAATTCAACCTCTGTCAAACGTTAATTAGTAATGATAGCGGCTATGAAGACGAATAAAATCTGAAGCACAAAAAACCGGTCGTTTTAATGGTAACACTCCCGTCCCGGAAGCTCTTACAATTTCAAATAAGACTTTGATTTTACTTTTTGTAATTTCCAGTGTACATATTACAGACTAAACAGCTATTTTCTATCTTATAATACAATATAGATATTTTCACGTTTACTCTCAGCCCATAGCATGGTTTTGAGCATATCTTTATTTGAATATGTTTTCCTTCTATTATTTTTGATGAAGCTCATTTTTAATAACGATTTAACTGACGTTCACACCAATGTATATGGAAATATATTATTACGGATGGAACATGTAACTTCTACAGGGTATATAACACTAGAATATTAACGAGTAAAATAATTTCGATAATAAGGTGTATATCACATTAATGCTAAACCAATATTATATAACGTTACTGTAGGAAGCATGTGTATAAATTTCGTTTTTACTAACAGACATTTTCAATAAGTAATGCTTAGCCTGTAAAAGTTTTCCTCGTAAGATTTTATACTGAATATTCGTAAACTAGGGTATTATTAAAAATTCACATTTGACTGAGTTTTACACAGGTTAATTCGCATGGAATCTTTGATAGCATGAAAATAATTGGATTAAATTGTGCAACTAATGACATATGTTCAACTAATGAGACGACGGAAATATTACGCGAAATATTGCTGATATTCTTTAGTTCGTGATATTCTTTAGTTCGTGATATTCTTTAGTTCGAACCAATGTATTCTTTTTAAGATTATATAATATTTCTCAATAACAATGCAACTATAAATCTGCTTAAGATTATTTCGTATAAAGATTAATAATGTAGATTATTTAGATTTATCGGTTTACTGTTAACATTCATATTATTTTCATGCTTTTAAAATACTGTTCTCATCTTAAGTGTTATTTTCACAACATTTTGATCGATGTAACCTCCGACGTGTTTCAAGTGTAGGTGTCGCACTCGGGAATGTGTTTGTATAATTCAGGAATCTGGAAAGAATTTCGAAATAACAGCCTTCATTAACTTTGTTGGAGTAACATGCTCCTAAACTAACCCTAACCCTAACCATAACCATAACCCTTCATTAAGTAACATGATCTCGTTTCGTCAGCCATGACTGGATGAAGGTCCTAAGTAATTTGAAATTGTATTTTTTAGTCGCCGACAATATGAATTGAACTTTCAATCTACAGAAATATATCACTTTTACAACAGAGTTTTCCAAGTACTCTAACCACTGTGCCACGGTCCTTACGGACCTTGTGTCACGCCCGACGGAATGCGAGCATGCTTTTACCTGATAGTAAATAAATAGTGTCGTTCCAAATACTGTCCATATTTCTAAGTTCAACAAAATTCTTCCTGAGTTCGACAAGATAAATCTTAAGAACGTATAATATTACATCAACTGAAACGTTTTAAAAATTATACTAAAGATGACAACAGTATTCCGTAAAATCCAAATTGTAAAAAAAAAACACTCCATATTTTAAGAAAATTTAAAATGTGATACTATTGACATCTTAGATATTATTTATACAACGTTTCCGTCAATGTCACCTCTGGCATTCCTCATGACAATCTTTATTGACACAGGGATTTTGATGTCGAACTTAAACATTACTTAACACTACTTCCAGAGCATTACTGAGGGAACAAAAGCAAGTTACATTCGTGTAAGAATACCTTAGTGATTGCAGAGTTCAACAGGGTGCAATTGTGTTGTTATTATTTTGTGTAATTTTGTAATTGAAACGTTGGTCACGCGATTTGAAATATTATTTCGTAATTTTATTATGAAATGTTTCAGAGTTGCATATAAAATCAATATCAACAGAATGAAGAGAAACAAAGGAATAAAATTGAAACTTCTTCTATCAAAAACAGATGTGAAATTAGCTCATAATCCCCCAAAAATGAAAATATACTATTTCATCGAATATTAATTGTTAGGATCTTATTGTAATGCTACTACTCGTAATATAGCATTTCTACTTATTATTCTAATGTGTTAGAATATTACTCGTCCCATACAATTCTTCAAAGTAATTATTAACCTTAGCACGGAGTATTGTTGTAACATCTTTGTCGGTGTATCGTAGAAAAGGATCGTGGTGTTACTGTTATTGTGTTTTTGCCGCCAGGCAGCTTTAAGAAAAGTGGCCAGAATAAAATGTATACCTATACTCTACTAATGTTTATCTTACCAAAGCCTTTAACGAAGTAAGCAGAGAAGACCTCTGGATAATCATGACAAAGTAAGGGAGTCCAAGAAAATGCATTGCCATCGTATGTCAGTTTCATGATGGAATGATCGCCAGAGTGCAAGATCCTGGAAGGAGGGGCTCTGGCCGTTTTGAAATAACAAGGAGTAACAAGTGTGTGTTTTGGCTCCCACCTTGTTCAGCCTCATGTTCTCTGCGATAATGATGGATAACTTCGACGACGCTGATGTGGGCATTGGAATCAGGTACAGATTAGACAGATCGGATTTAAATCTGAGGAGGCTACAAGAAAAATCCAGTATTGCAACAGACACCGTAAATATCTTTCCGTTTTCTGATGATTGTAATCTTACCGAT
The DNA here is from genome assembly GCF_053919585.1 of Euprymna scolopes. NCBI lineage: Eukaryota > Metazoa > Mollusca > Cephalopoda > Sepiida > Sepiolidae > Euprymna > Euprymna scolopes. Next base: position 16,199,050 of record NC_136484.1, on the reverse strand, counting down.
ACTACTGAGGCAGGTATGCAACACAGTGGAAATGTATTCAAACAATCAATACTAAGAAGATCGTGGTAATACATTAGCCTGCTCCGGGTAGACCATATGCAGAACCCAAAATTTCCATTGGGGGCAAATATTCAATGCAGTTGACAGATTCATCTATTTTGGCAGTACGCTGTCCAATAGTATAGTCATTGGCGATGAAATCAACACCAGACTTGCTATAGTAAGCGCTGCCTTTGGAAGACTCCACAAGAATGTGTGGGGCAAAAGAGGCACCACATCCATTACAAAGATCAAAGTCTATAAAGCTGTCATACTAACTATCTTACTCTATGGATAAAAGTCGTGGATTATCTACTAACGGCACCCTAGAAAATTAAATCGCGGCGTTGGCCATGTAGCCCGCATTATAGAGTAAAGACTGCACAAGAATCTTCTGTTTGCTGAGTTCAACAAGACAAGTGCCCCAATAAGCTAATAATGGCGGCCGGGGGAAACGATTTAAAGACACTCTAAAGCATCACTGAAGGCATTCAACGTTGACCCGCTATCATAGGAGCGGACAACTTTAGATAGAATGTGGCGGGATGCTGTTCAGGACGATGCCCGCAAATATATAAAAAAAAGTAACCAACAATCGCTGCAGAGAAGCGCAGAAATGATAGAAAGGATAATGTTTTGAAGCCCGTGTCATCTGTTACCATTCCCTGTTCTCTCTGCAGCAGAATCTTCAGGCAAAGATTAGGATTATCAGCCATCTCTGCACTCATCAATGATGACTACCCCCAACCAACCCTACATGATGATCAGATTGTCCTTGTCGTTTCGACGGACGAACACCAACAACATCTTGTATCCTCCTTTAAGACAGAGTACAAAAAGATGCTTAAAATTAATAGGTATCGCGCTATCAACGAAGCTTCAACTCCTGCTCCATCGTCGAAATATTGCAACCATGCAGCTATTTACATGTAATTTACTATGCATTACAGCATTTGTGATCCCTAGACGTACATATCCCGATAAACTAGACAAGCGCAAATATCCCACCCTTTCATTTTGTCTGCCATAGATGTTATAACACAATTTACTCTTATATCTTCTTCCCTGAAACAGCTAGACTTTGCAATAATCTCTTTTTTTTTATTTCTTTACTTTAGTAGCATGGAAGTAAACACGTAATAAGAAAACACATTTCGCTGCTAAACTCCCTACATAGTTGCATGTAGAAATGGTTGTAAATAGTAGACTATTACGTTCAAGTTACACAATGTCTTTTATCAAGTGAAGAAAAGTAATAACTATTATTTTTTGTACTAGTCATTTTAAAGCCACTTTTGTTACACCTTTTTGATCGAAATTAAAAAAAAAATATTAATGTAAATCTGAAGTTATAGATTTGCTGATATTTTCTGATATCTTAAAGCGTATAGCGAAATTAATATCTCATTCAACCTCAGATTTTCAAATTTTGAATTAAGAATGAATGGATACTGACTTCTCTTTTTACAGTTAAAACACTTTAATTGGAACGAAGAAATTTCCAAGGTCAACTATGAAATTTAAAACAATTACATTTAGCGAACGATAATAACTCGGGGAAATTAGTTTTATTCGTAGTGCTTTTAATCTATCTTGCAAATGCAATTTGTTTTTTAACATAAGTGTTTACATTTGAAGATAACGACATAACTGCAGAGATGTTCGAGAGGAGATAATTAACTCTCTCTAGCTCATAGAAAACTAGTTTCGGCATTTCAAGAGTTGCGTTATTATTTTAAGCACATACATTTTAAGAGTAAACATATCTATGTATGTACAAAATGCACTTTGCGTGTGTCACTTCGTTTCATATGGACTTCGAAAAGGTTGGGATTTTTTGTATTATTCTACACAAATTGTACTTATGTGTTCAGGAGCAATATTTAATATATTTTTTTTGTCGGAATGCCACCTATAATTATAAAAAAATGCAGGAGGGAACAAAGCGCGGAACGATTGTTACACAATAAATGCCGTTATATAGAAAAAATGTATTTAAACGCATAAGGGGCCGGCGTATAAAATCCTCAGTGTGTTATTTGATAAGACAGAGGCGCGTTTGAAGTGAATGATTTTCCTTAGTACACAATTGAATTATGATATTTTACCCTTTAATTCTAAACATTAATTCAAGCCAGTATCTGATAATTATTTTTCAAAGTCGACAATAGGTTTTTACATTGCAATGAAGACAACAATGAAGTATGGACCAAGCGAATGCAGGTTAGAATGAAAGCTGTCGCGTAATTTAATGTGTATATAATTCTCTAGTTTGCAATTTTCAAAGGTTTATTAAATTATAGAGACACCTGACAATTCGTTTGTCGCTGCTCTCAAAATATACATATAGACGAATTTATCAACACGGAAGTTTATTTTAAATTAACTTTTGCCTATCGACCAAGAGAGAGACACGCTTACCTTTAAGGGTATTCGCAATATCGTTAAAAGTAGTTCTTTGTTGAAGAACTTTGCTTACGTCTAAATGAATCATCATTTTTTAAACAGCATTAGAGATTATAGAGGTCAATGCACCTGGAAATCATTTTATATGGTCGTTAATGTGTGTGCACGCAACCACTGCACACACTGGAAAATTGGAGGACTGACCTGGCCTTCTACTTACACAGTGCGTCTTCTTTTTCTAAGTGGTAACCCATCTGGTTCAAAATGATACTCCTGATAACTGTGATCAATGGGAAAATTACATATTTAAAGAATTTTTAATGGAATTGATTCCACAAGTAATAAAATTTTAGTAAATAATGCTTTCACAAACTAGTTTATTAGATTGAAAATATTATTCAGTGCAATTAGAAACGTGTCTATATGAAAACAAAATTAAATATAGTGTATAATTAGCGGATGGGGCGTCTGGTTTGTTTCGAGCGTATATTACAATTATTTATATTATAATTAATTCAGATGGCAGAGCCACTTTTCTACTGTATATTATATTTACGTGATATATATTATTAATTTCAAAATTATTTACAAATAACTTGGATGCGATCAGCTAGTGTCAAAACTAAACCACTTAGCGTTCTAGTCGCATGTTCCTACCAGTTATCGAGAGAGGTAAGAATGATTAGTTATTGAACGATTTGCGGAGTAGAAAAAACTAAAATATGTTGGCAAGTTTAAATAACATATTGAAATTCTAACTTGACAATATATATATATATATATATATATATGTATATATATATATATATATATATATATATATATATATATATATATATATATATCCACGCGTGATTCCTCCATCAAAATGTTATTTATTATAAATCATCCTGTGTGTATGATTACTATTTACTACTAATTTTAGTGTTATGTGTCTAAGTAGTTTACACTTTTATCGCCTACAGATTTCCTCACCGATAGACACACACATATATCTACTGTTTTACTTTTGTAGATTATATTAATGTAATGTCGCACTCTGCTGCATGCCTAACCCATTTACACTTAATTAAACGTATCAATTCAAACTTTGATAAACGTAGACTACAATGTAATATTGTTCTATTTGTAATTTTTGATAAGATTAGTGTAAACTAACGTTGAACCACATGAGTTACGATAATGCTCTCGTAGTTCTTTTATTATAATCTATGATGTGCTAGACTGTTTACGTTCTACTATAAAACTTTTATACGTCATAATCACCTTGCCACATCGGTTCTTGCTGAATCACCGAATGTAAGCAATGTTGAATCTAGTTGCTACTAAGCGGGTGACTACTTGTGATTTCCAAGTGCTGTATGTCTTCTCCGCTTATCTCAGCATTGTTTACAGTCGTCGTGGATTTCTCATTTACCCTGCGCTCACACAGTACCGATTCAGGAGATGTGTGTTGGAGATTGCGTAACCCTGGCTTCACATTTTCACGCGCAGCTGCATCTACAATGATTATCCTTTCTCTTTCGAGACTTAATTGGAGCATCAATTAAAGATGGAAGAGTAGAACTTGTTGTGTACGCGTTGCGGAGATATGTCGGGTAAGGTTGTTAGGTTCTGGCTACGACAGAGAGTCCTCGGGGTAATTGATAATCCATAGATGATAAACACTAAAATGGTTAAACGTTTTTTACGTTTAAAAGTTTACATTTCGTCGGTTACGTCTGCTTCAAACATTTGCTTTAATTCTCTGCGTTCTTAGGCTTTAGCATTCTGGACGGAGAATTAATAATCCTGTTTGGGAGCATAAACTAAAAAGTGTAAGCTGTAAAAAAGCAAACACAGCATTTGTAAAAAGAAATATTAATATATATATTGCAATTTTATGAAGGATATTCTATTTAACTTGAGCGTGTCTTTATACGCAACAGTTCGTTTACGAGAAGATCGACAGTTTGACTTTTGCGACCGACTCATACGGCGTCCCAGCTTTTATCTCGTTCTCCTATAATGACGTCAATATTTAAGAAAGAGACAAGAGAAGACGAAGAGAGAAGAAATAGAGAACGATAGAGAGACTTCAATACACGTAAGCAATACAAGAGTAGTAGTTTCAATTAAACATACTTCGGATGATAAGATTAATGGGTTCACTGACTTCAACTATTCAACACTAATTTCGGGCACTAAAAGTTTATAAACAATATGTCAAATCCAGGTAAGTAAATCTCTTTGCCAATAAACTTTTATATCGCCATGTTTTCTATAAAACAGTTTTTTTTTTGGTGGGGGTATGTTACTGGTCTCTTCAAAAAAATAAATAGATAAAAGTCTGACATAAATGACGTAAATGATGTATGCTACTCTGTCCCCCAAATGTCCTTATAATTCACTCATAATAACACATAGAAGACGTAGGAAATTGCAAGTGTAAACCATTAATTACTGCAAATTTATAAACAGGCGGTCTGTAAAACAGAATTATTAAGTTATAATTTACGATGTGTAAATATAATAACGAGTAGAGATGACGTGTTTAAATATAACATTTTATGCAGCGAGAAATACTAAATACCGTCAGAATACAATGTATTAAATAAACTGTCTTCTTTAAAAGCCAGTGTTTTATAAAGTGGCTGCCTTTAAACTAGATGAACTTATCTTAGAGTAATCCAAAGCAGAATGTGTGTCTATTTATTCAGTAAGCAGGAATGTACCAAGCTCAATAAAAATTAAGTTGAAAGTAAATCTGTGTAGAGAGCGTCTTTTTTTAAGTAAGACTAGATAAAACGTATGCAATTTATACAGATGACTTTCGTGATGAGTGTTGTAGAAGACCTGACACTCAGAGTGAAAACAACGTAAACTATTTCAAGATGAAATAATGATGAAATTAAGTAAATCGTTATGTGGCGTTTCCAAAAGAAAGTTTAATGTGTTTAATTCTCCCTTCTTTAACTAATGAACAAAGAGTTATTAGAGACAAAATTCAATTTAAACTAAACGAGTAAATTGGATTGTTGCGTCATCACTTAATTGGTGAATATAGGTATTAGATAATTGAAAATGATGAATAAAATAAACAAAATTCCTTAACAAAATTTACTTAATCAAAAGAATATTTGAATACATTGGACATTATGATAACTATGTTGTAGTTCACATGCAGACATGTTATATGATTACGTGTAACATCTAGTATGGAGAGTTTTTTTTTTAAATTATATTCCTATGATTGGCATATATTAAGGCAGAACGAGATGTTTATTTGCATAGTTCTTATCTGAAGTATATACTCATTTCGACTATATTAGAGAATATTTTTTCTTATATAAGAATTTGGATTGACTTAGAATGAGTGTTATAATTCAGAGAAAACAGGATATATATCAAAAGAAGGGATGTGAAACACATTCATTTAATAGGAATAATAAATATATATATACATTTGTTTAAAAACATTTTCCTACCAAACTCCTCCATTAGTTTTATGTTTACGGTCATAAAACTTAATATATAGAATATTTAAAATTTTTATTTGAGTTTTAGCCGGAGAAGAAGCGGATATATGAAGATAAAAAAATGGAATTTCTCGCCTGAAGGTCGAATGACGGCATTAAGAATATGCATGCGTTGCGTAATAGCTATGGGTTCATGTCTTAATTTTTAGCCTTGCAGCAAACATTTCTATATAGGAATATATATATATATATATATATATATATATATATATATATATATATATACATATATATATATACGCATATAAATTTATATAGAAAAATATTTCTGTTTACTATAAGGGTTTAACGCAAATATTACGCAAGTATATATCATGTAGAATATGTGCATGAACATAATTACACGTAAGAGTATACTAAAGGTGATCATGGCATGATAAAACCGAAAAATACAATAATTAATTTATAAAAATGAATGTGTAAAATAATATACAATTCTGCTAGTTCTTTTGAAAATGAATGCAATTTCACAACCCATATAATAGAAAGTTTTATTTTTTATATAAATAAAAAAGGTTTTAATATAAATATCAATACACAAAAAAAAAATCGCAGGAATATTGATAACTATTCACCTTCTTCGAAACGGAACGCTGTATTTAGATTACACAATAGCGCACACTAGATCCAATTGCATTAACTCCGCAAGATATATGCTGTTTAAAACCAGAGATTATCCCACATAATTGATACATAGGTGCACACCTGGACAAATTGATCGGAGCGTTAGCAATGTGATTTGCTAGCGGCTAATTTGAAAGAGTTATAGATTTCACCATTATCCACTAACACAAGGTTTACTGTTCACGGTTGATCGACCTTAATTTCGGCGATGTTAAGGCCATGTTACGGTCAGGTTTATTCTATGCTTGAGGTCACTGCTTTAATGAGGTAGGCTAACTTGGAGGGTTTCAGCGAAACTCAATCAAATATAAGTGGACAGCTTTTTACAAGTTTTACGTTACAAGGTCACGATGAATAAACAAGACAGGACTTATTTACGGCATCAGATATTTGAAAATATAAACTAGCGACTGATGTGTATCGACCTATTTGTGCATGCCTATACATATATATTATTATTTGCTTTTACATAAGCTGTAATGTGGTGCTACACAGTCATTAGCATGTTTCGGTCCTCTAGTATTTGGTAGCTAGAGACCTCTTCAAATTTTACAATGAAGATCTTAGCTTATCTTCCGGTGAAAGTCATAAAGAAATAGAAACAAGGGACGGGGTTGAGCAATGTGTAATCAAAATTAAAAGGGATATGGCAATAAATTAACCTTGAATATACTTGCGTGTATAAAGTTAATTTAGAGGTGCGTGTGGATTTTGCAAGTATTTATATATATATATATATATATATATATATATATATATATATATATATATATGCGAAGCTCGCGGTTTGTTTACAAACAAACGTTTGAGCACTTTACGAGTGGCGGACGGATGTTTATTTAAATAGACATTCGGACAGATTAGTTGCGGGCAACGGCCAAGGGGTACAACTGCCGACTGTCATCACGAGGGTTCTAGGTTCGATCCTCGGCTTGGGATAGGTGCTAGTCTAGTCTAGTGATACAACGAAACAGGACTTATTGTCGATGACTAAAATATATTTATATATATATATATATATATATATATATATATATATATATAAAGACAAAGGGTACCCTCGTAGGAGCAGCTGGGCATAAATGTGAGGCAAGGGTTAAAAATCCCAAACCTCACCTCTCCTGAATCGCCATTGTTTGAGTCCAGTAGCAAGGAGAACGACTGGAAACAATGCCGAAATAAGCCGACAGCACATACAACACCTGGATGTCCAAAATGGTCACCCATTTAGTAATGACCATAGTCAACGTTGCTTAATTTCGGTTATTCATCGGGAACCGGTGTGCGAATGTGATTATGCCGTATTTTACCATATATATATATATATATATATATATATATATATATATATATATATATATATATACACTCATATTACTATTTATGCATAATAAATATATATCTTACTGCAAAATATATATTATTTTATAGAAATCGGTCTAGAAACAGACTGAAGCCAGGAAATATCGGAGGCACATGAGAAAAACAATAATTATCGCAAGGGCCAAATATGCGTATGGACATATTTCTTGAAATGGCCATACAGCCGTAAATAGAAGGGTGTATTAAAGGAAATATAAAAGAGCGAACTTATGATGACCACTAGACCAACTAGTCAAATGAGGGTTAACAAAAGAACCAGGGAAAATATCACATATAATATTATAGATGATAAGAAGATTACCACTATCACGTCTGTGAAAAAGACTTTGAAGAGAAGAAGATAGTGTGGCGCCAATTAATATGCAGATACATTCCTGAACCTCAGTAAGCATCTAAAATGGTACTAAGATTCACTGGAATAAACATGACAAATGTATCTTACGACTGAGCTGATTGTAATGGTAGAGAATAACCTTGGGTGTATGAAAGCATTTGAAGAGATATATTAGAATACTACAATAATTATTTGTTATATCATTTAAAATAACAGAAATTCTGATATATCAGTTAAGACATACTTTAATATCATTTTCATACGTATATTAACCCCCATTTATACTATAAACATTCTTAATGTAAGAGTTTACATAGTTATTAAAGTATGTATGAACGCGTTATGCAAATATTCTAGAAATGACAGTATCAGTTTTTAATGTTCAGAAAAAAATTAAATGTTTGATAGTTTTTAAATTAACCTGTATCATAGGGCGTGTGTGAAATACATTTTGTAGATTATTTTCCATAAAATAGACAAAGTTATAAATAATCATAAGCATTTATACTAAGTAAATATAGATGAGAAAATGAACAAAAGGTTATAAATACATATCAGTATTAATGCATAATATATATAAATATATATATATGTGTATATATATATATATATATATATATATATATATACGCATACATATATACGGATATATATATGTATGTATAGTAAGTTATAAAATATGTATGGCAATTTAGCTACACAGAATATTATGCGTTCCATTCACGCTAGGATTCATCAGGCTTATGCGTGGAGTGGACGCGTAATATTCTGTGTAGCTTAATTGCCATATATATTTTATAACTTACTACCTAACTCAGCCTATGTATTGAGAACTGATGAGAAGGAAAGTATTTCTGCGAAATTGGCGGATTAAGGACTAGCCATTTATCTAGTGTTTCCTTTTCAGATTATATATGTTTTTAACGCATTTGAAAGTGTTGTTTAACATATTTTATTAACTGTTTGCTCATATATATATATATATATATATATATATTATAATATATATATATATTATAATATTTATTTATATATATATATATATATTTATTTATATATATATATATATATATATATATATATCGATGCCCCTGTCCAGTCTCGAAAGACAAAGGATACCCTCATAGAAGCAGCTGGGCATGTAAATGTGAGGCAAGGGTTAAAAATCCCAAACCTCACCTCTCCTGAATCGCCATTGTTTGAGTCCAGTAGCAAGGAGAAATCCAGGACGACTGGAAACAATGCCGAAATAAGCCGAGAGCACATACAGCACTAGGAAGTCCAAAACGGTCACCAATTTAGTAATGAACATGTTAAACGTTGCTTAATTTCGGTTATTCCGTGGGAACAGGTGTACGAATGTGATCATGCCGTATTTTACTATATATATATATATATATATATATATATATATATATATATATATATCGTAATGCAAAATAGATATTATTTTATAGAAATCGGTCTAGAAACAGACAGAAGTCAGGAATTATCGGGAAAAATTAAATGTTAGATAGTTTTTAAATTAACCTGTATCATAGGGAGTGTGTGAAATACGTTTTGTAGATTATTTTCCATAAAATAGACAAATAATCATAATAATAATCATTTATACTAAGTAAATATAGATGAGAAAAGGAACAATTGAGAAATAGTAATATCTATTAAAAAAGTTAGAAATACATATCTGTATTTATGCATAATATATATAAATATATATATATATGTATATATGTATATATGTATATATATATATACGCATACATATATACGGATATATATATATTTATGTATAGTAAGTTATAAACTGTGTATGGCAATTAAGCTACACAGAATATTATGCGTTGCATCCACGCTAAGATCAATCAGGCTTATGCGTGGATGCAACGCGTAATATTCTGTGTAGCTTAATTGCCATATATATTTTATAACTTACTACTTAGCTCCGTATATGTATTGAGAACTGTTGAGGTAGATACTTAAAGTTTACGCATGAATTTATAATTTCGTATACTCATTTATGTGATTAAATGAAGTAGTCACACGCACCCATATATATATATATATATATATATATATATATATATATATATATATATATATATATATATATAGTATATATATATATATAAGTATATATATATATATATATTGTTTGTAAAATAAGTTTAATTCTATATATTTTACTCTTAGTGTAAACTAATTCGTTTTTTAGAAGTTCAATGTATGCTAAATGTAAGAACGGAATAACATTCCAAGATGCAAAGAGTAATTTTCCTGGAAAGAGTGCCTGTAGCATATTTAATTTCTGTACACAATTAAGAGATCCGTTTCGTCATACAGAAGACGATTATTATTATGTCAATAACACCATTTATTCTTCCTAAAAATTATAATTTCTTTACTTAACTCGAAAGAATGCATGGCAATATAGTGCGACAAAAAGAAACAACTTCATTAGAAGGCATAGCAGTATGTGTTTCTTCTGGCAGCCATCTTCGCTTATATTATGAAGCCAGACACGTTTTATTCAACGTATGAATCAGTGTATTTTTTTTTATTTCATTTTATAAAAAGATAACTTATTATTAATATTACTATTACTTTCCTTTTCTAATATTTATATTCTATAATTTATTGATTAGGGTTTTATTTAAAAAGTTTTAAATCGGTTAAAAATACAAAACTAATTCTTTACATTGTGTTTCCATACTGTTAAGTTGTTTAATAATTTATTAATAAGACCAAAGTGTAGATTAATATATATATATATATGTGTGTGTGTGTGTGTGTGTGTGTGTGTGTGTGTGTGTGTGTGTGTGTGTGTGTGTGTAAAAGCATAATTTTATATAAAATGAATCACTATACTTTAATTAAGTGCATAGATACTCAAGTAGAAATTATTTCCGGTCACGCAGGACAGGTCACTATATAGCAAGTTTCCCAGCTAGGTTCGACGGGCGTAATTAAATTATAGATTGTAATGGTTAGTCCCCTGTATTTAAGATATATATGTATATGTAAAATTAAATATATCTAATCTTTTTACACCAGCCTATATAAACATATATATACACTCCACGCGCATACACACGCACACACACATATGTATGTATATATGTTATATATTTATATCTATATATGTTATATATATATATATATATATATATATATATACATACACGCACGCAGGCATGCACCCACTTATATATATATGCATATATATATATATATATATATATATATATATATATATATATTGAATATATATATTTAAATACTAGCCTAATTTATGAAAACTTCTTGTAAATAAATACCTCATTATTTTTAGTTATACTACTTGTGATTTCAATTAGATTCGACTTATAGTTTATATTGGTTCCATATGTGCTAAGCAAAAATAATTATTTATAAGATGGCTGTTGAGTAATCTCTTATAAATTTTCACCAAGTGCTTATTTATATTTTCATAAGTCTTACTCCCTGGTCACGTTTTTTAATTTGTGTATCAATTTAATGATTTATCTATCTTTTTAATTAAAATTGTATTTATTTATTTTATTTGTATTTTTAGTTTCATTTTTAACATTTTTCTTTGTTATTAGTTCTCCCAAATTCATTAAATACTAATTATTATAAAATTTAATTTACGTAGCCGTGTTCTAGGCAGGATAGTAAAGCTTTTTATTTGTAAACAGTATTGTGCAAGTTCTTGTCGTTTACTTCAATAAATTATAGCATAAGCTTGTAGAGTCGAGGCTGCAGTGTACAGATTCATTAGATGTCTACTTCTTAGCCCTTCCTAGTTGTGATCATTTTAATTTGTATTCTTTGTTATGTTTTCGTAGTTCTCTTACCCATTTAGCTAAGGATATATATATCTTTTTAATCGACGCATTTTTCTTAATTTTAAAAGATGCTTAATTGTTGGGGGCCTCTGTTTTTTAATGATTCTTTGTAGACCCTATACACGTGCATTCATATACTATGAAAGTACTAAGGAATATCCCATCTAAAAGGCATTCGTTTTTGTTTTGACTTGTTTCAATTTCAGTGTTTTGGCTGCTACCCTCTAATTTCCTTAATCGACTTATTTATTTGTTCCTTATTGAAATTTATTATAGATTTAGGGTAAGAGATGTTGAGAACGATAATGTTAATGTATTTTTATTCAAGATCTTATTTGAGAAGTTTCTATCAAGAATCTGATAGAATTCCTTTCACATGACTTTTTGGATGTGCGCAAGTTAAACCATATACACTCTATAAGTCTGGTGTATCTTCTTATTTTTTGTTCCTGATTTTTTTTGAAGTACTTACTCCTATTACATTTGAGTTATCAATGGCTATTCTATTCTTTTTTAGAATTGTATGTCTAGAATTTTCGATATTGATATTTTCCATATCTGCTATCTCTGGGTGCATTATATTAGTGCTTAAGACATTTAATTTTCCTTATAAAACCTAATCTATCTAATGCTTCGTTATAATATTTTCTCACTATTATATATTTGTTCGATATTATATAGCGTAGACTTTCTTGAGATGCTGAGAATGATGGCTTTCTTCACTAAGTATAAGAATGAGATTTTGATTCGAAATAATATAATGTAATATACCTCTTATGTCAAATACAGAGTCTGTAGACTGAAAAGTGACACATTAGTTTGGCAGAAAAATGTACACACAGAGACAGTTTCATATTCATAGACATAATAGCAGTTCAGCCCGTCTTTGTTCGAGGCTTGTGTACTGTTCATAACTTAGTGGGAATATATATATGTATATATATATATATATATATATATATATATATATATATATATATATATATATAAATGTTTGACTAATATCAAGGTAACCTAAATCGAAGATTTCAATTATTTCGACCCAAAACGTATGGAGGAGTTTGGTAGAATCTGCAATGGTCAACTCTTTAAAGTTTGACTCTATACCAGCAAAACTTTCGCCTCCAAACTGATTTAAAAACTTGCTGCATGTCTGAATACTTTTTAGTAAAATTTTCAACATTGGCTGAATAGTATGCTAGACACGGCAAAGATCAAATATTTTGTACTTTCAATCCTTAACAGGCACGTCTTCGACCAAAAACCGATTAAAAGCTTTACCTATGTCTGAATACACTTTTTGTAAAATTTCAAATATTTAAACCAAAAATCGGCTGAGTAATTTGGTAGCGACCGCAGAGGCTAATTATTTAAAATTCTGATCCCAATTTGAACCCCCTTACCATTCATTGTTTTAGGCTCAAATCAAATAAAAATGTTTGATCCATGACAAAGTAAACTACATTTAAAATTTCAAGTGTTTAGATCCAAAATTGGTGGGGGAGTTTTACTCATCGACAGCCAAATTTCTGGCTGAAAACCAACTAAAAAAATTTTCTCAAATCTAAATACCCCTTATGTCAAATTTTGAGTCTGTGGACGGAAAATTACCAGTGCAGCTTGGTAGAGAAATGTACACAAAGGCACACACATACACACAGGCAGACAATTTCACTTTTATAGATATAAAGATATATTTACAGTATTATCGGTAGTTTGTTTAGAAATTTGTTGAGATCAACTATTGGTGTTTTGGTTCTTTGTATGTTTATTTCAAGCCAACGCAATCGATTTGTTATTGTTTTTGATTAATAGTCGAATCAACCGTGATATGTCTGCATTTATATATTAAATTCGTAAAGTATTACAATCTTTCATGTACAGGCTGGAACGATAAAACTGTAGTCGTAAAAAACATAACATTACAGATATATTTTAAAACATTTATTGAAAAAATCATGTAATTTTTATAATGTAGTAGAGATGACATCTATTTGACGTAGCCGCCTTCATCTTAACTCACTGCCTCTATACAGACTCTTGGACTAGAAGCATGCTTTATCAACAAGTGCCGGCAGGAGCTGGTGTTGTAGGCAGACATGTTCATGATAGTGTAGATGTATAACCAAACGAAGTAGTCTACCGAGTTCACGTCGAATAAGGAGTAGATTCAGTGAAAGACGGGTATAGATGCGAAACACTCGTTCTGAAGCCAAGCTTGGGTCGCTTTGGACATGTGTGCCGGGGCCGAGTTCTGCTGCCACACCCAGGGGTTGCCACCAACAATCTGAATCCACCAGGGGATCACCACACTCTTAACCACACTCAGGTACACTTCGGTGTTGACTTTCACGCGACTTCGAAAGTGTGAGGTAGCATTATGTGGCAGTCACTTAAAATCGCCCTGAAGACCATAGCCGTGGACGGAAACTTTGTTGAGATTTACCATCAATGCTTGAACCGTCCTGGTTTGAATTTGGAGGCTGCTGTCAATGGTCATGTTATCATAAGTTGAATCCTGGGGAGCATGAATTGTAGAGCAATGAATCCCTGATCTCGCTCGTTTAACATTGTGTCAATTCCAGACATGATAGAAGGCTCCTATCGCTCTTGGGATCTGTACATAACTAGCCAATTAGTAGATGCTCTGCAACAACAACAAAATAAGAAAACTGAAGCATCCCAAGAAGCCTAACATGCTCTATCTTTTTCGGACGAAAAGAGGTTGTGCCAGACCGAGGTGCATAACAACTAAAAAAATCGCTGGATTACCATGAATAATAAGAACGTTCCCAGAGTGCGGTAAAATGTTTTCGGCCACGGTTATGGTATATGGTGTGATTTCAAGTGAGGACCGCATAATGCTACCTTACATCTTCGAAGTCGGATCAAAACTCAACACCAAAGAAAGCAGAAGCTGAATGTGCCAGCAGGGCGTGGCGCCGCCCCCAAGTCCAAATTGACCCAGGCTTGGCTTCAGAAAGAGTGCTACTTTGAACCCTTCTCCCACTGAAAAAACTCCTCCCCGTGTCTTGAAGTCGCTGAACTATACTGGTTTGTCATACATCAAGAACACCAACATTACCTTCCACAACAACAAAGCCACTCTGATCGCTGCCATATTCCATGTATTCCTCGGGCTCCCGCTGGCCATTGTTGAAAACGCATGCTCCTAGTTCCGGACCCGTAACGAGGCGGTGATTTAGGCTACACAAAATAGATGTCATCTCTACTACATAACCAAGTAACCTGAATTAATATTTTTTTTTAATAAAAGCTGTTTTCATTTAGAGCGGCAATTTTTTCGTTCAACAATATACAACTCTCTTACAGCCACCACTACTACACTGATAATGACCAAACCTGGTGTGATGACGATCTCTTACATAGGAATGGTGCACACCATTACTACAAAATGAAATGCAAATGTCAGTGGCATGACCCATGCATATATACTTTTCTATACCATACACTAGTGGACCGACTTTGATCAAACTTGACATACTCACGTTTCTCCACCTAGGGATGGTTCACATCATTTTCCAAATAAAGATTAAAAGAGAAGGTCATAGCCTATATATATATATATATATATATATATATATATATATATATATATATATATATATATATATGTGTGTGTGTGTGTGTATATATATTACAGATCACATCACTGGACTCATAATGGGCACACAACAAAGTCTTGCGCGAAGAGCTGGTATGTTTATTATATTTTTGATAAAATGTACTTGTAATGCTAAACAAATATTAAGCCGTGTGTTTCTTTGTAATAGTTTCAATTTTTTATGTAACAATATAAATGTCAACTTTGATATAACTTGCTATCTTTTAAAGTTCACAGTTGAATTTTAGTTTGCTCAGGCGTTTGTTAAAAATAATTAAATGTCTTAAGCAATAGCTGCTCCTACAACATTCACTCGTTACATGGGTGCATACGAAGCAGGTACAAGAACACACAACAAAATCTCGCGAGAATCGCGGGTATCGTTGCTAGTACAAGTATATAGAATATGCCTGGAGAAAATTGAATGATGTTAAAACTAATATATTTGGATTTAATAGAGAACATTTCCTTCTGAACAAACAATGATTTAGCGACAAGAAAAATATATTTTGTCTTATGACCTCATATTTATTATTGTTATAATATTTAATAAAATAATTACAATTGTATTCATGTAAATTCAACGAATGAAAAGATTTTCCGAAATTATAATCGACTAGCAATTTTGTCCTCACATATTATTCAAAATAAATCATGTTGCGGAAATTGTTCGAATGAACGAACTGCAAAGTATCAAGGATATAATTAAATAATTATTAATCTATTTCTATTATGTTCATGCGTATGGGTATTTAATAATTCATTTAAATATAGTCCATACGAAGATTAAAACCATTGAAATTAATTACTCTTTTAAATTCACAGGAATATATTTTCAATTACAACAGAAGACACAGCTATCTGTCAATACACGGCACAATACACACCTAGGTCTCAATAAACAACATAAGACACAGTTGACTCAATACACAGTACTAGACACAGATGGCTCAATAAACAACACAATATACAGATGACTCTGAATACACGACACCAAACACAGCTAGCTGTTAATAAACAAGAGAACGATATATATTAATCATACTGTAATTATGTATTTAAATTCTAGTAAAACAGAAAACAATCCAACTAAAAAGTCATGGCCCCAAATTTTATTTTCAGTCCCCAAAATAAAAAGAGACCATTTCTGTGAATAGCTGGTGACGTTGATTGCTGTGCAGTGCAATTTCTGGGCAGTTCTAGGGCGGCCATGATCCCAGGCTTCGTTTTCTCTAATTGAGATTTTAATTCATTTGTAATCCCAGGCTTCGTTTTCTCTAATTGAGATTTTAATTCATTTGTAATCACCTGAGGAACCTTGCCGGTAATACTGACACGGTCTACACCGACATCTTTTGCAGAGTCAGATAACTCCTCATCTGGAGCACTCACTTTAATAATAGAGCTTGCCGACTCTAGTCTTATAGTTAATTCGGTAGGAGTAAACTAAATACGCTGTCTGTTTACGTCTTTATCATTATTAATGGTATTAGTAATAGTGGTAGTACAACAATTGCTATTGTTGATAAAATTGCTATTAGTCTTTAAAAGCAACGTTGAACCTGGCCAGTACTAAATGAGTGAACATTTGGGATTTTCAGGTGTTGTATGTGCTCTCTGCTTATGTCGGCATTGTTTCTAGTGGTTCTGGACTTCTCCTTACCACTGAACTGAAATAGTGCCGATACAGATGAGCTCTGGTTGGTGATTGCACAACTCTTGCCTCAAAATTACACACGCATCTTCCCCTACAGGAGCATAATTTGTCTTTCGAGACTTAACGAAGGCATCGATATAATTTCTATTATTGTGTAAAAACAATATATTTCTTTCTAATTCTCATTTCTTACGTCATTATAAGTCTTTTTCCTGTAGACACCCTTCCATGACAATGGAATCTAAACTAGAATCAGACAACCAGGCTTTAGACTAATTTTACATCATAGCTTTAGATACTTATATTTTCTTTCACTGTATTTTAATCAATCGCGTCTCTGACAACAAATATATTACACTCTCCCTAGACACTAAAGTCAAAGTACATGTATTTGGTGACGTCAATGCCAACCACAGTTAAAGGCTTGGCTTCTTTAACTGACACAGCTAGTAGCATCACATATAAATTTTCTATATCCCATTCTTTAACACTGACAATAACCTACCAGCCCCGTCTCCCAGAACGATAGGACTAGCAAGCCTCAGTTCTTGGCCCAAAGTTCCTAAAGATTGTGTTACAAACGCCCATTGCTCTGCCGGGAATGTTGATCACGCTGCCATAATGATAGACATTACTCAAAACTATCGATTAGAAGTTTAAGTGCAACTGCTCAAAACGACAAAGTACTAAATTAAAACTGACTGTGATGTCATCAGGGATACCATCAAAGATGCTACATGGGAAAATTTATTTTCTCTTCTTGCGGAAAATTGCGTAAATCAGACAACTGAATGATTCAAAGTGGCAATTAAAGCACATGTTCCCATTTGGAGGTTCTTTAGTAAAATCAATTCCTCCCAATGGTTTAGTTCTACTTGCGCGGCTGCTATTTCTCAAAGACAGCATGCATGCCGGAGATTTCCCTGACATTGACCCGGTACAAATAGCCTAAATTTATAGATACTAAAAATACTTGTAAGAAGGAAAATACTACAGCTTAAACAGAATATACTGAATCCGCCAAAAAATGCATTGAAACACAGAAATTAGAAATTCATGATTTCTGGAAATTAAGAGCAATGCTTTAATAATGTGCATTCAACATTTTCCACACCATCCCACAATCTTGAAATTGTTTGCTCGGCAACCGGGACAGCTTACATACTTGTCCGGCAGTTTACCTCAAACTCTACTTTGAACACAGCAAGCCACTTCCTTCAAAATTTTCCTCTGCGATCATAAACCAGAGTAGATTATCTGAAAATCACCCGGTTTAAGTACATATCATCATAAAATCCTCTAGACACCTCAAAAACATGTACCTGATTTTATCCCGGCTGTACTATTAAACGATGCTTCGTTGAGCTTGTTACAGATCTCTTAAAACTTTTAAACAAATTCTATAACAAATTTCACGTACATGACTGCTGGAAAACTTCTTCTGTGGTACCAGTTTACAAGAATTTTGGCGAAATAATTTACTCATTAAATTATCGCCCCATTAGCCTTCTCCATCTTTTCGCAAAAAAATGTTTGTGTCCATAATTAATCAAGCTCAAGTCCACTGCCTCACAGCTGCTAAACCCATACTATAGGTAGATTCAGCTGAGAGTGTATGTAGATTCAAGTCTTTTCTACTGCAGGTATACTACCTGTAATCTCTGAACCTATATACCCTGCAATGGCGAAAGCAATGTAGGCGTGGAAGTAGCCCTATATATATATATATATATATATATATATATATATATATATATATATATATATATATATATATATATATATATATATATATTAGGCGGGGTATAGCACGATAAACTTCTCATGTAAATCAGGTCCTATGGAATTACTGAACGATTACTTAACATAATTGAATCCTTCATAAATAAGAAATAAATACAGATTGTACTCGATGGTCGTCTGTGCGTGACCCAACCCCCTGAGGTGGTCAGGTTTTACATGAATAAGGTTTATAATAAAGTAAAATAAGAGCTTTTCTTATGTACTGCTCAATAGTCCGTTCCCTTGATTCTCGATGTATTTGGTCGATGATGCAATCAAACCGAGGAAGGAAGCCTTGGGTAGCGATTTCGATATTGATAATACGATTTAATAATAATATTAGTTATAAAAGAAAACCAATGATTTTGAGAGAGTAGTGTGGAAAGTGGGTTCACTAAATCGAGAGTAATATCTGACCTCGAGGTCAATGTCCGTGGACGGTTAATGTGGGATCAAAGTCGATGGAGATTTACTTATATACCCGACTATGCACTGAGCCAATCAGAAAGAGGGGAATATGTCGGACCTACTTCTGATTGACTAGTTTAGACCGATGAAGTTTCACTCCTATCCTATACACCTCATTATATCAGATTATGCAACATCAGTTTTTAAGCCAGTTGAGGGAATTTAGGCATTGGAATAAAAATAATTAAGTTGACGGCAAGCTGAACTAAAAAATATACAAATTTATGATAAATTATTATGCATTGTTTTTCTTTTCGATACGATTAATGAGAAAAGCAATTCTAATGACGCAGAGTAAATAAATGCCTACATCCATAAATAAATGTGGTATAATTATTAATTGATGTAAGCATGATAAGGATTAAACTGATCAAGGGGTAAACTTTATAAAATTATTATAAAATTATAAACTTTATAAAATTACTAAGCCAACAGTAAGATCTTTTGAATAACAAATTCCTAATCCAATCATGATTTCATATTATATTATAGTAGAATGTTCACTGTTGTTAGAGAAATATTTGTATTTGAAAGAACACACACCACAGGAGACTTTTGATGAAATGAAAGAAACTGATGGTGATAATGCCTCATCATATGACCTTGTAAACCGCTGGCATCGTGAATTCAAACATGGTCGGAAATCTGTGAAAAAAGGCCCTAGACCTGGTCGCCTGCCTTCTTCCATTGATGGGCCATCTGTCTGTCAAGTTGAGGCTGCCATTTTGGAAGATCGGCGAATTACAATTCGCCAAATAGTCCAAAATGTCAAGATTAGTACAGGGTCTGTGGAAACTATCATTCATGCCCATTTGCATATGTATAAGGTGTCTGCCAGATGGATTCCCAGGTTGCTCACACCATTTCAGAAGCGAGAACGCGTTGAGTGCTCGAGGAGGAATTTTGAGATTTGCCAAGAAGATGAGTCAACGTTTTTCAAAAGACTGATTACACAGGATGGAATCTGGTTCCATCATTATTATCCAGAGACCAAAGCCCAGTCAATGCAGTGGAAGCATTTGGACTCACCACCTCCAAAGAAGGCAAGATCATTCTCACAATCTTCAGGGACCAGGACGGAGTAGTGATGACAGATTTCTTGGCAAAGGGTACCACAATTACAGGAGCCTTTTATGCTTCACTTTTTAGGAAATGAAGGGAGACTATCAAAATCAAGAGGCGGGGCAAGGTCAGCAAAGGTACCCTCCTCCTGCAGGACAATGCTCCGGTCCACAACTCGAATATCGCCAGATCAGAACCACGGGCGTGTGGTTATGCAATAGCATCCCCATCCTCCCTACTCTCCTGAACTTGCACCCTCTGACTTTCACTCTTCCCAGCAATGAAGTTGGTTTTGAAAGGAAAGCGTTTCCCAGATGATGCAGTCTTGATTTCTGAAGTCATGTCGTGATTGGAGGACCAACGGGGGTATATGGTCTCCAGAGCAGCATCAAACGATTGGAGAAATGCATAACTCTGGGTGGTTCTTATGTAGAGAAAGACTAATAAATGTGCCAAGAGAAAGATTAATAAATGTGCTACTGCTATGGGAAGTGGGTAAGGGGCATCATTATTTCACGCCCTCGTATATATATATATATATATATATATATATATATATATATATATATATATATATAACTACTTCATTTACTCACATAAAATTAATATGCGAAAGTATAGATTTATGCGTAAACTTTAAGTATTTACTTAAAAAGAGCTCAATACGTAGGTAGAGCTAGTTAGTAATTCATAAAATATATATGGCGATTAAGCTCCACCGATTATTCGGCGTTTCAGCCACTCTAGGATTTGCCAGGCTTATGCGCGAATTCTGTGATTGTTTATCGTTTTTATATGGCCCTCTTCTGTTGAGGATTTTAGTTAGTCAATCAGCTTTCTAGTATCCACCGCGCCCCTTCCTATCAGCCAATGGGCATGCATTTTACCGAACAAAGGATCTGTTTTAAAACTACTATAGTGGTTTAAGGCATACCTTTTTTAATATATATATACATATACATATGTGTACATATATATATATGCACATATATATACACATATATATATAAACATACATATATGTGTGTGATCGTTTATGTATATTCATGTTTATTTAATTTATTTATTTGTTTATTTTCTATTGTTTTTGTTAGTTTTAAAAGTATTTTGTATCGCTATCCTAGAGTAAATTTTATTTGAACACAGTTATTTGCTATTTCTCTTCTACAGTTTAATAGATTTTGGGTTTCTTTAAAGTACAAGATAGCAAATTTTTCATGAAGGCATAATTTACATGGGTCGTCTAAATGCTTACACGTGGTAGCTTGTCTTATTATTTTCCATTCAACTACCGGCGAATGTCCGCTTTCTTTGAGTTTCCAGTATTTATTCGCTAGTTTTGTTTTTATACGGTGTTTTGTTATTGTTGAATGTACTTTTGTGGTCATAGTATCAGGTTTTGAAATCTAAGGAAGTCATGCCTACGTAATATTTCTTTTTATTCGGGTTTTCTTTCGCAATTATTGTTGCCTGATAAACTACGCTTTTTGTTAGACATTTATTTTGAACTGGGCAATGTGTGCGGTGTCTACAGTTGCATTAATCTTGTTCGTTATTAGTATTTTTATTTATGGTATGGTTGTCCAGGGTCGGTTTGTTATTATTATTATTATTATTATTATTATTATTATTATTATTATTATTATTATTTCTGCTAGTGTTAGTTTGGCTAACTTAAATCCCCAACAGAAGAGGACCATTTAAAAACGATAAACAACCACAGAATTCAAGCATAAGCCTGACAAATCCTAGAGTGGATGAAACGCCAACTATTCAGTGTAGCTTAATCGCCATATATATTTTATAAATTACTATATATATATATATATATATATATATATATATGTATATATATGTGTGTGTATATACATACATACATATATATATATATATTAATGTAATTGAATAACCTTACATCGCTTCATAGATGAAATGAGTTTAGAAGTGCATACAACTTGAGAAGTAGCGTAAATTCCTTAAATCTTGCATTTTTTTTTTTTTTTACAATAATTTAAAGAAAAGGTAGCCCGAGGAACCTTGGATCCTGATGCGTTCTCGAATAAATATGCCTGACTAATACAACAAAATTCTACGATCTATCCACATATGTACATGTCCATTAATACTGATTAAAGTTCTACGGTAATAGTTTCATTCCTCGAACTGTTTCCATTTTGAATTTCTTTCATGATCTCCGTGTGTCTGTAGAAGTAATTTAACAAATATCTTACTGCCCCATATTCAAAAGGCGTCTAGAGGTCCAATTTTATGACCATTATAATTAAGCTATTAAAAGATATACTAATAAACAGTTTTACTGTAAATATCTAACTCGTCCATTTTTTTTTTGCCTGATAAGCTCCAGACACCAGCTTTGTTTCATAAACATTAGTAAAGTTAACCTGGTCACTAACAGATTAATTAGATCTTGTGGATACCAGAAGTTGCATTCTGAAGGGCTTAGATAATTCCCTGCAAAACTACAGATATATGAATCGAAAACTCTCCTTACGGGGATTTAAATGTGATTGCGTATTTTATATTCCTTAGAAAATTTCTGCTTAGGTAGATTCTGTTTCAACCCAGCTAAGGTAAATGCTGCTGAATTATTACAAGAAAACTGTTCAAAATCTGTATAGGTTCAGTCTGATACGTAATTGAATCAGAAATAACCTTAAACATCCCAGTTCATATCGACTAAACTTTGATCGCCTGTAATGAAGATGCACTAGGTAAACGAAATTCTGCATTAACTACTAACTAAAAATAACTCTTGCATGGTAATGTTTAAACAACGCATGTAAACGTTTAATATGTAAAGCTTATAAACGTTTTCCTTTAATTGGTCCCACCCCCGACA
The DNA here is from genome assembly GCF_053919585.1 of Euprymna scolopes. Lineage (NCBI taxonomy): Eukaryota > Metazoa > Mollusca > Cephalopoda > Sepiida > Sepiolidae > Euprymna > Euprymna scolopes. The sequence goes on along the minus strand of NC_136484.1, from coordinate 16,175,444 downwards.
AAAGGATGGTGGACCTGTAAATTCACCGTGGTCCGTTATGCCGAACTTTTCTCAATAAGTACGCCTTGCAACTTCGTTAAATTTTGCACAAACATTAAACATGATATGAGTAAAAACGTAGCACAACGGATTTTCTGAGAACATTCCAGTTCCCTCCCTAGGAGTAACTTTCAGGTTTAAATAGCTAAACTTGATTCTACGGCTATTTAAAAAAAGGATGACTTTAATTTTTATAAAATATTCTGAAAAGTAGTAAGGTACTGATTCCTATATAATTTTGTTTGCCTATACTTCGCGATAACTCTTGCGTGTGCCCCAGCGGCTCTTTCATGGCTAATAAAAACAGCCCATTTTCGGAACTATTTTACCATATTCGTCCAAACTTTTCTGTGTATGTCTATTTAGCAGTTTTCATGATGCTTAACTCAAATTTATATATGTTAAGATCTTGGGGACTTTTGGGGCTCAATGGGGTAAATTCAAATTTAAATATCTTAAAGACTTGAACTTTTGGGGCTAAATGCGGGGGCTCAAATGATGGAATTAGTCATTTCTTGTTTTGCATGGAGCTGAACTCAAATTCACACATGTTAAGGCCTAAAGCTGCACCGGTTGTTCATTTTCACCAGAATTTGCCGCCCCTTGGAACTTTTGGGGCAAAATGGGTTGAGGGTAACATACTGTTCTTAATCATTTTTCGTTCACTGTGCACTCACGGGAGGCCATGTATGCTTCACTTGTTTTGCTTTGAATAATTTGTATAAAGCTTTGTTCCTTTTGCAGACAAATCCACCGAGTATTATTACTTCTGCGTATTTGAGTAAGTTGTCTACTTTTAGTCAACTTAAGAACAACCCTATGTTTTTTTAGAAAATAGTAAATACTCTATTAGAACCGGATTTGTCTGGCTTTGATTATTGCTATTTATTTTAAATAGGTTTCTTATACTTTTCTGTGAATGATTTCTTAAGAGTTGGCGTTGTAAACTTTAAAATAATTCTATTTATACTCTTATCAGAAAATCAGTGTTCCTAATCTTCAGTTGCGAATGAATTCTTAACGGAGAATACTGACAAGCGAAGTCACAAACACGAAACTACGACTAAATGAAAAAAAAAATTAAACTAATCATTGTATGCAGGTGTTTTCTCTGAGTCTGTCTAGTTTTGTATTCAAAAACATGTACTATATTTCTAACGATTATTTATTTGAGATAATTGTAATATTGGATATCGTTGTGGCTTTACTGATTATCAAATATTAATAATTTCCTGAGTAATGTCTGTGAAAAAAGACTACTTTCCTATATATATATACATATATTTATAAATATATATATATATATATGTGTGTGTGTGTGTGTGTGTGTGTGTTGTGGTTGTATAATGGGGTTCTTAGAAGTAAATATGAAACCCGCGTGATTATTTAATAATGCTCAATGCAAGACAGGGCTGCTCTATAGTCTGCTAATTAAACAAACATTATTGTTAACATAAGTGCATCCCTGTTTCAGTGGAATCCTACTTCAAGAAGACTACTTCAGCAGACCAAAGAAGAATTGATATTGAAAAGTAAATCAAGATTACATTCGTTTTTATAAGATATAGGGGTGTGGTTTACGTTGTGCAAAGAAAGTGGTCTGCATATTTTTTTTAATTTGAAAAATAGCGATTTGCAGGGAGGTGTGGTGAATAAATGGAGAAGGTGTGGAGCTTAAAAGAGGGGGGACTACGATCCTATGTGGTCAGGCTTTTGCAGGGAGGATTTTGTGGTATTATTTTAACTTAACGGCAGTTTACTGGGCTAAGTTTTCGCTTTATGTGAAGTAATATTATCTTCTCTCTGCTGTTTACTTCACTATATTTGTTTTTTGTGGTTGTTTTTTTTCTGGCTCCTAGTACATTATCCATCTATTTTATTATTACGCTCTATTCATTTATTATTTATTTTATTCCTAGCGTTTTTATCCGTTCATATGCTTCTCGTTTACAAATTATAATTTATTTATTTGTTTATTTATAAGATATATGTCGAAACTATTTAATTAAGAACGAGTGAACCGATATTAGCTATTTATCTATCATTTAAAAAAGGTGGTATAATGGGATTTATATTTTCCACACTACCGCGATGTCTAAATTAATTACAGCAGCCAAGGTTTTCATATATATATATATATATATATATATATATATATATATATATATATATATATATATATATATATATATAATAAATTTCGGTGGCTGTCCTTCATTTATTTGGGTTGTTTTTATTTTTTACTTAATACTAGAGTATTAATATATTAAATATGTTTATAGGCTTCGTTATATAGATAGGCTTTATGACCATATGCATCAAAACGGGTATATAAAAGCACACATCTGTCTATATTGCTGGAGTATTCCGTTCCAAGAGCCGTCAAGTTTGAGTACTTAGTTTGGGATCAATAATTTGGTTGGTTTCATGAGGAAACGTTGCTTTACAGTAATACCTCGGGTAGGTATATATTAACGGTCCAATTACAGACGTGTTAGACTGTTACATTATTTTAGTTCATCGTTTTCGAGTGTTTAATTAGTAACTAAGTCAAGTGCTCTCACCTTTAACCAGTTAATTATATATTCTGTTCGTTTAACTTAGTATTAACCAGTAGGGATAGCGATGATGTTGAGGAGTTGCAAGAGGATGGTTCCTTCCTTAATTTTGACTTATTTATATTTGCTTATTCTTCGAAGCTTTTCGGTGGGTGTAGTTATTAATTAATTAGAAGTGTGTCGGTTTTTAGTAAGTATAGTTATTAATTTGCGGTTTATATGGGCTACTTTGTATCCGTTTAACTCTTATGTTGGTTCATTTATGAATTAATATATTGCGAGTATTACTGGTATAAGGGGATCGTTATTCGTTTTTTTTTTTTACATATTATTTAAAACTTAGCCTCCAAAAAGTTTGTCAGCGTACAGCCGAGTCTATTTGTACATTAATTAGTTTTATGGTCTTTAAAATTAATAAGCTATTAATTATTATTAAGAATATTATTATTATTAATAATAATAATAATGTATATATATGTATGTATGTATGTATGTGTGTATGTATGTATGTATGTGGAGCTCAATCGTGCGTGTTAAAGCAAACAAATGCTCTAGCGTCATATGTAGCTTCTCCCAATCTGATTATCCCCACGTGCACGTCGTGAGTTCTGCCAAGCTAACGGAGCTCTGGTAAATGGCGAGTGTTGAGCGCCAGGAAACTGGATCCCCACTGCATTGCGGGATAAGGTTTTTGAACCAAAGTTTAAGGGTGAGGTAAACCTGACACAAACTTCCAGAGGATCTTAGGCCCTGTAGACTGCGTAATTCCTGACCCAACGATGTGTGGACCATGCTCTGTTGCCCGCTACCTAAGTCATAATCATGGGTAAATGACATCAGAGAGGTAGAAGGAGCTCCTGTAAGCCGTGGTGGAGGCAATCCTTCTAGGAGAGGACAACTCTTATGAAACATCTGCGGCAAAGCACATACCAGTCATCTTACAATGGCTTGTCACTGGGTTATTGTTGCTGAGACTTACAGAGTGGCACTCGTGTCGTATAAGTGTTTGTCTATTTAATACAACGATTACAGATGTTACTTGAGATCTATTCATCTCTTATTTTTTAAATCTTTTTTCTATCTTATCTTTATCTGTCGTTTATTTCTATTGCAAGTCCTATGGCGATGGAGGAGTGGCAACGTGTACAGACTTGACCAGTTGGAGGGACACAGTCACAAAACTGCACAGAGGTGAAAGGAACCCTATCCTAACATCGTTGTTGTGCCTTCACATGACAGGGGCTGACTCCGGTGGGGATTCCTGTGAGCAGCCCTATTCAGGGAGAGCACTGCTCACCCAATGACTTGGGGAAGTGCTAGAAGAGGTGCACTAAAAATTGTCTGTCATACTATCACTGGTTAGTTTCCTGCGTCTAACGATACTTCATGTAAACAGGTAGAAAACAAAAATGAATCTCTAAAAAGGAGTAAAATTCAATAAATGCTGTTGGAAGTACGCACTCTTCTTGATAAAGCGTCATCCAAACATCCAGAGTGCAGGACAACGCTTGCCACTGCAAAGATACGGAGACATGATATAGATATTGCTGCTCTGTCAGAGACCAGTCTATCAGAAGAAGATCAGATGACAGAGATGTCATCAGGCTACACTCTCTTCTGGATTGGTAAACAGGAGGGTATTCGTAGAAATGGCGGAGTCGGTTTTGCAATTAAAACATCCTTGGCTGATACTATGGAATGTCTTTCCGGTATCAGTGATCGCATCATGAAACTTCGTGTTCCTCTCTCAAATAACAGATTCATCACTATTCTTTCGGTCTATGCAACAACCCTTCAATCGAATGAAGATGGCATCTTGTGTTTCTATGAGTCTCTGTGCTCTGTTGTTGCATCTACACCAATTAATGAAAAACTTATTATTCTTGCTGAGTTCAATGCCCGTGTTGGGAAATTCTATGAGACCTGGAGCCATCTTGGCCGTTATGGTATCGCTACCATGATGGCTAATGGCCTTAAACTACTAAGCTGTGTTCAGAATTTAATCTTACTATCTGTAACACTTCGCTGTAAACTAAAGCACAAAGCTACTTGGATACACCCACGTTTGAAGCATGCCCACCTAATTTACTTTATCACAACTCGAAAACGCGACCTTCAATATGCATATACTGTTGATGTCATACACAGTGCTGAATGTGACACCGATCACAAGTTGGTGGAAGGAGAGTTTTACTTACGAATCCGTAAGAAAATTCGTCACAGTGATGTTAAGGTACCTAGCCGTATTGATGTCGCCACGTTATAGTTGCTTGAAGTTCAAAAAAGTATGGCGGAAAAGCTCGATAATCTTGCATTTGATGGTACCTTGGTGAATTTTAAGACTCAGTTTTATTCTGCTGGTGCGGAAATTCTTGGCTTAAGGAAGGAAAAGAGCAAGGACCTGTTTGGCGACAACAATGTTGAAATTAATCAGTTGCTGATGAATAAACAGACCATTTATGAATCTGTACTTCGTGAAGATCATTCCTGTCATACAACTAATTTGCGACAATACAAAGAGGTCAAACCCACATTGCAACGAGAAAAATGAAAAACCAATGGTGGATGAATATAACGTAGCGGATACAAAAGTCGTTTGATACAAAAAATGCGAAGGAGTTTTATTGACTCCTACGCCTCTTCAATATCGCCCCTAATGTCGCAAGACAGTGCTGTTGCGATTAAGGATCTAGGAAATATTTTGAAAAGATGGCAAGCGCACTGTACTTATGTGTTTCACAATCCCTCAGCAGTAGATGCTGATGCAATTGATAACCTACTACAATGTGATATCGTATTCAAAATGGATCATTTGCCTGATCTAGTTGAGGTGCCGTTGGCTATCGCAAAAATCAGAAGTGGCAAGGCACCTGGTTTGGATGGTGTTCCGGTAAAGCTCCTTAAGATTGGAGATGCGAATACTGCTAATACTATCCTTGGTTTTGTTGAGGAAATCTGGGAACGTGCTCCTGTTCCACAGGATTGGATTGATGGTGTCTCGGTGATCATGTTTAAAGGAAAGGGACACAAGAATGTGTGTGACCACTACCGTGGTATTATGTTTTTGGAAGCTGTTGGGAATGTTCTCGCACGCCTTCTATTAAACAGGTTTCTGGAGGGTGTTTGTCCTAATGCTAGTCCAGAGTCAGAAAGTGGCTTTAGGTCTGGCAGAGGAACTATGGATATGATTTTTACAGTTCGGCAAGCCCAGAAGAAGTACATTGAACAGCGGATACCACTGTTTGTGGATCTAATCAAAGCATTTGGCACTGTTAACAGGGGTGCTCTCTGGTTAATCTGCGAAAAAATAAAGTGTCCTCCAACCTTTGTTAGAATATTCAAGGAACTGCACAGGGACATAAAAGCTCGAGTCTCGTTTAACGGAAAATTGTCTGATTAAATCCTAGTTGACAATGGTGTCAGACAACGTGATATTCCTGGCCATACACTTTTCTCTATATATTTTGCTGCTCTACTTGCTCATGCGTTTCGAGATTGCGATAGAGGTGTCATGTTAAAGTTTCGAACTACAGGTTGCATTATTAATCTTAGAAGATTTAATGTCTGAATTAAGCTGCATCATGTCTTGGTCAAGGAGTTACTGTATGCAAACGATGCTGTTTTTTTGTCGCACACTGAAACCAATATGCAGTATATAATGGATAGTTTTTTTCTGACTCCTGCACTGTCTTTGGTGATGTTCACTCCTGTACCGGGCCAGTCATACGTGGAACCGAACATCATGGTCTGTGGTGCTAAACTGGGAGTGGTTAACGCATTTGTGCACCTTAGTAGTTCTCTGTCGAGAGATGGCTGTCTCGACACTGAAATCCACAGGCGAATTCAGAAGGCATCTGTAGCTTTTGGAAGGTTAGAGAAGAGAGTGTGGTCTGATCCTGGCATCACAGACAAGACTACGATCTACGTCTACAAGACCTGTGTGCTAATCACACTGTTGTATTCATCGGTGACATGGACATTGTATCAAACTCACATTAAAAGGCTTGGATGATTTCACCGAAAATGCTTGAGACGTATCTTAAACATCAAGTGGCAAGCACAAGTACCCGATACCGAAGTCCTTGTGAGTGCAGGTTGCTCTAGTGTTGAGACCCTTGTAATCAGATCTCATATGAAATATTGTAGACTGCCAAAACATTTTTACTGGGAGCTGGAAAATGGCAAGCGTCTTCAACACCAGCCTAGGAAGAAGTTCAGGGACTCTATAATGAATAATTTGAAAGTCTTACAAATCGACATCGAAACATGGGAAGAACTTACTCTGCAAAGGCCGAAGTGGCGAAAGCTTGTACGTGAAAGTTGTGATGCTCTAGAGAAAAGAAAGCAGGCCAATAGCAATGTGAAGCGAGAGCTTCGCAAAGGTTTTTATTGGCAGTCATAACCATGACACACAGAGCTGGAAATGCGGCACTTGTGAACGAGTACTTTTGTCAAAACCTGACTACGTCAATCACCTTAAGTCGCACAATATGTTTAGCTCAAATCTTAGTCCGAACCAAACGATCTGTTTAACATGCAGCAAAGTTTGCAAGTCTACTGCTCGTCTTAGAAGACATGTGATTGTTCATAGGGATACTCTTCAACCTCTAGAGGAGGTCAACTCGATGGAAATTGCGTAATTTGTATGTCACATATACGTCAAGATGTGTAATTCTGCAGCGGGAGTGCAGAGTCATCTAAGATGGCATGAAAGACAAGATCGGAGGAACTCAATGTGACAGCCATGATCTGGAAAGATGCAGCTATCATCATGTATGTATGTATCGGGAAAGTTAAAAAATAAAGCAATCTCTTTACCTGGAGTGATATTGGGATAATCGGAAAGCTCAACAAATTGAATTTGTGCTTATATAGAAGATAAAGAATAAAAGAACTACAGTATGAAATACATAAAAAATAATCGTTTTTGTTTAAATATGAATATTACATCGATTACTGGTGTATGATAAATTATGTTCTATATGCATACCCACACACACTCATATATATATATATATATATATATATATATATATATATACATATATATATATATATACGAAATTTGTATCATTTTATCCTATTTTCTTTCCAGTTTAGTTCATTTTTGATCATGTTACTATAATTATCTCTATCCTTCTGTTTCAGTTTACATGTTATATGTATATTTTTATATAAGGTTTTTATTGCTATTCATATCCTTCGTACTTTTTACCTGTATTCATATACATATTTCTCTCATTAGATTTATGCAGAAGATGTTGTCTCTGGCCTTATTTACTATAACACTTATTGTATTTTATTGAAGTTTTTTCATGTTTCTCTACTAAATATTTATCACGCGTTTTATTATTTTTAGCGATCGGTATCTATTTAATACCTCTACACACTGATTATGCAATCTACTATGTTTATCCAACAATCTCCTTATGTTTCCGCCTTATATCATCATTATGCTTTGATATTACATACGCTTTCTCTATTCTTTATATCACGAGTCTCCAGCTTACTAAATTTCACCTAAATTAGTTTTACACCCCAGATTACCTCGATCACCCTTTGTCTAAAATATCCTTAAATACCAGGTATTTTCATTATCCCCTTGCTAGATGTTGCATTGAAATGTTTTCAACTTATCTCCATATAGCCCCGCTTCGGATGAGCAGCATTAGGCTTCGAAATATCTATCTATAAGTATAAAGAGAATATTACACCTTCCCCAATGTCTGTTGCATTAGTAAATCGATAAATAAATATATTTACACCAACATAGTACTTTGTTTTGTCTATGATTTCTATTATTATATATATAGTAGCCGGGTATCTATTTTACAGTATGATTTAAAATTTAACAATAATAACAAGTAAATTTTTTATTACCTACATCTATTTTGCTAATAAGGTTTCCTCCGATGAAAGAAGCCATTAGTTAGAAAATCTATGGCGTAAAGAAAATAACTGGTACTAATTTGTCAAACAATAACATTTATTGTAATTCTACACAATAAAACTCAGAATTTAAATGTATAAGTATTACATACATGTCATTTTTTGGTATAACTTTAGCTTATGTTGGCGATTTTGTCTGATATTTGGTAATTAATAATTCGTGACGTTTTCTTTTTCTTGCTAGTAAAAAATTAAAAACACATGATTAAAATCCATGTTTTATGAAAATGCACTTTAATATTTTTTTCGTGTCTTCCAGGTTTTTTTTCGATATTTGGCTACAACTTTTTCACATGAATTCACTGTACTTTTAACCCATTCATAACTCCTCTATTTCACCTAAATTAGTTTTACCGCTTATGCTCTGTTTCCATTTCAAAAGGTTTTTACAAATCCCTTATATGATTCAAGCCGGGAGATTGGCGTAGTTGATTGAGAGTACTAACGCCGTAATTTTTAAACATTTTGCGGAATTTTTGTGCTCATTCTCGTGTTGAGGTACAACATTCTGATCATGTCCTAAAGAAGTTGCTGATTTCTAGATGTTTTTCTCGAAAATCTACCTGCATATACTACGCTTTAATCTATCATAAATTACTTGTAACTCCCCAGTTCTATCTAATATCATATTGTAACGACTATAGTAGGGATGCTAATGTGTCATTTAAAGGTTTGAAAGCAACTACGATATAGAGGTCTACTCATGATATTCTTAGTTATATTAATTTAAAAAAAACTCGAGACCAGTTTTAATTTCTTAACGAATAATAATGATTTTTTGTTTTTTTTTTGCATATTTATTCTAATTCATATTAAATTACCCACGTTTATGTTTCACAGTCTTAAATTTGATGCACCATCGGATTTTTTGTTTGAACTTTTGCACTAAAAGGACGCTGTGCTCACTGTTTCGTAGTCTGCGACCGGTCGCATCCATTGCAGTTTTTGAATGCAGGCGAAACTATTACAGTAGTACTGTCAACAAATGGATGAAATGCATAAGAAACATCGACAGCAACGCCCAGCATTAGTCAACAGAAAAGGCACAATTCTCCTCCACGACAATGCCCGACCGACGTTGCTAAGCCGACCCTGAAGTAATTGAACGAATTGGGCTACGAAACTCTGCATCATCCGTTATACTCTCCTAATCTAGTCAGTAATATCTTTATTACCTTGCTAATTTGTTGCCTTTGTGGTGTGCAATAATTCTATATCGCATATCTTCGGAGAAATAATTAGTTTTTTTTATATTTTAAATTATTTAATCACAGAATGACATCGAATATTCAGATAATTGGTATTACTATCATGTAAACAACAGTGTAATTCTCTGATTGGTCATTCAATACTATCGAAATAGTATGTATTTTATTACGCAATTGTTCTATCAAATTTTTTTTTTAATTGCAATGTATCCAATACTTTTACGTTGGCTAGTTTGGATCTTACGAGAATAATTGATTAAACCGTGTTTTTAATCTTTCTTTCATAAACAATGAAAATAAATTTACTAAATATGAGGCAAAATGACCAACCTAAAAAGTAGTTTAAACAAAGATTAGCATTTACAAAATACTTATATTGAAGTTTTTAACCTTTAAAACAATTGAAGTTTTTAACCTTTAAAACTATACAAAAAAATATTTTTTATCATTCGTTAGAAAACCATCTAGTCAATAAGTTATTTAATCACCTGCAATCACTGCATCAACTCGCTCTCGATTTTACTATAGTACCAATAATTTATTTTTCAAGGGGTCATCAGTTGTTTACAATGAAACACTGTTTCGGGGATTCAAAAACAAAACAGTATATTACATCATGGCTACCCAGCAGTGTTGATCAAACACCACCACCCTTAATCTTAGGAAGAAGACATGTTACAAACATTTGACCCAATTTCCTATTCTGAATTGCAGTTACTTTTTCATACTATAAAAATGAATTTCTTACCTGTGTGATTCATCAATTTCCACATTCAAAATGGATATATTTTTTTAATTTATCAGTCTTGAATTTATAAGATTACGGATTAATCCATTTAACTACTTATCACCCCCCACTATGATTAGTATTGTGTATATTTACATTCTTATTTATTTAAAATTAGATATATAAAGGTTAAAAATATTTTTACATATATACATTTTTGCTTTTTATTATAATTTTATTATATGTAATTATAAATACATTTTATACATTGCTAATATACTTTTGGATTTCCTTTATTAATATAGTCTGGTTAATCTTAAACGATTCAAAAGCATCAGGATAACGGACAAATGCTTTATTTAACTGTTTAAATATTTTATTTTTAGCCCCACCTTGTTTTATATATATATATATATATATATATATATAATATATGTGTGTATGTATGTGTGCGTGCGTGTGTTCCGCTATCGAAACCTAAATGATTACCATCGAAACACTATTAAACTATATCTCCCACTTCAATAAAACTTACTGCACTTATAGTACTATGCAGACCCCCTTAAATACAATATGCATACTGTATACATACTTCTTATGCGTATGTTAATATAATGTGATAAAATAAATAAGACTCTTGCTTTATTATCGCAATTAATACGAAAATTATTTACGATTACTAATAAAACGTTTAAAGGGAGATACAGAATATGCCATTAAGTATAGCGATTCATGGTGTTTATAGAAAAGAATCTTCATTTATTCATTTAATTCAGAATTATTCAAATTAATAATTTGCGGTACGATACAGATACTGTCAAGAATTGTAAATGTCAATTGTATTAAAGGAATAAATTATAAGATGGTCAACATCATGAATTTTGGATTATAGTTTTTGTAATTCAATCACTATATATATATATATGTATGTATTTATATATATATATATATACATATATATGTATACATGTATATATGTATGTATGATATGTATGTATATATGTATGTATTTATGTATGTATGTATGCATGTATGGATGTATAAGTCATTCAGATTTTACTGATCTATTGGCTTCTTAGTCAAGTGTGCGCGACTAATTATCCTAGTTACATGATTTGAGATTTCCCTGTCATGGAAAATCGCTTTAATAATTAGAGTCTAGGTATAATAATCGCTTTAATAATTAGAGTCTACGTATAATTCTCAATAATACATAATCTGTGAAAATCTAACATGAATTATTAACAATTTGCTTTACTAAAGAAACATAAGAAATCGGGATAACATAAATAAGTGACAGTGATCTGTTTTAAAATAGGATTTTATGAGTTATCTAATTTGTTGACGAGAATATCATAGTTTAAATAAAACAATGTGGAAAAATCAAAAATCAAATTAAAGAAAGAATACTTGAATAAGAGTTTTGGAATATGAACGATGTTTATGCTTACTTTTTAATTTTATAAATTGTTACTTATTTTCAGTCTTCAAAATATTCCATACTTTTCTTGTCAGCTTTTTTACTAATGGATAATAAATAAATAAATAAAATAATCTGTTTAAAAAGTATATGATGAATTACTTCAATTTTTTATAGGAATATCATAATTTAAATTAAACAAAATTCTTTCTAAAAGCGAGAATTTAAATTAAAGAAATGTATTACATAGGTAAGAATTTTGGATTATGAACGATGTTTCAACTTCCAAATAAGTTCGTTATTTATTAATCTAAAACTCTTTTATTAGTTGTTTTCAACCGCTTTACTAATGTGCCACTATTAATTAAGACTGAACACTACTCAAACATAAATATTCATAAAATTATAGAATTTTACTTGATTGGTTACAAATATTTCGAGAACAGAAAACGGTTAACAGAATTATCAACCTTGAATAACGTATTGAAACATTTTATGACAAGTACATTTTGGTAAAAATTAATGTGTTCCCCCGGTGTGCTTTGACATTAAAATAATTTTTCTTCTGCGATAAAGATTTGAGTTTTTGCTGTAAATGTGTTACGGTTGTAAACAAGATGTTAGGCTTAGTTAAACATTTCACAATAAAGAAAGATAAATATTGTGTTGAAATTGTTGGAAATGAGCATATAAGCCAGTTCACGAGTAGTATATTCTAATATTTGTACTAGCTCTGAATCGGAATATTCTTTAATAGAAAATTTAATAAAATGTTTGATAAGTGTTTATTCGCTGCTCTTCGCTTTATTTTCGCTTTTTTATTCGTTTTGCGATATATTGTCTATTATACATATTTTTAGGGTACCAGCATTCCACAGATTGCATATCTTTATATAGTAGCGCCAAATTCTCAGCAGTAATTGAGCTTGGGGTTCAGTGCTAACAGCTATCTTATTAATGTGTATGAAGCTATATTAACTGATTGCTAAAATATTATGGATGTTTAGGTTTGAATATCTTTATCAACAAGGTTTAGACCTTTTAGAGCGAATAGATAATTAAAACTATTACACAATTCAGAAACATAAAGCGTAAAGCAGGAGAATTATGTAATCTGTCATACTCAGTCCTCGTTAATATAACTGACGTTGTCATTTTATTCATGCTGTAATTTTAAACTAGCAGGACCATTGGAAATTTTACAGCGGCATCTTTCATATGTAATATATTGCTGCTGGACATCCTATAGGCGTTCAGCATGAAGGAAGTCAGCATCGTATTATTCTAGCCTTTATGTTAAAATTGTATCACTCCCCCTTACTAAGATAATAACTTTGATATATTGTCTGACATGACAAACACACCAATTAATTAACTCACATTTCATCATTTTTCAAAATTCTTGGATAGGTTACTAATTTCGACTATACTTTTTCATAATGTAAACCCACATTATTGCCTAAAATAATAACTTTGATATATTATCAAAATTATAATCAAATAATGATGTAATGTTTAGTGCGTAACCGGTTTCAGCTACTTTCGGGGACTGATTCATATCCGCCACCACACTGTTAAAAATAAACATGAAATAAAGTAATGTTTAAATCGTAAACAGTTTCAGCCATTTTCGGGACTTATTTCATATCCCCCACTCCACTGTTAAAATATACTTGAAATAATGCACTGTTTAAATCCTAAACTGTTACAACAACTTTTCGAAATTAACACTGTTAGAGATTAGGCAACCATAAATTCCCCATGGATTTCTGAGTTTAGTTTCAGTCTCAGCATTCCAGTTACTTTGTTATATATATATATATATATATATATATATATATATATATATATATATTCGAGAGAATTGTGTTCTTTTTTTACATGCATAATAACTAATAAAAAAATATATTTCTTCACAACTTTTACATGTACCAGAAAGATAAAATCCTAAATTTCACAGAATAAAAACAAAATAATATAAAACAATATAATGAATTGATAATCGAATTTGAAATTTTAATTTTACTCTAAAAAATCAATGGACACTTTTTTCACACTCATATTAAATATTTCTTAATATTTTAAAATCGATTAAACTATTTTATGTCTAAATAAAAATTGAGAACATTTGTTATAAGAATATGTAAAGTAAAACTTGTGAATAAAAAAGCAAAAAAATAATTACATTTTTAACGAAATTACTTTTATTTAGTTTTGATAGACAGATAATAATTATTTCTTTTTATTAAACAAATAAGAAAATAGAAAATGAAATAAAACCAATAACGACTATTATGATCCAATGTCAAATCACTTGCACATATTTTTTTTAAATATAAAAAAAAATACTATCATGATGCCTCCTTTTTTAATTATGAAATAAAATAGTCTATTTGAAACAGTACACAGGTATTTTTTTATGTTTGGGAACATTTTTGCAAAGTAAATCGTTTAATTGGGGTGTCAAAGATACAGAGTTACTTTAAAAGAAAGACCGATAAAAATTAAACGACAGTCATTTGGAAGATAAAAGATGTAAGCGTGACACACAAAATAAAAAAAACACTATCGTATTGATATTAAAAGAAAATAGTAGATAGCGGATTCCGTGTAAATTACATGAAATGATATTTTCAATATTATTATCTTGTTCCTAACTTGTACATGTTTAGATAAAATGTGATCAGATTTGAGTTGATTATATAATTTAAAAAATGAACAATACATTAAATAATTTACAAAACTTCTTTATATAGAATATTTCTAGTGAAGGTTGTTCCTCTTCTCTGGCTATGTGTAGATTTATTCTGAGGGCAAATTTTCACTTTTACACTGTTCATAGACCTTGCTCGTGATAAGACTGCATAAAGTTGTCCATGGGTAAAGCAAGATTGTGGTAGGTAGATCCCAACTTTATCGAATGTCTGTTCTTGAGCTTTATTAATAATCATTGAATATGATAGGCGGAAGGGAAAGTGAGTCCTGTGCAGAACAAATGGAATATTTGCGTAACTGGGATTAAGTTTAATTCTTGGAATTAAAATTCGTGATAGAGCATTAGATCCACTTACGATTGATGCTAGAATACTGTGGTTATGAAGCTCCACTTTTTCTAAACGTGTTCCATTGCACAGTCCTTGCGTTAATGACAGGTTGCGAAGCAACATAATAATAGATGCAACTTTGAGATTAAGACAATGAAGAGGCATACCCGAAGGCATAAGTAAATTCATGAATTCCATCGGATAATTATTAGCTTGCATTTCATTGCATGCTTATGCGAAAACTGTACTTAGATATATTTTGCTCTCAGTTGGTAGTCTTCATATAATATCTTCATTAACTTCCAAACAGTCTGCATTTTTTGGTGACAAAATAACTCTACTTTTAATTTCGTCTTGTGTACAATTATCAAATATGTCTGATACTAAAGAGTCATTGCATACACATTGTTCTGGAATATCGATCGTGTCATGAGAAAAATTATCAAGTGAACTATGAACTCGACCATTTCCAATTTGTAAGAACCATTGTGAGAAAACTTGTTCGTTTTCATTAGCCATATATTCTGAGAGAGCTTCAGTTGATGAAAATGGTGCCACATTGGAGACTTCCTTAGGACAAACATCCAATACTGCAGCATGTCGAGCTCTAGGAACCACAGGCAGAATTTGCCTGAAATCTCCTCCTAATATGATGACTTTACCATCAAATATACTAATATTGTTCATAATATCCTGTAAACAATTATCAATGGCGTTCAATGCATATAGAGGGATCATTGACACCTCGTAAATAATGAAAACTTTCACCTGCTTGAGAATATTTGCTTTTGGTCAGAATTATGTGGAATATTGCATTAAAATATCTCAGTCAAAGGAAAAGGAAATTTGAAGATACTGTGAAGCGTTTTTTCCATTTTTCCATAAAGTTGCTGCAATACCTGTCCAAGCAGAAGTACTAACAACCACATTTGGAGTCATTAGGTAATCATGAATCATATTAAATAGAAAAGTTTTACAAGAACCGCCGGGTGCATCCAGATAAAACAGTCGGTGCTTAGTCTCTAATCCCCTATCTATTGCATTTACAGCGTTAATAACACTGTCAAAAATATTTCTTTGCTCAATAATTAGTACTTCAGAATTAACTTCTTGAATTTCTTCCACATTGAATGACAGGAAAGCCATTGATTGGTTCTGGCAGACCATGCATCGCACAAGTCATGCCATTTTCATTCGGGATCATGTTTATATGATGCAGAGCGATGTTTTCTGCAATATTATTATCATATTGACGTAAAAGGTCCTTTATCATAAGGTGTTTGTTATCATTCCATAATTGTAAAGCATTTTGTGGTGTATTGAACAAACAAATCATTACAAACATGTTAAGAAACTGCCGTGGCATTTGATATACAGCTGCCTCACTCAAAGCCATTTGTAGTTCGTTGTCATCTTCAAGCAGTTGTAATCGAATACAGGAATCCTTAAAGGTCGACAATTCTTAACCTCCTACAAGTCATCAAAAGAAATTGCACATGGTACATGAAGAAGAAGCATCATTAAATGGAATTTCTCAGCATTTCTAAAACTGGCAGAGTACATTCTTGTTACAATCTGGCGGTGACGTTGTCTTCTAGTCCGGGTGTTACTTTGCTTGTTGAATACATAATATTCAGGTACAATATAAAGGTGGGCTCTTGCATCCACGTCACTTTGGTTAAGTATGAACCATGCAGTTAATTGCTTGCCGCGTCCTTCTGCACGGATAGCAGCCTGTCTTTGTTCACCTGGTCTTTAGTAAACTTGTTGCTCATCAGGTAAATGGAACGCCTCTCGATAAACTGTATGTGACTGTCCATACATTTTATATTCTGACAAACGCCAAAATGCTTCAGGCGGGGATACGTATCTACACGAAATATATTGCTTAATTTCATTATATTCATTATTTCCATTTTTATTTATATTCATTTCCATCACTGCGCAATCATGTCCTTTATAAACATATTTGAAAATATATTTCACACTTGTTACCGAGATACACACTTCTACATTAATGTGAGCACCATATTTGCTGAGTAAATATTTATTATATGGTACTAAAACCTAGGAATCAACCTCATGGACACCCACTCTAACAGTTTCGTTTCGCTAATAATGTGTCGGTTTTTTTGGTTTGTAAGGTCAAGGATTTTCATGAAAGTTGAGGTTTCATACCGTTGTAGTGGGAGTAATAATATATTAACGAAAACATCAGTGCGCCTCTCTCTCTCTCTCTTTCTCTCTCTCTTTCTCTGTCGCACGCTCCCTGACTCTCTCTCTCTCTATCCTTTTCTCAATAAAATGTAAAAAAAAAACAATGAAAAAGGAAACCCAAATGATTGCTCAACTGTTTGTCTCCGCCGGCAGAGTGATTTATTATCGGTTTTATTACGGAATAACTTAAGATTAATTATTTCTTTACAACTTTCGAAAGATATAATCCTAATTTTTTTAGAATTAAAAACAAATATCGCGATAAAAACACGCTAATTAAATAGAACCTAGAGCGTTCGTAAATGTGTATTCCGAAATTAAATGTCTATTCCAGAATTAAATCTCAACCAATACAAATTTGCCGGAAAGCGTGACACACAGAAGAACACGCACGCTATCGTATTAATATATAGATATAACGCATATCAATTGGATGTACATTATAATAAGTAGTGTTTCATCCGCGGAAAAGTGTCATCATCAATTGATTGACAAAGATTTTGCAAATATAACACCAATAAAAAGTGAATAACTAGATTGATTTTCAGATCAATAAGCGAAGCAATAAATTTGAAATGAACGAGCCAAGTTAGAAATAGACAAAGAGAAATCAGGAAAAGATAAAGGAAGTAGACAAAGATAGAAATTCAAAGATAAATTGTCTGGAAAATCCATGACGAGAGAAGCCATTTGCAAGAATAATTCTTAGCGTAAATCAAAGTTACATTCGATGATTCCTCTTTTAGTAATTCTAGAATTGCTATTTTCATTCTTCACAAAATATACATCAATGGGACCATTATTTTAAGCCATTTAATCGCAGCATCACGAAATGTAAGAGAGTTGGACAAACATGTATGATTGTGTTTTAAGATTTAGTCTCTTAAAACGACACCATTTGAAAACCACATAAATAAAGGGCATTGCACAAGGTAATATGTTTTTCAAATAATATATATTACCCGATTAAATAGTATTTTTAAAATATATATGCAATAAAGTGGTTTAATTACATTGTTTTATCTTAAAAATAGTTGTATAAGTAAAATGCCTTTCAAAAATCTATGACTGAAATATATAGTCTTTAGTTATTATTTCCTAATATGATTTATTATCTTGCTTTACGTTTGCAGTAGAATATTTCAAAACACAAGAAAAAACTTAAGCTACATATTCAAAATTTTCATGTGGAGGATGGAGTTGTGGAATCGAAGCAGTGCTAGTAGAGGCAAGAAAACTAAACGTACAATGTGGCTGGGAATGATTTTTGTAGCTTGTGCGCCTGGCGCAACGAGGAAAATGTTTAAGCTCAACTCATCGAAAAAAAGCCTCTCCCTTTTCATCATCAACACCCTTACCTCTATCTGATCGGAAAAAAAGATGGTTCTGGTCTTAAGGAAGAACAGTGCTTAGACAAGTTTTTATGGCTGGCCTTTCCCTAATCTGATATAGACACATACATCATATGCGTTGCTAAAATCGCCAGAAAAATGGTTTGATCATTCTACCTCTGCTGTAATTCTGATTAGCATTACCTTAATGCGACTATTCCAATTATTGACTATTTAATACACCTCACGCAAACCAGGTCAGTAGCTTAATCCTTAGAACATGGCTACAATTCGTAGTAGAATAGGGCCATGAATTTAACATCCATAAACTTAAATACATTCTCTTTAATAATTATCAGAAATCTTAGCAACCTTCAATTGCTATTTCTGTAAGTCTTAAATTTATCAACTTTATCATGGAATCAGGTATCATGGTTCTGATCGTGCAGAATGGGCTGCAAAGAAGATATTCCTTTTTACTATAAGAGAATACTTATATCTCTACAAAATCCCAATTGTCCCATGCAAGGTGCGTTGTTGCATTTGCGTATCTGCACGAACTATTAAATTCTTCCTCTTGTACAAGTGTATAGAAAAAACTCTTTATTTTCAGGGTTTTCAGATGATCTAAGTAGCTTCAGCCTTATCGTAAAATCTTGTCTGCTTTACAGATTTAAACAGAATTTGATACGAACGAACATTCTGTCCTTGTGGATCACGCAATATAAATTATTTTGAGCAAGTCGCCAACTAATTAAATCGAATACGTTCAGTGTAAATATGCGTACATTTATTTTTCTTCGATTGTTCTTCTTACAGAAATTAAAATGCAATATAACAAAGCATTTCCAAGCACAATTCCCTATAAATATTCACCTATAAAGCTAACTCTTATATCATTGTAGTACTTTACGTCGAAATGGCAGTTTTTCTGTTTGGAGTAAAATAATATAAAAATAATAATATAAAAAACACAATTAGAGCGCACACGTAGCTATTGAATAAGCGACACAATCTGACGTTACCTGACTATATATATATATATATATATATATATATATATATATATATATATATATATATATATACTTGTTTATTGTTATATAAACATGCTCACATCCCGCTGCTACAAATAGCCACTTGTTTCAATCAAACAACAGATATCATCAGGCAGCGACTTGAATATTCAAAAGTTCAATGAATAATGGATTTTTATTTTAGGTAGGAACTCTTTAGAAGTTGGAGTTAAAAAACTTAAAACACAGGACTTTAATTAAATAAAAAAGTAAAAGGGGAGTATGTATATGTATATATATATATATATATATTCTCTCTTCTTTTTCTCTCTATTTTGTTTTCTCTATATTTTCTTTCTCTATTTCTGTCTCTATTCCTTTTTTCTCTTCTCAATCACTCTCTCCCCATTGTAATTTTTTTTAACTTTATTTAAATTGCCTCTCCCTTTTTACTTTTTTATTTAATGAAAGTCCTGTGTTTTAAGTTTTTTAACTCCAACTTCTAAAGAGTTCCTACCTAAAATAAAAATCCATTATTCATTGAACTTTTGAATAGTCAAGTCGCTGCCTGATGATATCTGTTGTTTGATTGAAACAAGTGGATATTTGTAGCAGCGGGATGTGAGCATGTTTATATAACAATAAACAAGTATTATCAGCTCTTTTTATTGAGCACTATCTAACAACCTCGTTGAATTCATTAGTCCATTACTTTTGAATATAAAAAAAACCCCGAGTATATATATATATATATATATATATATATATATATATATATATATAAATATATATTCTGACTATATATTCTTCTCTGGTTTTTCCCCCGACATAAGAATCAATATATGGCAGCATTTGAAGTTTTCTCAATCTCGATTTATGAAAGGGTTACATAGGGTGACAAAAAACAAAAAAAAAAAACAAAAGCTAACTGGAGGTCATCTAGAATATATGCTGTAGAACGGAGAAAAAAAAGGCCAAATACCCTAGTGTTTTGATGTGATGTTTTGAATATAATAAACTAGTTATGACCAAAGTTTCATTTCATTTGGACAAAACACTAAGAAACGGGGCCTAATTAGAGTTGGGTCCTGTTTTTTGGGGGTAACCCTGTAAAAGTGTTGTTCCAAACGTAAATGCTTGCTGTGTTATTTTTTTTAATGTTTTAGAACTAATAAGACAAGAATAGCTTAAAAAAGAGCAATATTTGTGTTTCAGAATATAGTTTGACTTATATTTACGACCATTCGCAATGCACATTTGCCAACGATGATCCATGGATAGCATGGGCGTTTATAACGTGTGCCTGTTATACATAGGCCCCCTTTTTAATCAAGCCTCTATTGCTTAAAAGCTATGGCGAGAGATGTAGTAGAATAAAAACGAGCGACCTTTTGTCACCAGCATTCTCAATGGCCGTTTACCTCAATTTCCATGACGTGTTCTGCTTCTGACACACGCTAATGACGGAAACTGCTTTTGTCGAGTGTCACGTCATCATCTGCCGCAATTTCTTTTAGGTCCTGAATGCATAAGTTCAATCATCACAGCAATAATATTAGCAATCCCGTCTTTCAATTCGAGCGGAATAAAAAGTAGTTATTATATTTGGAATGCCTTCCCTACTTTAAATAATATTTCTGTGTGCTAAAACAATCGTCGGAGTAACCCATTTATACAAGATTTAACGCAATGAAATGTTAACATATTTGCAATTTGGCATCCGGTGACAAGAAATGCATTGGACGAAAGATCTAGACAATTAGAACAAGAGTCTCAATTAGCAAAGCGCAAAAGAAGGCATAGTAAGAAGAGCTGGCTAAATAAAATTAACGAGTGAAAATGAGGAATAAAAAATAATGAAACGTTTTATGGACAGTAAGAAAGAGAATGGACTATAGGCAGTGAACAGAAAACATGTATAAAAGACAATATATTTTTTATTTTTATAGCATTTTCTCATCAATTTTATCGATAAACTATTCAGAAATAAGGTTTGCGAGAGCGGCGATAAAGATCGTAAAATTTATACGCATTTTAACGCAAATTTCGCTTTTTTCCGTTTATTATTATTATTATTATTATTATTATTATTATTATTATTATTATTATTATTATTATTATTATTATTAATGTTATTATTTTTATTATTATTATTATTTAACTAATTTGGGGTGGGGGTAGTCGCTCTTGTAGAATGAGAATGGTTGTAAAATAGCGCTGCCCGCAGTATTAATAGAATCATTATCTCTCGCAGACGTAGACACTTTCCATAGCAAAGACTCAATTTATTTTCCTATTTGTATTCTGTCAAATGTTTTACTTGTTCTAATCATGTTGACCTTTTCCTTTATCAGACAATTCCTGATTGGCACTAGTTTCTGTCTATCCGAAATCCCCCACATAAATTCTTCATTTATAATTCATTATCGCTTAATACTGTGGCATTATAAAGTGTCTAATTGTCCGCGTCGTTGTGTCAAATTTGCTTTTACTTGATTGTCATGTTCATTATATACCTTATAGGTTCTAACGGAATTGTTTCGTCTGAACACGAACAATACTGCATATCTTATATAAAAGTGAACATTATGATATTTACTAAAGTAAGAAAGATAGAATAAATCCGCTTGAAATTCTACGATTATCTAGGTTTAAAATAATATTGCCATGGTTTTAACTTACATTTGGGAAAACAATAATATATATATATATATATATATATATATATATATATATATGTTTGTTGATTAAACATTTAATATTATTAATTATTATTATTATTATTATTATTATTATTATTATTATTATTATTATTATTATGGTTGCTGTTGTTGTTATTATTATTATTATTATTATTATTATTATTATTATTATTATTATTATTATTATTATTATTATTATTATTATTATTATTATTAGCTCACAAGGAGTTTTCACATAGGTCATCAAAGTTTTCTCCTTAAAAACAACGTGTTGTGTTCCATGGAAGCTAAGGGGAAACAAGTCTCTCCAGATTTCCAATGCTCTCCATCCCTTTCAATATCATTAGCAAATAAATATGCGATATCGTAACAGCTGCTTACCATTGATTTTTTGCTAGCAGCCGTCATTGGTCTCCACTAGAATTTGAGTGGAAACAAGTCTTCTCAAGGCAAAATTTATCTTCGAACTTGTCAACATGAGGTCTGATCAGCGCTCTCTCCTCGGTCGTTCCATTCTCCGTGACGTTTCTCGACTATTTTGCATCACTTTGGGGGGGGGGGGCGGGCAATAGAACAGGGATGGGTGATGGGATATGAATTTGTAGATATGCAGCTTCATTTTTTTGGTCCATTATAACGCTTTTCATGGTTTGTCTCTGCAGCAGTTTGCCCGGCCAGAGCACGTGGCGCACGTCTATTAATCCTCAAATTCTAGGGTTTTCCTTAATATTTTCATTATCGATATTCGTTGTATCTTTGCAACCTTTTCTCTAATTCATATTTCTTCCATTCTTTTTCAAAGGTTTTCGGGATTGTTATTAGTGCCCCTACTATTATAGCTATTATTTTTATTTCTTTCAGCATCCAACTCACTTTCAGCTCTCTGGCTGACTCCTTGTATTTTCTCCGTTTCTCCTTTTCTTTAATATTCACCCTGTGGTTACCTGGGACAGCAATGTCTACTATTTAACAGGACAATTCTTTCCAGTTTATTAATATAACATTTGGTCTTCTTGTTTGGATGGGGGTATCCGTTTTTATGCCCCATAGGAGTTTGTGATTCTCGTTTTCAAGTACTGTTGCCGGCTTATTCTTTACCATTTATCTGTACTTTGAAGATGCAGTTGCTTGCATAATTTCCACTGTGCTGCCCTCCCCACTTGGCTGTGCATGTGTTTGTATTCCTTTTTGGGTCTATTTGCTGCATTCTCTTACTATATAGTTTACCGTTTCGTCTCTTTGTCCAAAGAGTCTGCATTCGCTGTTTTCTTGTGTTTTGTCGATCTTTGCTTCGATCAAGTTAATACTTATCGAGTAAACTTGTGCTGCAGTTAATAGGAATTCAGTTACCCGGTTTACGACTCCTCTTTCGCACACATGTCCAGGTGTATCTGTTATTCTCATCTCTTGGCATTCTTATGAATCTTCTGGGTAATTGCTTCCTTTCATATTTTTTCTTTCTCGTTTCATACTTTGTCTTTCTGTTTTCTGTTTTGTTTAAGTTTTCAGTGTTTCTTCCTTCCATAATTATCCTTTCGGTATTTTGCATTATGTATTTTTATAGTTCTTTTTTTGCGTCATTCACATAGTCATCTATACAACTCAGTCCTCTCTAGCTGTCTTTCGTTTTCACATTGAGTTAGTCAACATCGTCTTTTGAGTGCAGTGCAATGTGAATGGTCATGATTTTCCTGATCTTCTGATCGAGCTGTCTCAGTTCTTCCTATGAACAGTCCATAATATCTTACGAGTGATACTGCCCATTTGTTTATATCTTTTATTAGGGTTATGCTATATAAACTCGTTTCCAGGAATTTTCCAGTACTCCTGAGGAATTATCTTTCAAGTCGCTCTTTCATTTATGTTACTTTGATGTTGTCTGCTTCTAGAATTCACAACTATTTATAGGCGTCTTTTCCCTAGTGCCCTCATTTCCGTTTGGTGAGGTAGTTCCATGCCTTTTATCATCTGAAGTTTTACTTTTTTTAGCTAGCAGTCCGCACTTTTCCATTCCAAAATCTATTTGGATATCCTTACTGAACATTTCGGTAGTGTTTGTCAGTGTCTCTTCTTCCTTTCGGTACTTGCAAAAAAGTTTCAAATCGCCCAGGTACATTAGGTAGTTTATTTTTCCTTTGTATTATAGAACTTGTATCCAGCTTGGCATTTTCTCAGTATACTGTTCAAGGGCATCATGGCTAAAATGAATCTTTTTGGAAGATCCATCCTTGTATGTTAATTTCTGCCATGCGTTTTCCGTCAGTTGTAAGTTTCAGTCTCCATGTTCTCATTGTATTTTCAATCACGTTGGTGATACTGCTTGGTATTTTATACAATTTTAAGCAGTCTATTATCCATGCTTAGGGGATAATTTTAATGCATCTAAAACCAAGCCCCTATCATTACATCATCAACGCTCTGTTTCCCGCCTGGCACTAATGACTTCGTCTTGAGGAGGCTCCATGTTTTTACAAGCTTCTTTATCTGACCTTACTCCTGAACACGTAGATCAAATCCATGTCCAATATCGTTGGAAAAAACGTTTGGATAATTTTATCGATCCGGAAGATATATCACTGTCGATGCTATTGTGTACGAACCAAATACGCCATAAGATTTAGTCCTGTTGACACGTCTAGGTAGAAGTTGCACGGAGCAGCCTATCCTGTTTTTCCAGAGTTCCAAACAAATTTCGTCGCCTAGTAGAGGATACTCTTTTAACTTCCATGCAACGTCTTTCCCACAGAAGAGACGTTGTCTCTGCTTTGTCGTTAGTTTTATGGCAAGTGTTCGTGTATGGACCTCCTTGCAAAACTTTCACGAAAAACACTCGTCTAACTGAAACTATTAAAATTAACTTTCTCTACTCTTTATCTGTGCGTAAACCTAAACGCTGATGCAATGAACAAACTATTCTTTTAAAAATGGGCGCGTGTGGCACTCTTGTCCGTTAGCCTGCATTCCACCTGACTAAAATGTTGTCGTCTGCAGGTAAAACGTAAACAAGCTGTTAATGAACAGTTCCTTTAAGTAATCCAATTGACCAAATTTTGACTAAAAACGATTTCTACGCTATTGTCCCAATGCCTACTGGTTAGTAATGAACCAAATCCTTGGTTGGCCTCCGGGACTTTATAAGAAGTGATTCTTTCGTAAAAAAAGTTTTAGTGCTTTTGTCATTCATCCAGTGGATGTCTAGTTAATACTTTCTCTCCGCGGTCTTTGTTCCTCCTAGACTATCCTTAATTCTCTGGTATGTTATCAATTGATAGGATCAGATTTTCATTTCGATGGGTTTACTTACAGTTATACGGTTTCATTTTCCTGATTCCATTTAACGCGTCTTTTCTCTGCAGAAGTTTGAATATGTTCGAACAACGCCTGTGGTTCATGTATATTAATCTCAACATTCAAGAATGTTTCTTGATATTTCAGCCATTTTCATTATTTTTACCCTTGTGTCTTCCTAACTATTCTTCTGATTTCAATTACTCCTTTTTAAAAGTTTTTTCCGTCTTTTGATCTTCACTCTGCGTTATGCTGGGACAGCGAAATCTACACTTTAGCATTGTTTTACCTACTTGTTAATAATTAATTGGCTTAGTTTTTCAACATTTAAAACATTCTTGACAAGAAGACATTCCAGCTGTTATAGAAAAAGGAAAAGAATTATCTTATACCAGTGAGAAACAATGTTCATTTCTAATCGAAACGTTGCTACGTTTCTTACAGTTGTTTATCAGGGCTTACTTTTCTACTTGATATTTTCTGACATTTTCCAGAGGAAATACAACAGTTTGAATATAAACTTAAATTACAGTTTGCGTTTCTAAATTAATTAATTTCATGTCGCCCGATTTGAGAATACAGAATTGCAAAATAGAATTGTTTTGATTACTGAACGTATGTACTTGTGACTTTAAAGTTCCATACCTCCCTACAGATAGAGGTGGTGTGAGAGCCTAACAAAGTAAACTCTGACATGGAAATGCGTCAGAAACAGAGATGCGTCATCAAATTCCCGGCATAAGTTCATTGAAAACCACTGCGATTAAATAGAAAAGCAATTCTAGAGCAAAAATGGTTTTATTAAAAGAAAATAGAGGGTGTTATTTAGAAACGTCTCTTGTATGACGAAAGAGCTACGGTTTTTCTTATTACATTTTCACTCCAAATAAGGCACATTGTCACTTTGATGCAGGAGGCTACTATCAGGGACATAAGCTACTGGGGTACAATGCAAAGAGTTGGGCAGGGTGTTTAGCAGCAAGATGTCGGTTAACGTTACATTTGAACTTCTGCATATCAGTAGAGTTGGGGAAGCAGGGACCCGGAAGGGAATTCCACAGTCTAGCGGTTCTGGGAAATAAATAACTGGAGTATAAATCTCTCTTACATCTAGGGATCTCTACTGTTAAGGGATGTGATTTAGCTGCTTGTCGGGTTTGTCCCGTGTATTTACGTCGTGGGGGCACAAGTGCTTGCAGTTCGTCAGAGCATTTACCATTAAAATATGTGTAGAATAGGCAGAGGGATTCAACATCTCGTCGATCGGATAGAGGCTGAAGTTTAGATGCCAGTTTTGAACCTATCAGGTTGGCCTCTCTTTTTTAGACCTTGTCTAAGAGCGGGAGCCTAGTAGCAGAGGCGCCAGCCCAAATATGACAACAATACTCCATACATGGGAGAATAGTGGCCTTATTCAGGTACAGGATATTTCGGTTCGTCGCAGAAAGACGTGCATTAGAAACAGTTTTGACTTTGTGCAATAATAAATTCTGGAGTGACACAGATTGCTCGCCTAATGGTATAATTGGTATCTCTAATTGTTTTAGTTAAAAAATAGGCTTTACATTTGGAATGACCATCTTACATTGTATGTACTTACTCCAATTTTTATTTATTTTTAAAATGATTTGTAATATTCACACGATATTGAGACAACTCACTGAGCGAAAATGCAGCAGCAAGGATAATATAATTGTTTGCTGATTAAAACGCAAATCTCGATCGTATATTTAATCTGTTATGGACCAGCTCTACGCGACGATCAGGTCATTATTTCCGAAACATTATAGAACCAAATAATAAATTAGATTTCATGGTGGTTACCTAGTAATTTCGGATTAAATACTTCAGAGGGCGAACTAATGTATATCGTTTTCGATGCATTTAAGATTCCTATTCCGTAAGTCTGTGTTGAATAGAGAAGATCATAAACCAAATTTCAGGCGCTATGCTCTAATAAATTCTGAAATAAAAATATATCCGATAGGGGCCATAGTAAAAATAGACAAGTTTATGCTATTATTGTGCAAAACCTACTTTCTGACTTTTTCGAGACATTCTAAAAGAAGAAAGAGTAAAAATAGTATCGGTTTTCGACAACTGATTCAACGAAAACTGGATTTTTTAAATGTTGTATGCCAGGTTGGGCATTGTTTTTGGATATTTTTATGCAGTCAACAGTTACAGCCCTTGAAAACTCTATTTGATGAGTAATTACTTTTTTGCTGATTACGTAACGTAGCACGATGGGGGGAATACCAAAGGAAATCAGCAAGCTATTATTAGAACTGTATATACATTCAAAGTTCAAAATTATGATAAGCATCTTCAGATTAGACGTATTTTAGAGTGAAAAAGTTAATCAAATTCAAACTGGATCAATCAATTTCAAAACTGATTAATTAATTTTAAACTGGAAAACAACCTCAAAATGAAAAATAATCAATCTCAAAATAGAACAATCGAATTCAAAATGATATATTTTTAAAATGAATTGATATTTTATAAATTAACTTACACAATACGTAAGGGAATTTACTAGTCGTCTTAATTATATATATATATATATATATATATATATATATATATATATACATATATATATATATATGCATATATATATATATATATATATATATACCCAAATAAATATATAGATATATATTTTTAGATAGGAGTCACCACTTATCAAGGCCCGGAAGCCACCAGCGGATAAGATTTATTGCGTATACAGTAATCAATGGAATACTATCGAGTTAATAATTAGTAATGGAGATTTGATAAAGTGTCCTACTTAAGGGGGCGGTTTATCAGCCATTTGTTTATGTTGGACTTGACTATCTCCAATTTGTAGTCAGGTGAGAAACAGGCAGACGGAACAGAGTTCCATAGGCGTGCACTTCTAAGAAATAAGCTTTGTTCATGGAATCTACGTTTTGATTGAGGCACATATAACGCATGGAGAAAGTTATTGACAGTGTTTTCAGCTAGATGGGTGTTTTTCGTGAAAGATTGCCGAGGGGGGCAGAGATTTGAGCTCAGAGGAGCACTTGCCATGGAAATGACTATAAAACAAAGACCGGCTCGCAACGTCTCTTCTGTGAGTGAGAGGTTGCAGGGAAGAGAAAAGGGCATCCCCTACTAAACCCTCGAAGTCTATTTTGTACTCTGCCAAGGCAGGATAGGATGATTTTAGCAGCTCCTGTCCAGATGTCAGCAGTACTCCATCCGTTGACATATTTGCCTTTTATATAGACAGAGAATTGCATCAGAAGTGAGGTATATTCTGCAGCGGTAGAAGGATCCCACCATTTTTCCAACGATCTTGGCAACAGACTTGTACGTGTTCCATTTCAGATCAGTAGTAAAGGTCAATCCCAGAACCTTGTCAAAACAGGGAGCATCTAAATAATTGCAATTGACGCCAGGTGCGTGTCCGAGCGTCCATGATGCAAAGATAGGAGCTTGGTTTTAGATGCATTAAAAGTAACCAGCCACCGCTTCCCTCATTGTACCACGCGCTCAAGATCATAGGAGAGAGAATCAGAGAGAACTTTGTAATTTACTGTCTTTGCTGTGTTCCTATAGATGGTCGTGTTTTCAGCATAGATGCCAACGAATGATTTAAGTATGTATTTTGGGAGATCATTAATGTAGATCAAAAAGAGAGTTGGGTTCAGGATGGACCCGTGAGGGACTTCACCGTTAATACTGTGGGCCTCTGATTTCTGCCCATCAACCACTACTTTTATGAACTTTTCAGGGAGAAATGAGTTAATAATTGAGAAAACATTTCCAGTTATACCAGAGCTGGAAATCTTGTGAAGTAGGCTCTTATGCCATATCATATCTAAGGCCTTTGATATGTCAAGATAAATTACCCTGGAAAGAAAGCCTTTGTAGAGAGGTTCACTAATCCTATGAGATATAACCGTTAGCTCATCTGCTGTAAATCTAGCAGAAAGGCAACCGTATTGCATGCCACTAAGAAGCCTATTCCTGCTACTTCTTTATTTAATATATATTCCAGCAACTTACTCATGACACACAGGAGACTTATCGGTCTGTACTGAGAGGGAAATTACTTATCACCTGAATTCTTAAATACAGGGCATACTGATAAGGATTTGGGGAAGCACTTCTCCTTAAGAAGACGCTTAAACAGTTTTTTTTTAAGTATGGAGACAGATTCTGGTTGAACCTTTTTTAACATTATAATTGAAATGCCGTCAGGGCAAGTTGCTTTACTGGAATCAAGGTTCTTGATTAGCTTGGCGACATAACGCACAGCTATTTTTATGTTGCATAGCGTGTTGTCTGTTATACGGGGAAATATGGGGATTTGATTGCCTTCCTCGTATAAGGTAGAATAAGCTGCAAGGTTCTTGGCAAACAGTTTGGCCTCGTCTGATGCTGATGAGATGACCTCAGGCCCATTGATGATGGTTCGGATAGAACGCACGCTTCTGTTCAGGATTTTGTTTTCTATTTGCCAAAATTGGTGAGAACCAAGCCGTTGCTCAGCTATTTTGGATTTAATAGACTGATCATATAGCTCTCTTGCATTTCTTATTACTCTTTTACAGTGGTTACTGGCAGTCCTGAAAGCAACTTTATTCTCAGTACATCTATTACCTTAGTAGCAATGGAAAAGGTGATTTTTGTGCGCGATCGCAACAGCCCATTCTGGGGAGACATATATATATATATATATATATATATATATATATATAATACAAACAACTTAGAGACTAATGAAGCTAGTGAAACGTAAGAGAAGATATCCTGATCTTTCATGATAATGCTCGAGAAACCTCTACAATAGAAGCTGTAGTAGCAACAGCTCCACAGAGATCTTGCCATAAGAACACTGTAGGTCTCGAAAAAGGGCCCTTATTTTAGCTGCACATACCGCAGCAATAAATTGCAAAGACCTGACAAAAAATAATTAGGTGCCTTTTCCAACATTGCACCGTTGGATCTGTCATGGTTCTGATACGAGTGACTCTTGGAGAGGAGCAAGAAAGTACAAAATTACGCAAGAGCATAAGGATTTTATGGCCGAATCAGTTGAAGACTCGTCAATAGTGAAATTCCAAGGCATCGCAAATAAGTTTATCGAAAATTATGATGTTCGTGTGACAAAAGAGTGCACGAGAACTTACTTGGTCCAAGTTCCTTATAAAGGCGAATTAAATTTTAGAAAGGGATGTTATCTTAGTTATCGATACCGCCCCTTTAAAGAAGTTGCGGTGAGGATGAATTCATGCAACACCAAATGTCCAATGTTACATATCATAAAAAAGGTTTGGTCAGTCATAAAAGCTGGAGTAAAAAAAGCATGGCAGACTCAATTGTTAAAATTTCTAGGGGTGATAGCCAAGGTTCTTAAACAACAAAAGAAATTCGCCTCAGCAATTTCGAAGCGATGATATTCGAGGCGGTTAATATTTCTCCTGTAACTTGCACAAACTTAATACGTGGAATACAGGTATTACTTCCCTCTGTAATTAACTTTGATGACATTAACCTTTAAGTATATTTCATTGGAACTTTTGTATCTCTTTGGAGTAAAAATTTTAAAAATAAATATTAAATTTATTTGTATCATATTAATTCTGAATTTGAATTTGAATATTTTTAATTTTGAAGTTGATTAATGCATTTGAAGTTGATTATTGATCATTTTGAAGTTGTTTTCTTATTTGAAGTTGATTAAGCCATTTTAAAGTGATAGATCTATTTTGAAGTTGATTAATTTTTAGAGTTGGAAATACGTCTATTTTGAAATTGATTATTATCATCCTGAATTTGAAATCGAATAGAACCATATATGTGTGTTTCTTTGGTTGTCTAAGCTTGCTGGCCTTGTCTCACGTCATATACCCTAAGCTTTAAGTAATAATTTAGTATTAACATTATTCGCGAATACTCTATGATTCGTTATCGCGTATATTACTGTATTATGTATTGTCTGATCTGTCAGCTCACAGCATTTAAAAAAGCATATTTTAAAGAAGAAGAAGCAAAAATGAAAGTGAAAGTAAAAATATAATGACACATTTCTGTACTTCAACTAGTCCTAAGAAATTGTACTTAAGTTATATCGCGTTATTTTTTTCATTTTACATTTTCAAATTGACTTGTAAAGTTTTAGTAATGAAAGTTAACATAGACGCATTGTTCAAATTTCATGTTATATTGACCGATCTAATTACTAATCTCAAATGTTTAAGACTTAAAGTTCCCAATTTAGTTCCTCTTAGATATTAACTTACCTATGTATATATAATTATTAAAAATTGTTTTCTGTTGTCATATTTGGCCTGGTGCATCTGCCACTAGTCTCTCGTCCTAGACAAGGTTCAAAAGAGAGTCGCCAATCTGATAGGTCCTGAACTGTCAGCTAAACTTCAGCCTCTGTCACATCGAGGAAATGTTGCATCCCTCTGCCTATTCTACAAGTACTTTACAGGTTAATGCTCTGACGAACTGCAAGCACTTGTGCCCCCTCGACGTAAATACCCCAAATAAACCCGAGAAGTAGCTAAATCCTACCCCTTCACAGAAGAGATCCCTAGATGAAAGAGAGCCTTCTACTCCAGTAATTTAGCTAGACTTTTGAATTCCCTTCCGGATCCCTGCTTCCCCAACTGTACTGGCACGCAGAAGTTCAAGTGCAACGTGAACCGACATCTTGCTGCCAAACTCTTTGCATAGTACTCCTGTAGCTTATGTCCCTGATAGTAGCCCCCTACAACAAAGTGGCAATGTGCCTTGTTTGGGGTTAAAATGTCAAAAAATGCCTATAATCTAGCAGTAGGCGGTTTGTTGACATTTATAGTTGTCGGCAAATACTGTTAAATTAACTGTTGATTTTGTCAGCAGGAAAACTAAGAGAAAACACTTACGGTATTTCTGCATTTATTATTATATTATATCGAACCCAATATATAGTAATGATTTAAAAAGTTAACGAAAAGGCCTGAACTATGAATACGTGTTTGTTGCAAGGCTAAAAATTTAAACAGGAACGAATAACTATTACATTATGCATGCATATACGTAATACCGTAGTTCTTCGTTCATCTGGCGAATTCCATTTTTTTTAAGTTTCACAATTTTGCACCTATCCCCCCCGCTTAAACACAAATATGCAGTTTCTGCATGAGTTCGAATACTCTATATATTAAGTGTCATGTTATAGACCAAAATCGGACAGAAGAGTTTAGTAGTAAAAAAAATAGAAAAAAGGGTCTTAATATGAATACCAATACACAAAAAAATAAATTTAGAGGGGTATATATGCATATATATATATACGCACACACACACACACACACACACACACACATATATATATATATATATATATATATATATAAGTATGTAGCGAAGGAGATAGAGAGATAGAGAGAGAGAGACCGAGAAAGAGGGAGAAATAAATATGCAGAAACGAGGGTGATTAGCGATTATTTTTTCGTATGTTGTATATATACCTATGTACAATTTTTATTCATTGATCAATAAGAATCGCAAAAGGATATATAGAACTAATCTTATTATTGGCAAAGAAAATCCTTATCAAGGGGCATGAATGGCGTAAATAGCATTTACATAAGTAATATATCCAAATTTTGTCGGTCATGTTTGTCTGCTGTCGGTACGGGATCACACACATATGTAGCGTGTTAACCTCAGGTCAGTTTTTTGAACTGTTGAACTGTTTGACCTCATGATGTGAATACGTCTGGAAACTCAATTAATCTTCTAGTTTTCAGGGCTCGAAGGTCAACACAATTGGGAAGAGCGGAATAATAAAAAGCGTTATGACGCCGCAATTGAATAAACGTAGTCGCACCAAATAGTAGACATTGATTAAAGTTAGAATTAAAATCATTATAAAAGTGTTCATATGAATGTTGATTTATTTCACAAATTAATTGCTATGATTTCATTCAAATTAACAAGACGTGAACAACTATCATAAGAAACTACATGTTTTGTGTTTTTGTAAATAATTTTAGACGTTTTTACATGGACACCAAACATTTCGAGGTGACGGTAACCATTAGTGTGAAAATATGTAACAAGATTGTTTAACAATATTTAAGTTTGAAACGTCTTTGTTTGAAATCATTAAGCAGCCTGAAATATAATTAACCAATTATGGTATTGATGTTGTTTTGTTTTTTGATACCTCTTCAGCTTATTACTAATACAAAGTGAATGTATAAATATACATATAATATGTTTTTTTGTATAAAACCGATTCAATTTTTGGATCAGAGTAAGTTCTTTCAAGATTCTATTTTTTACATTCGCAAAGTTTGTTTTGTACGATCGTCTCCGAATAAATTTTTTAAGATGTTGAATTTATGAGAATCCATCTCAAATTTCAAATTGCATCCTTGATTTTATGTTAGAGAATGGATAGAGAGAGAAAGAATGTTAAGGAAGAGAGAGAGAGAGAGAGAGAGAGAGAGAGGAGAGGTGAGTTATAGTGTAGACACGTTGGCCGGAAGTAAAAGATCAGCTGATTTGATTGCGTGTGAGTCATGTGATCAAGTTAGCTGAATCGTTGAGATTTGATTTGGACTCAGAAGACAACGGACGCATTCCCGTTGTCTCCTCCTCTTCATTGGGGGGGGGGCGAACGCTGATGTGTGTAGAAGAAGAACCCACAGAGGCCGATTTCCCTTTCCACCTTCTGCAGGACATCTGGGAAATGTAAAATAAACTATAGAACAAATGCCTTGTCTTGGAGTGATTGAATCTTCATCCAAAAACAGGTATCAAGTCTCCCTCCAGGACGAGAAATTTCCAGATGGTCCAACATGTAAGAAGCAGTGGTAGGTTCTGAAAATACATGTCACTCACACACGATTCCCTTCATGATACAACATAAATATATTATATAACACGTCATCTCTTCTAGTCCATTATTAGAGATGACGCAACAAACACTCAACCCTTTATTATAGAGCAACAACGTAACATCTATCTAAAGGACTATATTATTTCCCTTCTGTCAGATATGACAAGATATGAGTGTTTGCTTTTCATGTTATTTTTGTATTTTTATCACTTGTAGCGCGGATTCGCGATTAAACCTCATAAGCTGAAACTGTAACATATAATAATTAAACGCATATAACTGTTTTCTCTCTAGCGCATAATATTTCTAATGAGACAAATTCTATACAATGCGGTTAAAAATACGGAAAAATATATGCTATTATTGATTATTAAGAATCTTTCTGTAAGCTATTAGAAGGCAACGCCGAGAGTTTAAACCTTCAATGTGTTGCACATACGCATATCAATTCAACTGTTAAGAATACGGTTGTTCTCCTTTTGTCAAACGGAAGGCATAACTCAACCCATAAAGATTTGAGCAGACATCGATCAATGGTTTAGACAATAGATGAAGAAAATATTAGAAATAATAATGTAAATATTGTCCTTATGAATAAACTCGTGACAGAGATGCAATAGTTAGTCAGAAAAAGAAAGCTGCGGCACGTGCCAACATTTTTGACCATCCCCCAAATTTCAAACCCATGCATCCCCGCGTCTTTTGGTAAACTCTAAAAAAAATTACCACAGAAAAGTTGATCGTCAGAGTGAAATTTAAAAAATAAATATATTTTTTTAGAAGAATTGTTTAGTGAGTTTTACTTCACCATCTGCTAACGACAAAATACATGTTACTATTATATAGACTGAACGAAGGCATTTTGAAAAAACGTCCAAAACGATCACTTGACAACGCCAGTAAGAGAATGTTGCATCAACCTACATAGATGCATGTCGAACAAACCAACGATATTTTCTTATTAGCATATTACAGATATAAACATAATATTAGCTTTTTGAGAAACGAATTATCTAAGTTAATCTTCAGTACTACAGTGTACCAATTATTTTATTCCATACTGTAATAAAAAAAAACCTGCTGTTTCTTTTGTTATATAACTGAGGCCTAGTTTAGTTCCTTTATCCAACGTGATTGCTCAGAATATAGTGATGTATCAATGTTTCTTTCTCTATGTCTGCTATTTGCAGCTGTGTCTTTCAAAATTTCAATCTGAATTTATAATACTAAAAGAACCCAAAAAACAATGATTCCTCGATTTAAAAATTAATTCTAGTTTATTTTTTTGTTTTAGTTTACACGACCGGCCCCTTTAAATCACTGAATGTAATCACGTTGAGCTTAAATAGTACCAGGTGGAACACTACTTGATATATTAGGTAGTGTATAAAGTTGGATCTCAACAAGTCTCTGCCAGAATGGCAAAAACTAATGCAGTTTATTTCCATTACTGTGATATGCAGATGACTGAATCTGTTGCTTTATCTAATATTCATAGACATTTCCTCCATCAGAAGAAGCCATTTTTCCCACCTACGATGAATGCCATCTGTCATTTGCGGTGTCTAGTATACGTGTCTGTACATACTATCAACATCCATTGCACATGGGTATAAAAGTAGCAATTCTACTGAACCAAATATCCTAGTAGACAATAATTAAATATATTTTATCGATTTATGCACTGCATAATTTTAACAGCTGTTGGTCTGTAGTGCAATATTCTGACGTGTAATTCTATGTTTCATCGCTTACATTTATTGGATGTTGACTCCGTTTAAAGTACTGTTGAAAATTCTGCTTTGAGCCTAATTCTTTTAACACAAATAAATACGCTATTATGGAGCCGCCAATATGCGTAATCAAATTTTACACATATCCAGTCAGTTACGATTACTACAGTGCTTGATTGAGGCCTACAGTGAACTCATTAACCTTTCTATTTCAAGTAGATTTCGGCCTTCATAAGTGGTGATCCCCTTTGTCAAAAATATAACTACAAATTCATAAATAAAGCCCTTTCGTCTAACAGAACACACATTTTATTAATGCAATTATTATCATAGTTTTTTTTTTAATATAAATATTGAGATAACTAATAATGATGAAAAAATAAATCGATGATTACTCTGTAATGTTTAGTTGAAGATTGAAAATAATAACATTTTTTACACAATTCGTTGTGAGCCGGTGGTAAGGAGTTTGTAGATCACGTAGGATAGTGTCGCCACATGTATGGCAACTACTGTGTAGCTGTTTATCTTTCACGTATGTCTACCGACAGGAAACGATATAAAAATTCGCTCTTTTAACAAGATTAGCAATAAATATGGTTGAACATAGAGAGCTACTCGGGTATGTATCCTTTTAATTCACGTCTGAAATTCTGTACTGAAGTGCAAATAATCACTCAACGTCGTCGTCGTCTTTGTTTATATAGTTATCTTGTCTCCTGAGACATTAAAAGTATTCAAGACAATTAAAGATGGCTGAATACGAATAAGACAGACAACACAAAAACAAAATAACTAAGAATTATGTGCTTTTATTAGAGTTTTTTTTTTCGAATGAGTTCATATCTAGACAAAACTTTCAATAAATATTTATAGAAAAAACTTATCGATGAAAGTTAGGAACGAAAACATTTTTGTATATTTACCACCTTTTAGCTAATTTCCATTATGCGGCCACTGTTGTTTAGAGATTTTACTTATTAGAAATGTAGATTTTAAATAGGAAAATGCTGTGTCTCAATGTTAAGATATGCTATATAGAAAAACAAGACGAATATTGAATATAGTTGAAAATTACATTATCAAGGAAGATAGTAGCGGATTTTTGCAAAGTCCAATTAGTGCAGTCTCAAAGAAAAGATGGCATAAATGTATACGGTTTAAGTACATACGGAACAGAAATCACTAAAAATAAAACGTAATAAAACGATATATGAAACCGAATTCCGTATGAGAAACGTTTGTATACAAGTTTAAAATAAGTTTTTATTTCTTTATTGTGAAAATACAAGAAGTGTTAATGAAAAAATATTTCAGACAAAATATTTGTTTTTATATTATTATTCTCGTATGATAAAGGTGAAAACACACTTATTTGAAAAAAAAATTCATTCATAGAATTATATATCCTTTTAGTATTTATTTATTTATTTTATTATTTCGTGATAAGACAAGAAATGATAAAACTATAATTTCGTTATTTAAAGAAATATTTTTTTTACTTTTATAATTTTTTCGTAATAACATACGAAGTGTTACAACTAAAATTATTTGAGTAAAAGAAATAAAAAGATACGCTTATTATTTTAAATTATGTCATAATAACAAAAATTATTTCATAATAACAAAAGAATATTTCTATATGGTTCCGTATTCTTTTCATGCTTAGTGGTTTTCGTTCTTTTTCGTACTTGCATCAACCTTATCACTTTTCAGCCATATTTATGTTCGAAGCGTGATGGTTGGAGATCGCTCGAAATCTTTAGTCGTACATACCGAACTATACACGACTTTAAAAATTGAATAAGACTGATTCTGAAACAAGAATAAGTTGTGACATTAAGACCAGATATATTTTCGTTTTTATCTACACGATATATATTTTTTTCTTAAACTTTTTCTTCTAGGGGATGGGACATCCAACCAGATGTCTTACATTTACCCCTATTTTAGTGAGTCCAACCAAGAGATCTTTTCAGGAGTCTAGCCGCCCCTTTCAGTGCAATCGTTTGTATTTCACTTGCACTTGGTTCACCGGGTATGCCTGCTATGTACTTTTTAAAGTTATTTTTCATAAGCCCAGTTGTTCCTATGATGACTGGTATAATTGAAACGACTTTTAATTTCCAATTTCGTTT
This sequence comes from Euprymna scolopes, assembly GCF_053919585.1. Taxonomy (NCBI): domain Eukaryota; kingdom Metazoa; phylum Mollusca; class Cephalopoda; order Sepiida; family Sepiolidae; genus Euprymna; species Euprymna scolopes. Next base: position 16,137,196 of record NC_136484.1, on the reverse strand, counting down.
CATATCATACATAAGTCCTTGACACTTTGTTATCTTTTCCCTCTCAGCTCTGTTAAGTCCTGTATCATTGGGTACACTGACCTCTATTACGGTCGCTTTTTTATTTGCTCTGTCCCAAATCACTATATATGGTTTAACAGCTGCGTTTTCTAGATATGTAGCAGTAGGGATTATGTAGTCATAGTGAATAGTGTAGATGTCATTCCCAACTGTTCGTTCGGGTATATGTTCCCAGGATTTTTTACTACACTGAATGTTGAGTTTCTTACATATCTTCCAGTGAAGGTATTTGCAAACTCCGTTATGGCGATCTGTATAATAACCATCTCCAAATAGGACTTTGCAACCAGAAACCAGGTGGCCCACACTCTCAACCTCAGTGCTACAGAACCTGCATTTATTATTGTTGCTTAGACCACACATCTTTTTGAAGGCGTTTGTCATGAGGCCCTGGTCTTGTGCAGCCAATATCAACCTCTCTTGGTCGTAATGGAGGGATCCTCTTTTGAGCCAGTCCAGGGAACCATCCCTATCAATATATTCTTGGGATATTTCAGTTGGTAGGTATTTTGCCCGTTTATGGTTGGTCCATTCTTCTGTTTTAACATTATGGAACTGGCTAGTGTATTTTTTCCGACTTTTCTGGGCTATGTCAGTGCCAGGCTTGTTTGGGTTCTCAGTATCATTTGTAAGGCAATCGTTTCCTAAATGAGTGGCAAGTTGTATTATAGATGTTGTGCTACTTGCTCGATTCTGATAATGGTCTTTAATTTTCATAAGCTTGGGGTTACAGGAACTTATTATGTACTGACCTATGCTGACGATTGTAGCTCTGTGTTGATGATTGACTTCCGAGAGTCCCATACCTCCTTCTCGCCTGGGTAGGTACAAACGAGGCATGCACTGATTTCGATAAATAACTCGATACAAGGTTAACATTTTCCTTGTCTTTGTGTCAAGCCAATTTATGTCTTTCTGAGGCCAGTCAATAATGCCAAAACTATATGTTAGTACTGGCATGGCAAGTTGGTTAATTGCCGTAACTTTGTTCTTGTTTGTGATTTCAGTATTGGGTTAATATATAGAATATTTTTCAGTGTGTGGTTTTAATTTGTAAAACTTTTATGTTCTTTCAACTTGTAAAGGGACAGTTTTTTTTTTTTTTTTTTTACAAAGGCATCACCACATTATCTAGGCCCAGAGGCCACTCAAGGATAAGGGTTAAAGAGTGTACAGTAGAAGTTGGTCAATATAGTAATCATTAGTAATGAAAATTTGGTAAATTTAATAACTTATATGGAACGGCTCATCAAGAACTTATTTACCTTAGACTTGAACACAACCATATTGTAGTCAGCCGGAAAGCAGGAAAACGGAAGACAATTCCACAGGCGTGCAGTTCTAAGAAAGAAGCTTTGTTCATGGAATCTATGTTTAGGTTTAGGCACAGATAAAGAGTGGGGGAAATTATTGATAGTGTTTACAGCTAGACGAGTGTTTCTTGTGAAAGTTTGGCGAGGGGGGACCATAGATTGAAGCTCAGTTGAACACTTTCCATGAAAATAACGATACATCAGAGACAAACTCGCAACATCTCTTCTGTGAGATAGAGGTTGTAAGGAGGAGAAAAGGACATCTCCTACGAGGCTACGAAGTCTATTTTGAACTCTATCAAGGCAGGACAAGTCCTTTCTAGCAGCTCCTGCCCAGATGTGGCAACAGTATTCCATCCTTGGACGTACCTGGCTCTTATATAGATAGAGAATAGCATCAGCAGTGAGATATCTACTGGATCGATAGAAAGATCCCACCATTTTTCCAGCGGCCTTGGCAACAGATTTGATATACGTGTTCCATTTAAGATCAGGAGTAATGGTCAAGCCCAGAAGCTTGTCAAAACTTGAGGCCTCCTGAAGACGAGAGCCATTCATTTCAATTGATGACAAATGTGGATTTAAATGTTGATGATGTAAAGAGAGAAGCTTGGTTTTAGATGCATTAAAAGTAATCAGCCACTCCCTTTCCCATTGTACTACATGCTCAAGATCAGAGGAGAGAGAATTGGAGAGTACTTGCTCGTTTACTGTCTTAGATGTGGTACCATAAATGGTAGTGTCGTCAGCATAAATGTCTACAAATGATGTAAGGATATGATTTGGAAGATCATTAATGTAGATCAGGAAAAGAGTTGGGCCCAGGATGGATCCCTGAGGGACACCGGCATTAATACTGTGAGCTTCTGATTTTTGCCCCTCAACTACTACTCTTATGAACCTATCAGAAAGAAATGATTTAATAATTGAGAAGACTTTTCCAGCTATACCATAGCTAGCGATCTTATGAAGTAAACCTTTATGCCATACCCTATCAAAGGCTTTAGATATGTCAAGAGCAATTGCCCTAGAAAGATTGCCACCGTCGAGAGATTTGCTAATCCTATGCGATATAACTGTAAGGACATCTGCTGTAGATCTAGCAGAACGGAAACCATATTGAGTGTCACTAAGAAGGTTATTTTTGTTGAGATGTTTGATTACTTCTGTATTTAACACAGATTCTAGCAACTTACTCATGACGCACAGGAGACTTATTGGCCTGTACTGAGAGGGGGATGAGCGATCACCTGAATTCTTAAATACAGGGCATACTGATGAGATTTTCCAGGGAGATGGGAAACTATTCTCCTTAAGACAACGTTTAAACAGTTTTGTAAGTATGGGCGCTAGTTCAGGTTGAAGTTTTTTGAGTACTATAATTGGAATACCATCAGGGCCAGTTGCTTTACTGGAATCAAGGTTTTTGATTAGCTTGGCAACATCACGTACAGATATACGTATATATCATAGCGTGTTTTCTGATACAGGAGGAAATATTGGGGATTGGCGGTCTTGGTCGCAAAGGGTAGAATCAGCTGCAAAGTTCTTGACAAAGAGTTTGGCTTTGTCTGATGCTGACGAGATTACCTCAGGTCCATTGATAATAGTTGGGATGGAGCACACGCTTCTGTTCAGGATTCTGTTTGCTATTTGCCAAAACTGGTGGGAACCAAGCCGCTGCTCAGCTACTTTGGACTTAACAGATTGAGCATACAACTCTCTTGCGTTCCTTATTACTTTCTTACAATGGTTGCTGGCAGTCCTGAAAACGGCTTTAGTTTCCATACATCTATTACGTTTGAAGCAGTGGAAAAAGTGATTTCTGTGCGCAATGGCAGCAGCACATTCTGGAGAGAACGATGGCTGGCTGTTAGGTTTTTGCTGAAACTTTTTAGAGGGTATGAAATGGTCAATACCTACAATTAACCATTCAGTTAGGTCTAATACTATAGAGGACACATCCTTTTTAAACATGGGATGCAGAGGTAGATCAGATATAAATGTACGGAAGCTATCCCAGTCAGCCTTAGTGTATCGATATACTGTACGATGGAGAGGTACGTCTGGGGACTTATTACATTTCATTTTATCTTAATTGATACAACAGAGTGGTCGGAAGATCCAAGAGGCGACAGAACAGAAACTGAACATAGTTCAGGGCAAGTTGTGAGAAAAAGGTCTAGTAGGCTCGCATACTGGCCGTCATTATCGGGCACACGGGTAGGTTCCTGAACAATCTGAGTGAGGTCATAGGCAATGGAGAAATCATGACAGAACCTCCCCTCATCATCGGTCTTGTTTGAGTGGGTCAACCATTCGACGTTGTGAACAATGAAGTCTCCACATACGTGAATGTTAGCTGAAGGATAAGTAGAAAGGACTTGGTCAATTTTCTCAGATATGCTTTGAAAGATAGTAACTCCGCTGTTGTGGGGGCGATAGAGAGTAAATATAAATGCAGTAGTGTGAGCTAAAGCAACCCGGAAGCACATATAGGGTAAGTTAGGATCTTCCCTGGAGATGTCCCTCCCACATGGAAAGCTATCTTTAATATAGGCACATATTCCATGCCCATGGCGATCTTGGGGGTTAGATTTAGAAGTTAAGTTAGAGTAGCCTGTAATTGCAAACTCATCTAGGGAAATAGCCTGTTCAATGCCAGTTTCACTTAAAAATAAAAGGTCTGGTTTAGTCTCCTGTAATTGGGTTTCAACCTCTGGAAGGTTAGAACGTAGACCCCTGATGTTGGAGAAGGAGACATGGTAGTGCGGTTCTACGTTGGAAGTTGGAGAACCGGGTTTAATCGTGTATTTTTTCTTGAAACTTGTCATGATGAAATTTTGGAATTTGTGGACTAGGTCGACAGATTTACTTAGAGCAGGACAGAGAGGGGAAACTAAGAGAGAAAAAGAAACGAAGAATTTTTTTTTTGTACCACATGATAAGGTAAAGCCGTAACAATTACCCACTAGTATGGCATCGAGAGGCCCCACCAGAAGCTACTGCATGGTCCAGATTCCATTCACCAAATGGCAATACAGCAGCCCCAGTACTTTGCACCTGCTGATAGGACAGCCTCCTTAGTGGTTAATCCAAGGTTCGGGTCCCTGACTATCAGGCGGATAACGTCAGCCCAGACAAAACGTTTACCTCCAGCACCCTTACTAGTGACATGGCTACAAGGATAGACATAGAAACAGAAAATTTCCACCAACTCTGCCAACTGTTCGCGCAAAAATACTGCCAACCTAGACAGTTATACTCGTCTAGAAATACAACAGCCAGGTGAAACAGTATAAGCTTAGCTTTTTACCCTTTTCGACCAAATTTTATTGACGCAAAAAGTCACTCGACTTATTCTGTAGTAAATTGATTCCAGAAATCGTAGTCCCTCTCATGCCATCGCTGGGCAGGTCGAAAGAGAATGATGGAACTAAATGTTCATTTTATAGTAAGAGTGTATCTTTCAAATTAATTATATATTTCTGTATCTATATATTTACTTGTGTTACTAACCCCTGGCTTCCATTCTGATTGATAAAATCTATGAATGAATTCTATTCATTTTTAGGGAAGTTATTTATATATGAAAACTACTGACCTTCCTGTTTTCTATAGGGTTGATATAGAAGCTATGACAAAACAGTAGCTTCCAGATTTGGTTTAACTAAACGTGATCTAAGCTCGCAATTTTTAATGTCAACAGAAGAGTAACGCATGCACATGAATAAGAAATGAACTCCGGATTTCATTACGAATTGTTTTGGGCGACAAATTGTTTTTGTTGTTACGTTATCGACAGTTTGAAGACAGGACACAATCGGGAAGTAAACCTACCACAAATTAATATTTTAAAGATATCATAGATTTACTAGGGGGGATCACGTCGCCGACAAAATATGTCAGAAAGTGAATGTTCATTTGTTTCAATCTGACATGATTAATAACTAATATATTTTATCGATTATTTTCTATTTTTGTATATCTATTAAAAAGTGATAAAAAATAATACCAGTAAGAATACTTTACATTTGATTCATTTTTCCACGTGGTGTATCTTCATGCGTCCTGCTAATGATGCTTGATTTAAAAAGGATGTGTCCTTCACTTCATCTGGGACAGTATATTTCTTATTATATTGCTAACTATTTTTAATAATAAAATCAATTTAACTTTGTCGAAATATTATTTATCCAATATATTTTCGGTCAACTGTTACATTATTAAAATTTCGTTACTTATCGTAAAAGTTACTATTCACGCTGCTTAATTTTTATTCAAAATATATTTCTGTCGTAAAGTGAAAGAATTTTTTTCATTTAAGTTATTTGCTAAAGGAAAGCGGAGCTCAATATTTTCCAAATATTTAACTTTATTTCTTTCCTTGTTTCCTCTTCCATTACGTATAATCTGCGTCTTACAATAGGCATGTCTTTCGTTTTTTCGTTTATGTTTCTTCATTTCAAAAAGACAACTCTTACTGTTGTTCAAACGGCTATTTTATCGAGTACTTACTGAAATTATGTGTCTCTATCATACACAACCGATAACGCTATGTATTATGCTTATGAGTGTGATATCAATTGTATAATTTATTTTGTACTATATTTTCCCAGTATTACCATTATCCATATATATTTTATATTCTTACTGTAATATATATTTATTTATATACTTTAAGTATTAATCATAGTAGTATTAAATGTTTTGTTATAATTAGTATGTGTAATCATATATATATTTTTAATTACATTTTCACCTCAAACAAGGCACATTGCCACTTTGATATGGGGGCTACTATCAGGGACATAATCTACAGGGTTACTATGTGATGAGTTGGGCAGAAAGATGTCAGATCACGTTACACTTGAACTTCTGCATGTCAGTACAGTTGGTGGAGCAGGAACACGGAAGGGAATTCCAAAGTCTAGCGGTTCTGGGGAGGAAAATGCTGGAGGATAGAAGGATCGATTACATCTAGGGATCTACTGCGAGGGGATGGGATTTATCTATTTGTCGGGTTTGTCGGGGTATTTACGTCGAGGGGCTACGAGCACTTGCAGTTCGTCGGATCATTCACCGTTAAAGTACTTTTAGAACAGGGATGTTACATTTCGTCGATGGGACAGAGGATGAAGCTTAGATAATAGTCCAGGGCCTATCAGGTTGGCGACTCTCTTTTGGACCTTGTCTAAGAGCGAGAGACTAGCAGCAGATGCACCAGCCCAAATATGACAACAATACTACATACATGAGCGAATGGTGGCTTTATAGAGGTACAGGATACTTTCGGGCGTTAGTAGTTTTCTATCACGATGGAGAACCTACCTTCTTCGCGGCGATCCTGGTAATGCTCACAATATAATTGTTCCAACTCATATTTCCTGCGAATGGTAGGCCGAGGAGTTTAAAAAGTGTACTTTAAGATAAAGAGTCTTTGGGCATTACTATTAGTGGTAGAGAAGTTTTTTGTAATTATTGAGGGAGACAAGTTTAGTCTTGGCAGCATTGAATGTGACCATCCAATTTTTGTCCCCATTCCACTACGGATTGGAGGTCATCCTCTAGTGTTTCTGCCATTTCTTTAGATATGTGTTCATTTGTTTTCCTGTCATGCCTGTTATAGAGCGCGGTGTCATCAGCATATATATATACCCATCTCCCAGACAATTTTGTCAGGAAGGTCATTTATGAATATTAGGAAACATAGAGGTCTAAGGATAGACCCTTGATACACTCCCGCATTTATATCATATTGTTTAGATGTTCGACTATCGAGGACAACCTGGATTTTTTACTTATCTAAGAAGGATTTAATTATGTTGTATTCTTCCAGTGATATCGTATCATCTGATTTTCCCAATAACACCTTCATGCCATACCCTGTCAAAAGATTTACATATATCTAGAGCTACCGATTTACCCTCCCCTATTTTGTCCAGTGAATGGTATATAAGTTCAGATATTACCGCTAGGATGTCTGCTGTTGAACGGGCATGCCTAAATCCATATTGTTGGTCGGTCAGAAGCTTAGCATCTGTAAGGTGATCGACTAGAGCTTGATTAATTAGGGACTCAAATATTTTGACGAAAAGTGGGACGAGGCTAATGCGGCGATAATTTACTGGGTCAGTTCTTTCGTCAGAATTCTTGAAAACTGGGACCACAAAAGCAGTTTTGCAGCAGGCATTGCTAACATCAGAATCATTTAGTATTATTTATAATTAATTATAGCTTATGATTTAGCAGCGAAATATCGTTATTTTTTCGGAATAACTTTTGAAGAATTAAAAATGCGGGTGTTGTACCATTAAAACGCGCGGCTTCGTATGTCTTAGAATTCATTTTTCTGCATAGACGCCATAGTCAGTGCACTTTTGCCCGTCTCTGTTGATGCTGTGGTTGTAAAAGCAAGACACGGGCTTTGTAACTGACACCTGTGAACTCAGCAAACCGATCGTGTAACAGGGCTTTATTTTCGTAAACATTGATTGGTTCAATTTTCTTCTGCATGGATTAATTTAATGGCGCAGTTCTCCTTCGGACGCACACCATGACAGTGGTATTTCATAGAGTCTAACACTGAGGATATCAGCAAAAGAATAATGAAACTATTAGGTCATAAGGGAATATATTCAGTCATCATAACAATGCAATTTACAATATATTGTGATCCATTCGGACAGAATACAAAGTGCAGTGATTACTTTTAGTAAGTTCGTCGTGTACACATATCTCTCTCTTTCTCCCTCTCTCTCTCTCACTCACACACACACACACACACACACACATATATATATATATATATATATATATATATATATATATATATATATATATATATATATATATATATATACTGGCAAAAGTACCCGTCGTTGATTGGGTTCAAAAACAGCCTACATAAAATGGACTCTGATGTATGAAAGTATGATAGGTTATTAAAAGGAAGGGTTGTAAAGAGATAACTTCGAATTTAGGATTAATCAAACCAAAGCAAATATGATGAAAGTAAAAATAAAATAGATAAACCCCATACTTTATTATACCATACCTGTTCAAACTGAAACACTTATCAGAATATTTTGTGGATCTATATGAAAAAACCTTATTAATCTTTGTGACATATTCCCATTCTATGCGGTCAAGCGCAAACGAACACCCACTAATTTTATTATAACATATTTCTTCAAACTGAAACATAATTATCACAGATAAATATGAAAATCATTTATTAAATTTTATAACTATTTCCATTCTATGGAGGCCAGGTTCGAACGCAGACCCCACAATTTTATAATACTATCCCTATTTAAGTTAAAACATAATTATCAAAGTATTCTTATGTACATCTATATCAAACACCCTTTTAAACGTTTTTTTTTATTTCATTTTATATTTCCATACTGTGAGGGGGGGCAGGTGCGAATGCAGACCCCGCATTTTTTATGAACCACCGTTCTGCCAGATCAAACATACCCATTCCTGATTCTCGATACATCTATCAATATATGTAATCAGTTTTTTAAAAATAGTCAACTATAAAGGAGCCTTTTCGTGACCAGACACACACACACACACACACACACACATGCACACACACGTTCAGCTTTATATTATAAAAAATTATATATATATATATATATATATATATATAAAATATATGTGTAATCATATATATATATATATATATATATATATATATATATATATATATATATATATATATATACAAAGTTAGGGCCCTCCGCTTGCCAAAGCCTGGAGATTCTCAAGGATTATTGTGAATGTTTAGGCTAGATATTGAAATTACATGGTAAAAATGGCGGACATTTCGCAGGGTTGTATTTACATTGATTAACAGCAGATTTGTTGTTTTTGCATTATTTAGTGGATTATTCTCATCTTAGTTGTTTTTTCCGCAACGTTACGGCCGATGTAACCTCTGATCATTTAATAATAGTCCAGATAATACAAAAAATACTTATCAATTCTGCTCTCAAGCATATACATTTATCAAAACAAAGTTTTTCAGCTCATTAAGGACAAATCTCATGAGTTGAATCTATAAATCACATTGATTTCCCTCGATCAGTTCGAGTTTCTGAGCTATGACCACATGTTTTCACGTGTTTATTCGCATGTATGCATGTGTAGAGAATTTCAGCAATAGTTGGGTTAGGGTTAGGGTTAGGATAAAATTCCACGTCGAATAATTGGTTTTATTAGAAATGATGTTCAATGAAAAGAGGTATTCAAGCCTGATAGTTGCGGATGCTTATTTATAAAAGAGATGAAGAAGCAATACTGGACGGTGCGGGAGTAACTGGTGTCTTGTAAATAAATGAAGGTTATAAATGATCTTCTGATAAATAGAGGCAGGATACTCTTCTCTCTGCTGCATATAACGTTCGGCGTAATTAAAAAAGTCCACCAAAGCTCTGGACAACAATGATAACTTTTTTTTTTTTTTTTTTTTTTTTTACAAAGGCATCACCACATTATCAAGGCCCAGAGGCCACTCAAGGATAAGGGTTAAAGAGTGTACAGTAGAAATTGGTCAATATAGTAATCATTAGTAATGAAAATTTGGTAAATTTAATAACTTATATGGAACGGCTCATCAAGAACTTATTTACTTTAGACTTGAACACAACCATATTGTAGTCAGCCGGAAAGCAGGAAAACGGAAGACAATTCCACAGGCGTGCAGTTCTAAGAAAGAAGCTTTGTTCATGGAATCTACGTTTAGGTTTAGCCACAGATAAAGAGTGGGGGAAATTATTGATAGTGTTTACAGCTAGACGAGTGTTTCTTGTGAAAGTTTGGCGAGGGGGGACCAAAGATTGAAGCTCAGTTGAACACTTTCCATGAAAATAACGATACATCAGAGACAAACTCGCAACATCTCTTCTGTGAGATAGAGGTTGCAAGGAGGAGAAAAGGACATCTCCTACGAGGCTACGAAGTCTATTTTGAACTCTATCAAGGCAGGACAAGTCCTTTCTAGCAGCTCCTGCCCAGATGTGGCAACAGTATTCCATCCTTGGACGTACCTGGCTCTTATATAGGTAGAGAATAGCATCAGCAGTGAGATATCTACTGGATCGATAGAAAGATCCCACCATTTTTCCAGCGGCCTTGGCAACAGATTTGATATACGTGTTCCATTTAAGATCAGGAGTAATGGTCAAGCCCAGAAGCTTGTCAAAACTTGAGGCCTCCTGAAGACGAGAGCCATTCATTTCAATTGATGACAAATGTGGATTAGAATGTTGATGATGTAAAGAGAGAAGCTTGGTTTTAGATGCATTAAAAGTAACCAGCCACTCCTTTCCCCATTGTACTACGTGCTCAAGATCAGAGGAGAGAGAATTGGAGAGAACTTGCTCGTTTACTGTCTTAGATGTGGTACCATAAATGGTAGTGTCGTCAGCATAAATGTCTACAAATGATGTAAGGATATGATTTGGAAGATCATTAATGTAGATCAGGAAAAGAGTTGGGCCCAGGATGGATCCCTGAGGGACACCGGCATTAATACTGTGAGCTTCTGATTTTTGCCCCTCAACTACTACTCTTATGAACCTATCAGAAAGAAATGATTTAATAATTGAGAAGACTTTTCCAGCTATACCATAGCTAGCGATCTTATGAAGTAAACCTTTATGCCATACCCTATCAAAGGCTTTAGATATGTCAAGAGCAATTGCTCTAGAAAGATTGCCACCGTCGAGAGATTTGCTAATCCTATGCGATATAACTGTAATGACATCTGCTGTAGATCTAGCAGAACGGAAACCATATTGAGTGTCACTAAGAAGGTTATTTTTGTTGAGATGTTTGATTACTTCTGTATTTAACACAGATTCTAGCAACTTACTCATGACGCACAGGAGACTTATTGGCCTGTACTGAGAGGGGGATGAGCGATCACCTGAATTCTTAAATACAGGGCATACTGATGAGGTTTTCCAGGGAGATGGGAAACTATTCTCCTTAAGACAACGTTTAAACAGTTTTGTAAGTATGGGCGCTAATTCAGGTTGAAGTTTTTTGAGTACTATAATTGGAATACCATCAGGGCCAGTTGCTTTACTCGAATCAAGGTTTTTGATTAGCTTCGCAACATCACGTACAGATATACGTATATCACATAGCGTGTTTTCTGATACAGGAGGAAATATTGGGGGTTGGCGGTCTTGGTCGCAAAGGGTAGAATTTGCTGCAAAGTTCTTGACAAAGAGTTTGGCTTTGTCTGATGCTGACGAGATTACCTCTGGTCCATTGATAATAGTTGGGATGGAGCACACGCTTCTGTTCAGGATTCTGTTTGCTATTTGCCAAAACTGGTGGGAACCAAGCCGCTGCTCAGCTACTTTGGACTTAACAGATTGAGCATACAACTCTCTTGCGTTCCTTATTACTTTCTTACAATGGTTGCTGGCAGTCCTGAAAACGGCTTTAGTTTCCATACATCTATTACGTTTGAAGCAGTGGAAAAAGTGATTTCTGTGCGCAATGGCAGCAGCACATTCTGGAGAGAACCATGGCTGGCTGTTAGGTTTTTTCTGAAACTTTTTAGAGGGTATGAAATGGTCAATACCTACAATTAACCATTCAGTTAGGTCTAATACTATAGAGGACACATCCTTTTTAAACATGGAATGCAGAGGTAGATCAGATATAAATGTACGGAAGCTATCCCAGTCAGCCTTAGTGCATCGATATACTGTACGATGAAGAGGTACATCTGGGGACTTATTACATTTCATTTTTATCTTAATTGATACAACAGAGTGGTCGGAAGATCCAAGAGGCGACAGAACAGAAACTGAACATAGTTCAGGGCAAGTTGTGAGAAAAAGGTCTAGTAGGCTCGCATACTGGCCATCATTATCGGGCACACGGGTAGGTTCCTGAACAATCTGAGTGAGGTCATAGGCAATGGAGAAATCATGACAGAACCTCCCCTCATCATCGGTCTTGTTTGAGTGGGTCAACCATTCAACGTTGTGAACATTGAAGTCTCCACATACGTGAATGTTAGCTGAAGGATAAGTAGAAAGGACTTGGTCAATTTTCTCAGATATGCTTTGAAAGATAGTAACTCCACTGTTGTGGGGGCGATAGAGAGTAAATATAAATGCAGTAGTGTGAGCTAAAGCAACCCGGAAGCACATATAGGGTAAGTTAGGATCTTCCCTGGAGATGTCCCTCCCACATGGAAAGCTATCTTTAATATAGGCACATATTCCATGCCCATGGCGATCTTGGGGGTCAGATTTAGAAGTTAAGTTAGAGTATCCTGAAATTGCAAACTCATCTAGGGAAATAGCCTGTCCAATGCCAGTTTCACTTAAAAATAAAAGGTCTGGTTTAGTCTCCTGTAATTGGGTTTCAACCTCTGGAAGGTTAGAACGAAGACCCCTGATGTTGGAGAAGGAGACATGGTAGTAGGGGTCTACGTTGGAAGTTGGGGAACCGGGTTTAATCGTGTATTTTTTCTTGAAACTTGTCATGATGAAATTTTGGAATTTGTGGACTAGGTCGACAGATTTACTTAGAGCAGGACAGAGAGGGGAAATTAAGAGAGAAAAAGAAACGAAGAATTTTTTTTTATTTTTTATTTGTAGTTAATGATAAGGTAAAGCCGTAACAATTACCCACTAGTATGGCATCGAGAGGCCCCACCAGAAGCTACTGCATGGTCCAGAATCCATTCACCAAATGGCAATACAGCAGCCCCAGTACTTTGCACCTGCTGATAGGACAGCCTCCTTAGTGGTTAATCCAAGGTTCGGGTCCCTGACTATCAGGCGGATAACGTCAGCCCAGACAAAACGTTTACCTCCAGCACCCTTACTAGTGACATGGCTACAAGGATAGACATAGAAACAGAAAATTTCCGCCATCTCAGCCAACTGTTCGCAAAAATACTGCCAACCTAGAAAACAGCTTTTTCTTCTCCCTTTGTCCGAAAAATCACTCATTTAAAAAAAATGAGGACTGAGGGACAAATAAGAAGAAGCGAGAGTAACAGGAGCTGCCGATAACGCATCCACAATGCGTTTTCTACTCTCCATTAAAAAAAAAAAAAAAAAAAAAAAAAAAAAAAAAAACTATTAAGTATTGTACTTAATAAAAGTCCAACAGACGTGTTAACTACTTAAATTACTTGTTTCATTTTTTGGCAGGATTGACTATGGAAAAGTTCAAAGTGGTATCGTTGACGGTCCTCAATCCGACAGCTCATCAGAGTTTCAGAATTTGAAAACTCAATTAATAATGTCGAACTCCCTATAGTTTACATATGGGCCGATTTTCAGAAAATCTGGGTAGCTTGTGTGATTAGTAGGAAAAATGAGATTTCATCAGAGCCAAAAAGTGATGGAGATCTTGGATACAGTCATGATAGCTGACGCCTGTTTGGATTTGAAGAGAAACATCTTTGCCGCTGAGCATTCCAAAAGTTCGAAGTTATGGGAGTTTATTCCCTGAAGATTGAACAATGGTGAAACAAAATGCAACTTACGTGTAATAAACTTTATCAATGCCCAGTTTATAGTAATCAATATATGTTGTGGGCAAAATATTTTCCTAAAATGTCATCTGTTGACGATTATCAGCCGCTAATCCTACTAAAACATGTGATTTGTCAAATAGATATGCCACAAAAAACTGACCTGATGAAGAGAAAGAATGCCAGATCCTGATTCATTAACAAGTAGTAGAAATGTTATCAATATGTAAAAAGCAAGAAAATTGTGGCCTAATGTTATTTGATATGAATGCTCAACAAGAACTTATCTACATTAGACTTGAAAACGATGGTATATTTAGCTTGGGTGCAGCCTCACGTTATTGTGTTACAACGGCTTGCAGTAATAATAAAGACACGGTATTCTTTACGACCTGCCCCAGCGTAGTATAAACACTCCCAACCACTCCATATTAACGTCAGCTTTCGGAAAAAAACACTCCAGCCCTCTATGCTAAGAATGGCTTTCGAGTTTGGGGATGTTATTTCACAAAGTCGTTCATAACATGGGGAGGTTGGTTTAACTCTGCTTATCACATTTTCTTTTAGGTTAAATAAATTATAGGGTACGTGAGAAATACACACCGTGTCAAATTATTAAGGATATAACATTTTTACCAGTTCAGAAACTTACCCGTAGTTTCGTATCCAAAGCTTCGAAACGTTGGCAATGCTGAGCTGCACATACTGTAGAATTTTTTGTACTGTTTTGCGCAATGTAAACAACTTGCCATCTAAATTGCTGAATCCACGGTATTTGAAGTGTGTCAAATTATTTACAAGGCAGATTGTGTCGTCAATAAAATGGGTCGTAAAGGTGGCTGTAGTAGTTCTGAAAAGAGTACTATTACAGAACAGCTAGCAAATGGTAAAACTACCCTCAAATCTCGAAAATTATTGTAAGTAACCATTAAACTGTAAAGAATTTGTCAATGACCCTACAAAGGTACTTAAGAGAGCTGATGAAGGTAAATCTAGTGTTGTTTCACGTCGTTCTCTACGTTCTCTACTCCAAATTAAACGTGAAGTTGTTAAGGCCCTGTGGCAGAGAAGTCGAGAAGTTTTGATCAAGCCGGATTGAAGAATGTCTCTAAAACTACTCGAAGTCACCTTGTCAGTGAGAAAGCCTCCATTTAAGCAACATCGCAACAGATTTTTGTTCACGAATAAAGTGCGTGTCACTTTTGATGGCCCAGATGGCTGAAGCAAGGGATGGGTCATGGACAGACGAAATCGTCATCAGCGTTTAAGGCGCCAACAAGGTGGTTATGGGATTATGATTTGGGCTAGCATTAGGACCAGGGAGAGTCCCACAAAGCGGAAAAATTACGTGAAATGCTTACATACCGTTTCTTAAGGAGCACTTTGCACCATGGCTTAAGAAGCAAAGGTTGACGTTCTGAAGAACCATTATTTTTAAGCAAGATAATGCTCCCTCGCATACAGCAAACAAAAGCATAAAGTATTTGCAATCACTGTGGTTCTCTGGGCTAGGTTAGATTGAATTAGCTTCGACTTCACCAGATTTCAACCCAATTGAGAACCTTTGGGGTGTCATAAAGCGACGCCTCTATGCAAGTGGACGCCAATTTAAGAGCAAGAATGAGTTGTGCAATGCTCTCCAAAAGGTATCGCGATGAATAACTGTTGATGACATCACAAATTTCATTAACTCTGTCGACCAATGACTTTTACAAGTCATTCATATAAAAAGGAACGCATATCCCCTACTAATTTTGTCGACGTAGAAATTGCTATGTAGTTTTTGTGTTTTAAGCATTTTTCATGTTCATTTAATGTTTGAAACTTATTTTATTAAACAAGTTATTGGTATATTTTGTATTTTTTTCTCAACCTTCGTTAGTAACTTGACACACTGAAATGAACAAATATTCCAATCTTCTGCCATATTTTCGCTTATACTAATATATATACTTTTATCTTCTGACTGGAGTAGCTGAATACTATTGCAAGCACTTTCTCAAAGTATCATTGATTTTTCCCTCATACCTTACCTATTTAAAAATGTTAACTCCTACATAATTTGACACGCAGTATCGTTGAGGATTACTGTAGCTAAAAGTGTAAGCCATTTTTTTTTTACATAGGCATCACCAGATTATAAAGGCCAAGAGGCCACTCGAGGACAAGGGTTAAAGAGTGTACAGTAGAAATTGGACAATATAGTAATCATTAGTAATGAAAATTTGGTAAATTTGATAACCCATATGGAACGGCTCATCAATAACTTATCCACGTTAGACCCGAACACAACCATATTGCAGTCAGCCGGAAAGCAGGAAAACGGAAGACAATTCCACAGGCGTGCAGTTCCAAGAAAGAAGCCCTGCTCATGGAATCTACGCTCAGGCCCAGGCACAGATTAAGAGTGGGGGGAATAATTGACAGTGTCCACAGCCAGACGAATGTTTCCCGTGAAAGTCTTGCGAGTTTTGTTTAGTTTTAGAACAGTCTCCAATAGTTCTTTGTTCCACACAAGTCTTGAGAGGTGACTGGTTTGCAGTAGACATTCCACAGAGCAAAACATTATTACCGGGTCGAGACCGAAAAAAAACATGCGAAATTGCTACAGAAAAAGTTAAATATTTATGGAGCAAACCTGGTTTCTGATTGGTTGGTAGCAGAACGTGAATTAATTCGATTCGTCAGTTCCTAGCAGCATCGTTTATAAAAAGAATCGCCAAACTGTGTGGGATAATACCCCATTGTATTTCCAAAATATTATAACATCCCTATTTTTTTTATAATGGGGACGTCCCTTGTGTTCGTTCTGCTCAAAAATAAATATATATTTTATATTCAATTATGCATAACAGAAATTAGAAATCATTTGGATCTTAGAGTGTTAGCATGTAAAAAGACGCCATTTTTAATTGTGTTAAAATGTCAAACAGATATACAAATATATATATATATATATATATATATGTGTGTGTGTGTGTGTGTGTGTGTGTGTGTGTGTGTGTGTGTGTACAAAGAAGAGAAATAAAAGAAATGGAAGGTATTTTTACCTTAAAAAGGGGCGGTATCTGAAAAAGAAGGAATTTCTTAAATTTGATTAGCCAGTTTTGTAAAAAAAAAAGAGAAAGAAAAACGCATGCATGTAAATAAATATACATCAAAATAAACATACATGCAATATGTACCCGTTTAAAGAGAGTTAGTTTTTTATTAAAACAACGCAAAAAATATACATTTTTGAAAAATCAGAAAACTAATGTGCAAAACATAAAAAATAAATAAATTTCAATTGTAATTTATGCGCGCCTTAAAATAAGCATGCAAAAATATTTGTCGAAAAGGAAAATTAAATAGAAGAGTTTTTTTTTTAAAGTAACATTTTTTCTTTTTTTTTCTTTTTCTTTATTTCAGTAAAAGTATTAGTCATGCATTAGTAGATTAAAGTGTTAATACAAACAAAATGGATACAGTTTAACGTCTTTTCCAGGAATATGTTTATTGGGATATATAGAAATTTATATACATACACGGCCGTGAAAAAATATTCAGTCGAATCTCCCAACAAGTTTTGAGAAAAAACGTTTTAACTTTATTCTTGTTGCAGGTTTCGTGAATACATCAGTTATATTTTGTTCTGATGATATGTAGTTCAAATTAATGGATTCCTTTTTCAACTCGTTTTTTATGAAATGGTATTTTATATCTATATGCTTAGCTCTTTGGTTGATTATCGTGTTCTGTGCTAAGACTATACTGGCTTGATTATCACAATGAATTGCTACGAAGCTTTTAGCCAATTCTGGCTCTAAAATAGTCTTTAGGATATTTTTAAGATAGAGTGCTTCCTGGGTCGTCTGTGTGATCGCGATAAATTCTGCTTCACACATAGAGAGAGATACAATCTGTGTTTTTTAGATTTCCCTAAAATAATAGGCCCATTTTCTGTATCTCGATTGATTCATCTTAACAAGTCATTTTCTTTAGTAAATTCTATCCCCAAAAACCAGGATATTTTGTCAAGACCGGTAATTTTGAATCTTTTCTTAATTTGTTCTTAACATCGGTTAACATTATGCCACAATTTGATGCGATTACTATATCATCAACCCCCAAAACCAAAATCAGTAGTTTATCGTCTTTGTGTTGGGTATATAAACAAGGGTCTACAGCGCATTGCCTGAATTGCTGTTTTATAATATAATCATGAAATATTGTATTCCAAATCTGAGCACTCTGCTTTAGAGAATATAATGACCTGTGAAGTCTCCACACTCTATTTTTATTTTTCATTATAAATCCCTATGGAGGGATAATATAGATTTAACAGTCTATTGGGCCATTCAAATAAGCATTTTTTACGTCCATTTGATGGATGTTTAGGTCATATTGCGATGCGATTTGCAGTAAAATTCTGATTGTCGTAAGGTTTGTGGTCGGTGAAAACGTAGAAAAATATTCTATACCATAAATCTGAGCGTACACATTACAATTCTAGCTGTTTACTGTTCTACGCCTGATGCTGTAGTCATTTTTGTAAACACCTATCTTGTAGAAATAGAATGTTTATCTTTTGGGAGAGGCACTACCGTATACATATCATTTTCGGTTAAGGCATCTATTTCTTTTTTCATGGCAATTTTCCATTCTTCACAATGTCCTGAATTAATTGCTTCGCTAAAGCTTTTTGGGGCATTTTCCATTGAATAGCAATAGTCGAGTTGATAATCTTTTATATTGTCGACCCCCCCCAAGAAAAATTGGGTCGCCTTCTATTTCTTTTGGGATATCTTTCGCCTTTATCATCATCATCACCATCATCATCATGTATACTCTTTTCTCCGTCATTTTTACTGTATTCGTTTGTTTTAATTATTCGAGGAAATATAATTTCATCTTCTTCATATATAGGATCTCGTCTGTAAAATTAAACGTATCTTTGAATTTTACACATCGAATTCCTTTTTATTGCTCGTTCTGGATGTTACCGTAAAGGATGTGGCATTTCGTTTTATTAGGGTGTATGCGCCCAATAAGCGTACTGAGCTAGTTTCCTTTTTTCGGCGGAAGATGACGAAAAGCAAAATAATACCTATAATAGTAGGGGAACTAGGAACAATCCCGAAAATCTTTGAAAAAAGAATGGGAGAAATGGGAATATAAGGAATGACGCGTAAAATACAACGTACAACAATAATGAAAACAGCTGAAATATTAAGGTACATCCTTAAATGTTGAGACTAACACACAGGAGCAACAAGCGCTGGCCAGACAAACTGCTGCAGAGGCAGAAACATTAAGTACTACATAAAACTAATGTTGCGATAATGAAAATCTATTTGGAAATACTATCGAAGGAGTTAGAGAGTACTGGAAATCCTGGGAGACATGTTGTCACTCAGTTTCCAGAAAATACCACAGGCTGTTTTCAAGGAGAGATCTCTGACGAACTTTATGAAAGCTCCTTTTGATCCAATAATAATAATAATAATAATAATAATAATAATAATAATAATAATAATAATAATAATAATAATAATAATAATACAATGAACTAAAGAAAGGTAATGTATGAATTCTCATGTTCAGGTGAAAACTGTTTTCAACACTAATCTAAAAATTCACATCTTACATATATTGACTAAATGATGACAATTAACTTTCAGACAATACCGCCATCCGACATCACTTTATCCTCCAAAATAGAAAATAACAATTTGGAGAAATGCGAAAGAAACGCACAAGTAATACTAAAATTAGATACCGAAACAACTGTACACATAAGCCAAAAATATAAAGAAGCAATATTTATAAACTATACAGCATAATACTAACAGAATTTCTTTCAATATCAGTACCAATATATGTATTCAAGAATTAATACAAAATAAATAAAAAAATTAATACAAAATAAATAAAATAATCTCCACTAAACCTTGCACTTACCCCTCCTCGCGACGGAATATTTCACATGAAAAAAATAACAGTAACTATTCGAAAACAACAAATTTACAAATTTACTCTAAATAGACTAAACTAACCTCCGATAAAAACTACAACAACCTCTGACGACAATCGCGACCACTTATCTAAATCGGTTAAACAAATGACAACAAAACTATCAATTACCGCATAATATAAATCTTGGCAGCCGGAACAAAAGATATTCTACAGTGGATAGAGTGAATAAACCATAGAACCGGAAAAAATAAGACTCAGTCGGGTTCAATTGAGTCTAAAGAGCAGAGTTTATTTTAATGTATTAGTAAATGTATTAATACTTTTAAAATAAACAATGTACATTATACTGTAGATATATAATAAATTCCATAGGTATAGGTATCCTAGAGCTATATTAATATTGAGTAAAATGCTTCATAATTGCGAATGAAATATCAGTTTAAAAAGGAAAAAAAATAAATAAAAAATAAACTCGATTGTACGATCGTTTCGGAAACGATGTTCATTTTATTGAAACCTAACATGTACGTTAAATATGATATTTTTTAGCAACCGAATCCTGCGACTGAGGTTTATATATATATATATATATATATATATATATATATATATATATATATATATATGTATATATATATATATATATATATATAATTTTTAAAACAATAATATCTACGGACATGTAGAGGAGACTTAGGGCCTCGAAACATTCAAGTTCGTAGATTACTGTCAAAAAATAAATAAATAATGTATATACATATATATATATATATATATATATATATATATATATATATATATATATATATATATATAGCCATAATTCTACTATTTTTAATTAAAGAGAATAAAATAAAATCAATTTGAACATTCTCAAAATCAAAAATGCTAATTCCTACTCATGGATTTTAATCTTGAAAGGAATTCACTCGGTCAGATTTCGATTCAGGAGCTTACAGTAATAGTTAGAAGTGTAGATCTATGAGTATAACATAGTACTCCCTATATTTGTAAGGCGTGTTACAAAAATGAGTGACGGTGGAGAAATTTTCAAAATCTTGCTGTATATGAAAAGAATAGGAACCTAAAGCTGGAATTGGCAAAATAATACATCATACAATGAACACAAATAAGTCTTAAACTCTGATAATCGACAGAGAATCAGTCAACATGATTTAAACGCTTTATATTGACTAAATTATTTTATATATACATGCAATAGTAATATTACATATATATATATATACACATATATATATGTATATATATATATATATATATATATATATATATATATATATAATTATTATCATTAGCAACACGGCGTTGTCCATCGTAAGATGCAATCAGTATTATATTTTAATTAATGCAGATTTCGTGTGTAATATAAAACAGAATAAGTGTTAAAATTTTTTAAAGATTAAGTAAAAAGAAAAACCACAGAAAAACCTGAGACATGTTCAATCGAGTACTATGTTTTTTGTAAGCGGTTCATTATTGTGAGTAGAAATTAAAAAAATCTAGTTGAAATCGAAACACAAAGCATAGGAGAATGAATCAAGTATGATAATCTTTAGACCATCTTGACATGATCTTTAAAAATTGTTTTCACACTTACTTAGTCTTAGCACACGTGATTTGTCATGTGAACGATTCACGCATGCGTATTCGTGAAACATTTGACAAACAAAAAAACATTAATTGATCTCCCACGTGCCAATTTTTCAATTTTGATCCTTTAGCATGCCTTTTGCCGGATAAAAATTGATTAAAAATGTGTCTACATATCTGAATAGCCTATATACCAAGGATAGTGTCTGTAAATCGAAAATTCGTTCAGTATATATGTTGAGCAATGTCGTCACACATTTTCACCTTTATGAATATAAAAATTATTAGCATTATTATAGCATTTTTTCTTTACTTAAAACACTTAATATGTATACGAAATTTTGTCGGGCTTTTTATTTTGGTATTTATTAAAACAGGAAATGTAGAATTAGTTTCTGATTTAGTTGCGAAGTTAGGAAGGAAGTTTCAGAAAAGCTATTGACAGAGAAAACAGTAAGAAGGAAGCTAACTATTGATTTTCTTTATTCAGGAAAAGAGATATGCCATCTTGGGATATGATACATGGGAAATATTCACAGGAGTCTTGCGAAGCGTCTTTAAGATGAATACACAAAGTTTAGGCATATTTAAGTGCAGGTTCCTATCTCGTTGAACTGAAGCGTGCGAGTGCTTTCACTCGTCTGTCAGTCGATATTTATGTGGGGACTAAGGCGAATTCAATAGAAAGAAAGAATCTTTTCGGTAAGTATTCAGCTGACATGTAAAATCTTGATATATTTAGTTGCGATTATATATATATATATATATATGTGTGTGTGTGAATGGATGTGGTTTTGTCTGCTTCTGTGAGCGTTTGTGTATGTTTATCAAAAAATAATACCCTTACTATATAAAACAAAAAAAATTACAGCTCCAAATTGTGGACGATGTTTTAAAAGCCGGCTGCTTCTCTACTAACATAATAGCAGGTTCTCCGAAAATAATTCTACAAATCACAGACACACACACACACACGCACACACACATTATATATATATATATATATATATATATATATATATATATATATATACGTATGGAAGGTGTATATATGTGTGTATATAAGCAGTGGACGAATGTTTATTTAAGGAATCTAGAAAACAATAACAATACAATTTTTCCAACTGTTTTCTAGAACTACCGCATTTCAAAGCAGCAGCCACCTGCAGAGCCATACGGAGAGAATAAGCCGAGATCCAACTCCCACATCGCAGACCAATACTGAGCTAATATTCATCCAGAAGTAGAATATCAACCATAAACGACCTTTGCAAAATGCCTAATAAATAAACATATGCAACAGCATTATCGCTGTATCAAATACGATATGCAAGATTCAATATATTCTACATCAATAGAAGAGTAAAGCTAGCAACACAGTAGAACTCTGGAATAGCATCCAAACATTGAAAATAATTTCGGTGCCATTTATATATCCGTTCGAGATGTTACTACATTCATTAAGAACTACATACTAACCGAACAACTGTCCTGACAACATTCCAGTTATGAAAGTGAAAAAGCTACAACTGGAATTAGAACTCAGTCTTGCAAAGCTATCTAATCGACGTCTAAAGAGAATAGTTTCCCAAAACCTTTGACAACCTCGTTAGTCTGTCTAATATTTAAAACCATACAGAGCGGTCTTCTACATCTCTTTACAAACGAATTAGAGTTCTGTGCGTCATGGGTAAGTTGCTTGAATCCGTGCTAGATATAAACAACTTACTCAGTAAGAAGACATATGCTTTCTGTCTTGCGAAATATAATCTGATGTACTGATTGTAATGTTAGACATGATTAGTGAATATATCGGTGGAGGCTTCCTTTCTAGAGCTAGAATTCTTAATGCATTAAACATAATGACAGGTGTTGGCATTGAGGTCATGTTCCCAATATATTCAGTCATCGATTATCTAAAAATGTCTTCCCAGCCTTAAAATCTTTTTTCCATTATGTGTATACACGTTATTGTTGATGGACAACAGTTCGAAGGTCAAAGTATCAACGTATAAATCTAAACTAGCTCCCGCCTGCTTCATTATCATTATCAATTATATCCCAAACAGCATCCAAAACACATTCGTCGAAATGTACGCAGAATATATTAGGTTGTCCGGAAAATAATTACCATTTCAGGAAGTCTGTTTTTAAATTGGATTTTATCATAGGATTTTTATTATATTTCAGGTAAACATCAACATGATTTTTGATTTATATGTGCTTTTTAATAATTTCTTACTTTTTTCTTTCAGAAAACGTTTTATGAGCGAATGGCCCATAATTTGGAATATGAGAAAAGAAGACTTACGATTACTTTTCCTGCATGAGTTTAAGCTTGGTAACAATGCTTCTCAAACAACTGCAAATATCAATAGGGCATGGGGAGAAGGCATCACAAGTGATAGAACAGTACGAAGGTGGTTTCAGAAATTTCGTAGTGGTGATGAGAGCCTTAAAGATGAAGAAAGTAGAGGACGGCCATCTAATCTTGACAATGAAAATTTGAGAGCCATTGTTGAGCAAAACCCACGGCAAAGTGTCAGGGAAATGTCTCAGGAACTTGGTGTCAGCAGTTCAACAGTGTCGGACCATCTGAAGCAAATTGGCAAGGTGAAAAAGCTCGACAAATGGGTCCCACATGAGCTCAATGAAAATCAACAAGCTCCACGTTTTGAAGTGTGTTCGATGCTCTTTTTGCGAAACATTAATGATCCATTTCTTGACCGAATAGTCACCTGTGACGAAAAGTGGATCCTTTATGATAATCGGAAACGATCAGGCCAATGGCTTGATTGTGATGAAACACCCAAACATTTTCCAAAGCCAAAGTTTCACCAACAGAAGATTATGTTGACTGTTTGGTGGTGTGCAATTGGTGTTATTCATTACAGCTTTCTGGATGCTAATCAGAGCATCACGGCAGAGGTTTACTGCAATCAACTCGAAGAAATGCATCATCATTTACAAAAATTTAGACCTGCATTAGTGAATAGGCGTGGTCCAATCCTGCTCCACGATAATGCGCGGCCTCATGTTGCGAGAATGACACTGCAGAAACTCACAGACTTGGGATACGAAACTTTACCACATCCTTCTTATTCTCCAGATCTTTCACCCACGGACTACCATTTTTTCAAGCATTTAGCCGCTTTTTTAAGCAACAAAACTTTCAGATCTAATGCAGAGGTTGAATCTTTTTTCAAAGATTTCTTAGCATCTAAGCCAAATAATTTTTATCAACGAGGCATAAATGATGTAGATGATAGATCGCGAAAATGCATGGCTGTTCAGGGATCATACTTTGACTAATTTCAATCTCTAGTGTCACCTATTTGATTAATAAATCCTTTTTCTTTAAAATTGGCCATTATTTTCCGGACAACCTAATATTACGATAACACCTCAAAGATGCCCAACGTCCAATATCTCTCTGTGCCCTCCTTCTCCGACCTTGATCAGGTGGTGCAATAGGACAAAAATGGTTGACTAATTTAATGCTTCCAAAACCTAACTTCTATGTTTTCACTACCAACGTTCTAATTCCTGCATGACATGAATTGATATGCATGTTTCCCTATCGGAAATTGTACGCTACATCGACAAGCTAATGTGTCTTAGCTTCATCGCTGACTTTAAATGAAATACTTACATCAAACCACCATAACTGCTAAATGTTGTAGCCCTGTTTAGTGTGGGTCACATAATTGAGGTGAAAGAGTCGTGGTGTTCATAGAAAGCGGTTTAACTACGCATGTGCTCCCTGCTCAACGACAGAAATGTCTGCCTTACTTAGTGCAAGACGAACCTAAAATATAATATAATAGATGTAGGGGCGTTTACCACGCATGCACACCCGCTCTGCAGATTTATTTCTCCGAAATATAGCGTTTCATTTTCGGATTCATCTCTAAGAGGTTCGCTCGTTTTTTTTTGCGTTTGCCTATTTGATACAAGTATTTCTACTGCGTAGAATGTAGTCCTTCCATTATGTAGATCATACGGCCGATCCTGTGCGTGTTCCTGGCTCCCCAAAATTATCATTATCTTTGTCTGTGAATAATATTTTTCTCACGGCGCGTAATTATTCTTGGGACAGTTTTCTTTGAGGGTTTTACCTGTTTTGGAAATAGTTTGTCAAAAGCTGGCCGTATTTATCTTGCGAATATCACTTCTTCCGGATACATTTTGGATGGTGTTAGGCGATTTTTGCAACGCTTTTTAGGATGGAGTGTTATTTGCCTTTTTCAAAGGCTTTTTCAAGTTGCCCACAAATCTTACGGCCTCTTCATTGGATCTTGATTAGTCAGTCAGTGTGGTGATGTAGTCCACTTAAAAGTCGTCCATGAACTCTTTAAATACGCGGATGTAAACTGAGTTCTGCTATCTGAGACTTAACAGTCGACAACCGTGCGAATAATTTATGAATAGTTTTTAGAGTTAATCCGTTGTTGGGCATTTACACCTACAGATTTCAGGACAGTTAGAGAAGCTGCCTACTATTATAAGGTAGTACAGTCCCTCAAGTGGCTCCGCGTACTCCACGTTTATCCGTGACAAGGGGTAGTCTGCTTTTGGCCATGTGCTTCATTGTATCAGTGACCATTTAGAAGGTAATGTATATCCTCTGCATTCTCTCACCTTTTCTTCGATATCTTTGTCTATATTTTTCCAGTACAGAATGAACGTATTATGCATTTTTATTCTGGTGGCATCAGAGTGTACTGTGCGAAAATCCTCCAATGTTTTGGAAGAGTCACTGGAAGGGTCCTTCCAGATATGATAATACCCGGTCGCCTGCTGAGAAAACCCTGCTTTTTGTTTATCAGTCTGCAGTTTTTCCTTGGATTCTCTTATGATACTGTCGCTTTCGGCTTCATTCCTCATATTATCAAGAGTAACGGCGAGTTCTTTCTCTGTCGCATAGGATCGAACTATAATATCTCTCTGGTCGTAGTGATGCGATCACACAGTCTTCAAGTGATTCACAATTCCTTTTTATTAACCGAGATAGTCCGTCTATGTGTCCTGATCTTTCTGCCAGTGAAGTTCTGAACATCTTTGGCATTCGATAACAGGGTATCTCAGAAAATTTGAGGATTTTTCCGGAGGGTTCTGTTTTGTTTCCTTTGACTTTTTTGGAAAGTAATAATCTTTGTTACTTCTTACCTTTCTAATGTGTGCTGAACTTGTCTTTTCTATATTTTAGGATATAAGTTCGCCGAGATTATTTTCTGCATTCCTCAGCTAATTGATGACAGATTATATTTCGTTACTTTTCCAATCGGTTTAGTGTCCGGCGTTCGAGTTCAGTGTACGTGGTTGACACTAAGCCTTGAATGAATATCAAGACCTTAAATGTGTCGGGCATCAATGAGAATAGTCCGAAGTCGTCACAATGTCTATTTAAAACTTAGGCAAATCTGGTGGAATCTTGGCCCTCGTTGCGTGTCAGGTTGATTCATCTCAATATTTTATGGAATAAATTCATTTTTTGACAGTATAATTCCATAAAAAATTGGACTATTTCGTCGGAGGACAATTTTCTCGTCTGATTAGGGTTGATGTATTCAACGAATTTATGTCTTTCAGCTCTCAATTTTTGTAATAAAAGACTAATCTTCATCTGCTCGCTCAGGGACTTACAATCAATCCTGAACATGTCATAAAATCTGCGAAAATAGGCATCAAAAGTCCATTTTCGTCAGTACGATAGTGAATTTTTTTCTAATACTGACTAGATCGGGGTTTGGAAAAAAACGCTTCCTGTCTGACCCGTTGCTGCCTTTCGTTGCTATTAAGTTAATAGTTCCATTTTTTTGCCTGTGGCTGAAAATTTCAGTGTATTTATTCACTGAATTGCCTTCTTTTCCCTTTCCTTTTCTCTTAATTCCGTTTATATTCCCCTTCTTATTGTTTTCGTTCGCTTTTCTTTTTTCTCTTTATCTTTCTTTTCTTTATCTTTCTATTTACCTTCTTTCTCTTCTTTCTTCTCACTGTTTCTTTAATTTCAAAATCTGAGTTTGCAGTAAACGTATCGTTTCCACTAGTAGCCTGAAAACTTTTTTTATTTCGAAAAAGTGCACTCATAAGACAAATCTTGTTTTAAGAAATCCTAAGCAAATATCCGCGACTTTACGGCTTAATGTATATTCACGAAGAAATAAAAGTCACCTACATATCTTTTTTACAGAAAAATGTTCAATTTTCCACAGAGAGCAAAAGACAATTACGAATTTATTTTATCTCTCTCGAGAAAGACAAAATGCAAAGAATTTCGTGTCTAGAAAAATAAAACGGATATTTCATATGGAATGGAATGGACCCCTGTAATTGGAGATTCAAAGTAAATAAGTTTTCAAATTATATTTATTAACTGAAAAGAATAGAACCGAACCCGGGAATCAGAAATTGTAAATAATACATATTATAATCCTATGAATGTGGAGAAATTGTAAATTGTGTTTAGAAATAAATAAATATATTAATTATTTCAGAGTTATGAGAATGAACAATTCAATTTTGTAATTTTCTTTGTTTGGCTGACTGCGTGTAGAGGCGTATGTAATATGTTAATCCACGTGAGGAGAGCACATATTTTAGCACGTTTCGAACGTCACAAGGAAAGATACATCGCAATATATTCAGAAGCAATCAGAGATTTCAGAGACAGAGCCGTGAGTCTCAGCTAGGAGATTGGGGAGAGACGAGAGTTTAGTTAGCCGACCCTTTTTGGAAGCGACCAGAAAGGAAATATCGACAATTTAATTCTACAAGACATTCGAATCAATGATCATCTCATCCAGGCTGGCATGAATAAACATCATCATGTTATTTATAAGTCTTCGTTTGTCATTGTTCAACCGGAAAGGTAATGTAATTTTGTTATTCGTCTTGTAAAATAACATTTATATGTAACACCCTTCCAAAGTGTTAACGGCATCTCTCATAAATAATGAATCGTCACGGTGTTGAAAAGAACTGTTTACTACTATATCCTTCTCACATTTATATCTCTTCTACTACGAATAATGAACTCAACAAGTAATTCTCATCGACATTCTTGTAGCCGTATACGCCGTTACATAAATGTCTCATCATCTGTTATATGTCCACGATATATACACCTCACCGCTAAACAACACAGATTGAAATGCATTTTTGTAGCAAAAATCCAGTCGAATATTCACGTTGTCCTGAATTCTCGTAATGGAGTGAATGCGGTTTCGATCATTCGTAGAGTTGATATATTGTTTTTTCTTTCTCGTTGTTTTACAAAGTAAGCGAAAATTGTACATACTCTCGACATAGAATTATTTAGGTCTCAGTAGTTGGTTGGTTGCTTGTTTTTGTTTTACGGCATATCAACCCATTTCCAGGTGGCATTAGTAATTTGGGAGGAAATATATACTGTAACAAAAATCCGGCCGTTTTTTAAGATGAAAATTTAATATATTTGCACAAGCGAATGTCAGCCAGCCCGCTAGAAGAAGCTAGTTTCGTTTGTTGTTTTTTTTTGTTTTTTCTTTGTGTGTTTAAAAACACAAATTTTAACTTCCAACAAACAGTTCGAAAATAAACATTTTAGGATGAGGAAATTATTTTTTTATTACATTTTCACCCCAAACAAAGCACATTGCCACTTTGACGTAGGAGGTTACTATTAGGGACACAGACTACAGGGGTACCATGTGGGGAGTTGGGCAGCCAGATGTCAGTTCAAGTTACACTTGAACTTCTGCATGTCACTACAGTTGGGGAAGCAGGAACATGGCAGGGAGTTCCAAAGTTTAGCAGTTCTGGGGAAGAAACTATTGGAGTATAAGGATCGATTACATCTAGGGATCTCTACTGTGAAGGGGTGGGATTGTACTGCATTTCAGGTTTGACGGTGGTATTTACGTAGAGGAGGTACAAGTCCTTGCAGCTAGTCGGAACATACACCGTTAAAATACGTATACAATACGCAGAGGGATGCTATATTGCGTCGATGGGACAGAGGCTTAAGCTTGGATGATAGTTCAGGACCTATTAGGTTGGCGACTCTCTTTTGAACATTGTCTAGGAGTGAGAGACTAGTAACAGATGCACCGGTCCAAATATGGCAACAATACTCCATACATGGGCGAATTGTGGCCTTATAGAAGTATAAAATACTTTCAGGCGCCAGTAGCTTTCTAGAACGGTAGAGAGAACCTACCTTTTTCGCAGCGGTCCTGGCAATGCTCTCAATGTAATTGTTCCAACTCATGTTTCCTGTGAAAGGGCAAGCAAAATATCTTATTTCAAATTTAAAACTTTTGCATTACTTGCAGAAACCAAAAGTTAGAAATGAATTAGGTCAATGAGAATAATTGACAGCGTCATAGATTTTTTCTACTCTCGTTTTTTTGAAAAGTTACCCATGCGAGAGGAAATCGTTTATGGTCGTAGAAAAATTGTGAGGCCAGTATTTACTTTTTCAAAAATGGTACAAAAATATGACACTGTTGAACAAACGTTGGTCCTTTATACAAAGGAGATCCTCGTGGGTCTCTTTTCCTATCCCCACGTCGCTAATGTTATGGTCCTGATTAAAGGGTCGCAATATTAAGGTGAAAGAGCCGTAGTCTTCATTGTGAGCGTTTATACTTGGCGTCTGCTCTGTTCGACGATGGAATTGTTTCGCTTACAAAGTGCCAGAAGAATCTTTAATATCATAGATATAGGAGTGTTTACTACCAGAAACACTAAGAAAATACTTGTCATTCTATTGATCCATAGAGTAGCTTAGTCGTAACGCAATCCTCTACCGGTATACGAGGTAAATACGTGCTTATGATGAATAATGTTATCACATATGGGTAAGGGCTTTTCAAAGCCACCTATCCTGCTTTGCTAGAGATCAGCATCGTCTTCTAGACATGGTAAGTTTTACCATTTTCTCCTTCCCGCAGGTCCTTTCTGATAGAAGAGCCAGTGCGAACTTGTTTCTCTATCGGTATGTCCTTGGGACAGATACATCAAGGGCATTGCTGCGAAGAAAGTCAGCTAGAAAGTAAGTTACGTCTGAAAGTATATTGTGCCTCTACAAGGCCACAATTTGCCCATGTATGTTGTCATATTTGGGCTGGTGCATCTGCTACAAGTCTCTCACTCCTGGACAAGTTCAGATGAGAGTCGATGACCCCATAGGTCCCGAAATTGCAGCTAGGTTTCAACCTATGTGTAATCGACAAACAGTTGGATACCTATGCCTGTTTTACAATATTTTAATAGTATATGCTTCAAGGAAATATAAACCATTGTACCCTCGATGTGAATACCCCGACACACCCGACAAGCAGCAAAATTCCACCACTACCAAGTAGAGCTCCCGAGGTGCCAGAAGGACTTCTACTCTAATAGAATCCTATGATCACACATGAGACACTCGGTGTGGAGGTATTTATCGCCTTGTGCTTCTTCATGGCAACACAATCATTGGGAATAGTTCCAACAATTACTGGGCCTTTATTTGGAATCTCATCGAGTAAGTCGTCATCCTCACCCACACTTGGTGTCTGCTGACTCAGCGTCTCATTGATGGTCATAAATCTCTCACTTCCAATTTCCGATGGCGTGTCAGAGCAGGCCAATGGGTGGTCCGGTCCTACTATAGGGAGCAGATCTCTCATATGCCGTGGCATTCCATCGACTGATATATTTTGCGTATTGGTATCCCAGTCACATGTTTCCCTCAATATTTGTAGCCCTTAGTCCGTGTGGAGCCTTTATTCACACTCAGTCATTCCTTTTGTAGACAGTTTGCTGATGATTGTCTATCGGTGTCATTATTCCGTCAATTCCTTTAAGCCGTATACAATACCGTTGGCCATATACAGGTGCTGTAGCAGAGGACAAGTCATTCTTCGGCGTAAAGTTGTACCACTATACTGCATTCGGTATGGTACAACGTTTCCTGGTTGCAATCCTTTTGGCACTTCTATGACAGCGCTCGATGATGCCGTTATCTGAGGGCACATATGCACAACGAAATCGAAGTCTGATTCTCCATTCGTCCATTAAGGCTTTAAACAAGCTGCACCGAAAGGCAGTGTCGTTATCTGTTAGAATTTCCGAGGGCGGACTTCGTTCATAGAAACGAGTCTTCAGTTGATTAATTATGCATTTTGCATCCTGCCGAGCGAAGTGTCACAAGGCAACAAACCGAGCGGGGCAGCAGTCAATCAATGTCAAAAAATGAGGTCCATAGTAATGAGTGACACCCAACGCTATCCTAAGCAATGTTTGGTCCACATTTAAAGTCCCCGCTGACTATTGTATAGATGGCGGATTGATCGACTGACGCCCTTCTCATTCTTTGACGACTGTTCTAACAGCGGCTTTGGAAACCCCAGGATTAATTCGCTGGACCAAGTTGAGTGTCCGCTTTACACCAGGATGACCGCTTTGTTAGTAAATTTTGGATCTGGTCTAGCCGACCAGGTTCACAGATCTGGTGAAGACAGGTTGCACAAATTCGGTGTTCCTCTTAAGCGCATCAAGCCAGGACGAAGGCACTCTCGTCAATTGATCCCCATTGTTTTGGCTAGATTTGACAAAGACTACATCATTGACGGTGCATATTCCTTCAGCAGTTTCATTATTGTGGCAAGACGCCGATGGATGAGCATCTCATTCGTATCTTTAGTCCCTATCCTGGCTATGCAGGTAAGGGTATTCGAAGCCCAGTTATGGACACATGGGAAATCAGTGAATAAGTGTGTTCGTTACAACTCTACTTTCAACCGAGTCGTTGTTTGTTTCGTTCAACACACTCTTTTCTTCTACCTCTTTTTTTACACACGTCCATTCGCTTTAGTGACTAAAAATCGTCTGTCCACCCGCTTTCCTTTCCTCGTTATTTATGGAACCAGGGTACGAGATTCTCCGAGATTCCCCGAGATTAAACGAGACTTTTTTCCACATAAAAGCCTGCGGGCACCATCTTGATTCTCGATTTGTACTCTGCGGGCACAAACGCGCAGCCGCTTTAACGGTAAGCAACTTCTTTCTCCCCACTCCCCCCTGATCTCATGATCAAAGAGACGGCAGGGCGTGGCGATCGCCGCCGTCTGGTTCTTCTACGAAGGGGGACACTGCTGCTCTTGTCTTCGCGTGCGCTCTCATCCACCGCCTGATGGTCGGTGAAGACTTCATCTCCGTGGAGGCTACTGATATCAGAGTCACTGCTTGATAGGGATGGTGCAAACCAAAGCGATAGCCCACTCGTCTCAGAGTCAGAGTCACTCTCATTGTCCACTTGAGGTGGTATATGTGTCGCCGTTCGTAGGTCCCTAACGTGACGGGGTACGCCACCAGCCTGGACACACTGCTGACTCATCGGTCACTGTGCCCCGTTTATACTTGTCAGTACATCGGTTTCCTGTCGGCTTCACCCAGACAGCAACCTCTTTGGCATATCGGTTCCGTTCTATCTCAGTGGCCACAGTTGTATCGGGGTCGATTCCTTTTTCTCGGACACGGTACTAATAGATTGCGTTTGCAGACGCCGTTCCTGAAGAGACGCTATCCTTCGGCATGAGATTATACCAGTACACAGCTTCTGCGATGGTGCACTGCTTCCTGGCTGCAATTGTTTGGATGCTGCGATGGCTTCTCTCAGCTATACCATATCATCGATGTATGAGGATGTTGCCTGGTGCACTGCCTCATGTTGCTGCCGGATAGCATGCATGATTGCTGTCATAATGCCTGGTGCAACATTTAGACCGAACCCTAGCCTGGTTAGGCAATATCGGGTTCCTTCAATTTCCACAGTCTTAAATGGCCACAATTTCCTCTCAATGCGTATTTGCAGATAGGCCCTGCGTAGGTCCAGAGTTGCCACGTTCGATCTCTGCTTTCACCACTCCCTTAATTTGAGTGCACACACATCAGCCCTTTCCGTATATTGGTCGACATGCTCATTGAGTTCCCGGTAGTATAGGACGGGGCGGACCTTTTGTTTAGTCTCGTACGACGACCACCAAGGGAATCAGCCATCGCGGTGGGGACCAAGCTCATCCTCTGGGTATGGAAGAAGCCAGCCATTGTCGATCCACGTCTGCAGTTCTTCTTTATACTATTCCCTTAGTCACATGGGTGGGGGATATTCCGATAACCGGTTCCGCAAGGATATTGGTGGCTGATCGTTGACCACTTCCAAGACGCCGTCCATGCATTGGTGTTTCTATCATACTCTGCACGAAAGTCAGGCTCGTCGAGAGTTATGGCAGCACAAATGTGTTCCTCACATCGGGAAAACTGTACCTTGCCGCTTCTGTCCATAGTAATTCCACCCAGTTGTGGAATCAAGTTCATACCCAGGAGTAGGTCGTACTCGAGAAGCTCTCCCTCCACAACCAGGGCTCGCACGGTTGATGCTTGCGCGGATAATGCTCACCCCACAAGAGGCTTGTGAACCTCCGCCTACAGTTAGTACCGGAATTCTCTCTGCTTTCCAAGTAGCACATCATATCTTGCTCACGAGAGTCTGGGTGCACCCATTGTCCACAAGCGCGAGGCGCTCGCTTCCATTAACGTGTATGCTTACAGTGGATAGCGCCTGCTCAATAAAGATCTGGGGAGAAGACTGGCGCTGTAGCTTCTTCCCCGTGCCCGTTTCCCGGACAGGTGCGGGCCAGGTGTCCGCGATTTTTGCATTTGTAGCACTGCGGCCCGTCAAGTTTCCGAGTTGGCTGACGTGACGAAAGACAATCACGGGCCGAATGGTTGGGTCCTCCACACTTATAACAAGTTGTAGCTGCGCCCAGATCCTGCAATCCAACCTGTGATTGTTGTACAGCTGCCGGTTGGTCTATAATGTTAGGGCTTTTCTTTAGTATTGCTCGTGCCCGCGCCAATACTTCCGATATGTCCAACTCGTCCAGTTGGGATGAGGCACGGAGCAGATCTTCCACACTCTTAGGTAATCCTGCAACAAAGGCGCACACCAAGTTGAAATCCCTCCATAAAGGACCGATAGCTTGTTTAGTTCAGCCAGATACACATCCACCGTTTCCCCGGGATGTAATTTTCGGGCCATGAATTCCTTCCATGCAGTAACTGGATCTAACGCAAATGCTGTAAAAAGGGCGCGCTTGATGTAGGCAAAATCTGTTTTCTTCTCATCAGCCAACTGCTGGTATATTGAATATGCTCCCGCAGTGAGGCGCATTGGGACCACGCATTCCATACGCTTCACCCCACTGAGCAGACATATTAATTCTGCTTTTTTCACCCATTCCTGCACTGAGTG
The DNA here is from genome assembly GCF_053919585.1 of Euprymna scolopes. NCBI lineage: Eukaryota > Metazoa > Mollusca > Cephalopoda > Sepiida > Sepiolidae > Euprymna > Euprymna scolopes. Next base: position 16,102,446 of record NC_136484.1, on the reverse strand, counting down.
ATCAGTGCTACTGCCATCAAACAGGGGAATTAGCTTGGGATCAAATCCTGACGTCATGCCGAAATAGGTTGTGTTCGTTACAACTCTACTTTCAATCGAATCGTTGTTTGTTTCGTTCACCACACTCTTTTCTTCTACCTCTTCTTTTACACACGTCCATTCGCTTTAGTCCTCCTAAAATACACTTAATATGATGTTTTGATTTTAGCAGATTTCGTATTTTTTATTATGATATTATATTTGAACCAGTATATAATATTGCCTTAAAATGTAGACTCGTGCGTCACCACAGAAAATCGAAAGCAAAACGCGTAGTTTACAAATTTCTTTCTTTTCTTTTTTTTTACGTAAATGCCTGAGCTATGGAGACATGTTCGCTGCAAGGCTAAAATTAAAATATAAACCACTACCTGTAATGTTACGCATGCATATTTATCATGCCGTCGTTCGACCTTCACCTCGCAAACTCCATATTTATTATAATTTTCACATTTTCACACCGATTCACCCCGGCAATCCCAAATATTAAGCTTCGAATGCGCTCGAATACCCTATAAATTAAGTTTCATCGCAGTAGACTTAAAAATGATAGATGAGTTTGGATGGCAATATTTTTAAACAAGTATATATATATAGGCATACATAAAGATATATAGCTTTGTGTTTTCTATAATTTTTTTACGCAAATATTACGCAAGTATAAATCATACAGGATATCTGCATGAATATAATCACATGTTATGGTTCACTAAAGATGATCATCACATTAGAATGCCGAAAAAACTAATAGGTAATAAAATAAAATGAATGTTTAAAAGAATATTAAAATTAGCGATATTTTTTTTGTGAATCAATGCAATACAACGGACCATATATAACAAAATAGTATTTTCTGTTTTAATAAATAGAAAAAATGGGTTTAATATGAATATCAATACCAAACAACCCCAAAGTTATAGGGTATAGATAACCAGAAATCATGTCGACCAATTTTACAGAACTAGTTTTAATAGAATGCGAAACCCCTCCAGATTTCTGACTTTTGACATAAACATAGACTCTTGCAGCAAATGATGGCACGTTTTACTTTTACCTACTCTTGTCGAAAATAAATATGTTATAATTGGAAATTATTGAAGTATTTTGGTTTTGTCATTATTCCTTTTAATTCTTCCTCTCGGTGTTCTCGTACAAAACTGCATTGTCGAACCTTTCCAGCCCACCCCCTTTCATGCCACGAAAAATGTTTCAAGCAAACGTTAGCACTTTACTCATTATGTATAATATAAATGTGTTTATAAATACTGTGGTAGTTGTTATACATTGGTATTTATAATGGTTTCCTTTTATAAACCTTTTGTCATATATATCTTCATTTTTCATCTTTCTAATTAAGATATATTTTTACATAAAATGATTGTTTCTGTTTGACTTGAAATAATTTGTAATTATTCTTCTATTGCATACGATTTATAATGAGACGGTTAAAAATTATAAAAGAAAAGTTAAAAACTGAAGCATCTATTATTATAGGTAATATTTATATTATTAATATTCAAACACAACCATGTTTGAATATAAGGTCAAGTGGCAGTTTTAGTCATTTAAATCTGCTTTAACGCTTCACAGCTCGCTCATTTTTGGACCAAATTTCAAACAATCATTAGTTTATGGATCACCTTCTCAACTATATTTTGAAAAAAAAAATTGTGTTTATTAAAACAAAAGGTATGACGAATTTTCTAGTGTTCAACATCGTAAAAACATCTAAGGAGGCAAGCGACGCTTTTTATGACTGGTTTCCATAGCAACCACGTCGCTTCGACGACTACTGTTTCTACTAATTCAGAAAGAGAAGTAACAAGTGAAACAGAGAGAATGAAAGCACGAAAGGGAGATAATTGGGGGGATTTTATTGACAGCAGACAAATGCGGTACATCGCTATTACATATGTGTTTATGGGGGTCAAAAATAGGACTGAAATTAGACAAAGAACAAGTGAATGTGTTGGAAGCCTGGAAAATCATGGATTACAATAGAAACATACGAGTATGTAAAGTAATGTAGTTTAGCTTAAACATGGGAAAGTAAACGGGTAGTTGATAAAACTTGAAGAGAAAAGGACAAGATATTCTAGTAAAAATATAATTAATTCATAAGTTAAAATATTGCAGCATAAATTTTTAACATTATATACTCAATTCTTAATGCTGCAAAATTTAACTGATAAATTTATTATATTTTTACCGTAATATCTTGTCCTTTTCTTTTCCAGTTTTAACTACTAGTCCTTTACTTTTCTATGTCTAAACTTAATCGTACTACTCATGGACGCTTTAAGGGTAACTGTGTTTGTAAATGCGGGGCAAAGGGTGGCACAGTTCCCAACCAGGCCTATTCTTAATCGACACTACTTGATTCCAGTAGCTAGGATTAATCCAGAACGACGTGAAACAATGGTTAAATATATGAAGAGTACACAAACCACCTCGATCTCAAATGATAACACGTTTTAGTACTGACTAGGCTTAACGTTGATTAATAATGAGAGAAAAACACATACATTTTACAAAAGGCCCCTTTTATATTCATCGTTAGTAAGTCTCCCGTATATTTGACTTACGAAAAATTTACTTAGCTTATTTTATCCGTTTGTACCCCAATCTTTTACTGTATTTTGTGCTTTTTTATATGCAATTCCTTCATGTTATGATTATTTTAGTATATATACTACTACTACAATTACTACCAATTTAAATAAAAGAACTTGAGCAATAAAGATAGATGAATCATTCATATAAATATCATATACTCATATTACCAAAAAGCGCCTGAAGAAAATTTTGACAGTATCGCAGAAAAACCATATGAGTAAAACTATTTGAGTTTGTAAGTTAGCTTTGATAACATGTACACGTATATATATACGTGTGTGATCCTAAGATTTAAACCGGCTTTTTGCACAAGTGTGTCTGTGCTCAAAGTGACTGAACAGTCTTGTTAATTAAATGCTAGACTTTATTATATATGGCGCCAAGTTGAAAATGCTAACATCGAATTGCGGTGTGTTTAACTAAATGTGTGTAGTTGCTTTAAATTTGCGACCCTTTTTGTTAACCACAAACTGATACCATAAAGAGAAATGACCTCAACAAAATACACGACACCTGATACACCTATGAATCTCAATTTGATTATAGCAGCCGACCGGGATGCTTATCATTGCCATCTGGTGACATTAGAAGTGTGGTAATAATATATTTTCATGTACAGGGATTATCGTGAATTACACATCACGTGTGGAATTACTTTTATTAGTGGAGTTTTGCAATTTAAGTTTTGCTTATATTTTTTAAGATATAAATAACAACATACTAATTTGCACCTGTATTTGATGGACGAAAATCATGAAAAAAAAAAAAAAACTCTTAATATAGAAATATAACAACGGTCAGAAATATTGAGACTCTAATGAAGATTTTAATGAAATTAATAGTTATTCTCTACGTGATAACTCTCGAAGAAGATTTACATCTCCAATAAAAAGAAATTCTCGAATTGTGTGATAAACGACTTCATTAGGTTTCTAGAACTCACTGGTCAGATTCGAGCTGTAAACAGGCAAACCCAGACTAAGACGTAATCCGCTAAAATTATGTTGTATTTAAAAATATAAAGCGACAAGGCAATGGGTAAATATAACGATTATTAAAGCAAAGCGTGTATGTATTTATTAAAGTAGGCATACCATTGAATCACGGGAATTTTCTAAGTCAGTATTGTCACGATGTGCCGGCTTGTCAGCTCATCGGGTGTCGTGCTGAAGTCTTTCTAGCGTAAATACTTACACCTCATTTATATATACAACTATCTGCATATATCTATGTGCATACATTTTTATTTTCATAGCATGTGTATGCTATGAGATATGTCGCAGGAAAGATATATAATCTTGTTAAATGTATGTTTTATTAATATTTTTTTATATATATTTGTATAAATAGTAAGCGTATTCTACATTTTCTTATTGGGCAAGTAGTATTATCAACTGAAGATCCATGTATTTTACTGTTTTTGAATCTCCGAAACAGCTACACCGTAAACAGCTGAGGATCCCGTTTTCTATTGAAAAAATTGTTTAGGTTTTACTTTTTCATCCTTACATAGTAAAATTATATTTTATAATAGAAGACGTTCGAGAAATCGGCTTATGCAAGTGCTAAGTCTATTTCTATTTAACAATTTTAGTTAAGGCTTTCTATTTTTTTAATCCTTATATAGTTAATTTTCTTTTGTAATTATGGACTTTTTAGAAGTCGGTTTAGGAAGGTGTTAATGCTGCAATAGATTAAATATAGTTTCTTATTTTTCCGGGAAAATAAACTTCATTCTTATTTTTAACATATTTCCTTAAAGCTTTTTAGACTATATATATATATATATATATATATATATATATATATATATATATATATATATATATATATATATATATATATTCATCCACATACAGTACGGTTTCGCTGTTTCACACTTCATCAGTGCGGCTAAACAAGCAACTGCCTCAAGCCAGGATCGAAACCTGACCGCCCAAATGACAGTCAAGGCTGCTCACTATTGCGCTATACATCTGCTGCTGTGTGTGTAATGAATTAATGATGTTTTTGACAACGTCCAAATGCCTGTGCTCAATTTGTTTACACAAAGATCGTTGCTTTATACGCAAATGGCAGTTTTTATATCACTTCCCGAAATGCTCAACACAAGATAAGCCCCATTATAGTCATCCACATGTCGGGTAATTAACATTGTAAAAGTTAATTAGTTATTATCGAACTATCTAATATTTAATAATATTTAGTTGTATATTCTCTGTTCCACCTTACAGCCCCCAAACGCTTTACTAATTGCAACGAGTTTCTTACAAGCACTTGCCGGTGGTTTCAGCATTAATTCTTCGCAAACGTTCATCACTTCCTTGATATTCTTGGAATCTCTATTGCATACACTATTAACTTTAAAGTTTTCCACGGATTTTCGATAAGATTTGGGTTGGGTGATTGGATAGATAACAGTAGAACAGTAATCTCAATATCCTTAATCGATCTCACAGTTATTTTAGGACTGTGCTTAAAATTATTGTCTTGTTGGAATATAAAATCACGGCCCAATCCTAATCTGCGCCATTCTTAAACTAATGTGTTGAAAATATATTCATGTATATTGCTGCAT